>NW_026988460.1:8807500-9407500 GCF_030222135.1 Aotus nancymaae
ATCTCTTCTTTTTTTCTGGTATTCCAATAATAGAAACATTGGATCTATTGTCATTATATTACAGGTAATTTTTCATTTTATTTTCTTCTTGATTATGTTCTATCACCATATTTTGTCTTTGGGTCACTTCATGTTTAAGTGATCACAGAACAAAAAACCAAAATCAACAAAGTGCTTTTTCTAATAAGGTAGTTGAGAGTGTCAAAAGATAACAGAAGTAAAGATTGCATGAATTATTTTAGAAATATTATCTTAATTCCATGGTAAATATTCACGATAAAAAATAGAAAAAAAAACCCAGAAAATTAAAAGAAAGCTTATGTGATTTTTTAGGTACAATTTCAAGACCTAGAAGTAATCACTCTTCTATATTTCTTTTCAGAAATTATATTTGTACTCAGTTTTTTTTTCATTTTCTTACACACCCACACATGCACGCACACCCCCCCCACACACACACATTTTCTTGCCTTTTCATAAATTTGAAATTCTATCTCATTACTAACCTTAATACTTTATTTTAGAGTATTCTGAGATTTCAGATTTTATAGTCTTCTGAAAGTCCACATGGAAAAGTAGTCTAAGCCAGAGTATTAATAAATTTAATTAATTGAGATAAGCTTTGAGTTGATAATCACCATCTCATGATAGGGATAGAAAAGAATGAATAATTCTTTACATTTCTTAAATATGCCTATGTCCACCTTAATAATCCTAAATTTCCATTTATGTATAATCAAAGGTAATCTACAAAGAAATAATATTTCACAGAAAATAAGTATTAAATTAAGTAATTAACATCATAGAGGAAGCCAGGTATCCCACTGTTATTCCTTGTTGGAACAATGAATTGGAAGTGATAGTAATGTACTATCCTTTGGAACACTTGGGAGATGTGTATTTCCTGTATATTACTGTATTTCATGTGGCCTTGGTGAGAAATATAATTATAAAAGGACACACTGTTCATCTATATTTGCAATACTTTTTTTGCCTATTTTTTGCCTTTTTATAGATTCTACCCTTCTATTGAACTTATTCAGGCATTGTAATGATAAGGTTGGATCAAGTCATTAATGCAAAATATAGCCACCTACATATTTATGACTCTGTATTTGATAAATGTTTTCGTTTACCACTGTGTTCCCTAAGGGCGGGGGGGGAAGAAAATGTCTAAGTTGATTTATTTACATCTTCTCAGCTGAGTCAGGGTTTCAGTTAGGAATACGGAGCTCTACAACCTGCCAAAGTAAACCTTACAGTTATTTCTTATGTACTTTTATCACTTCTTGACTTGTAGAGATCATTTAAAAGCATTCAGCTTCATGTCTCTTTCATTCATTTGTTCATTCACTCATTAAATATTTTTAATTTCTACTACTTTTCAGATTAGCTTAGGTGCTAGGAATAGAGTGTTTTATGTGTGTGTAGATATGTGTGTGTGTGTCTCTGCGTGTATATATATGTATAATAAATATACAATTATGTATGTGTATTATATAGTCACACACTTTATACATGCACATACAAGCATATATCCATTGACACGTATTTTATTACATTTGGATACAAACAAATGCACACACACGCACACAAACACACACACATACAGTAATTTTAACACAGTATTTTAGTCTTATACTGACCTCTTACCCTAAGCCATCTTGGAGGTTTATGAAATCATCACATTGAAAATTATATTAAGGAAAGATAAGACATAGAATTTCTCTTCTGGAGCTTAGGGTCTCGAATTTCTGATGCATCTGTTGATGATTATTCTTAATGTTTGGAAATTCCTAATTATAAGTGGTAAACTAGACCTAGAATATAAGAATTCTAAGAGATAGTACAATTTGGGAAGAGGCACTCACTGGAACCTTGCTGAGCTGAATTGCCTATGGCCTTCCCATCTTAATATTTATCTTGGAATTATGACAAAGTGAGTTGTGTCTGTCTTTCCTATCATTGGAATTATGGGTTCAGGAATGGAGGACACTCAACAGTCCCAGCAAAATGCAGCAATATAGGCACAGTTGGGAATCCTGTGCTCTCTGAGGCAGCTCCAGAGTCCAGCTGGTCTGATGGACTGATCCAATGACAGCAATAGCAAACAAAGCTCAATTTTATGTTAGGACATAGTTTCCTTTGTTCAGAGGAATATTAGAAGGAGATCTGATTTGCATTTGAGGCAATAGAGAAAAAGTAGTTAAAATGTACAATCCAGGATCCCAAAATGTGCCAAAGAAAAAATAATTCCTCATGGGAGTCATTCACCCAGCATCAGTGATCAAAACCAGGAAAATGCTGGTTAGTAGTTTCAGCAGAACTAAAGCTCAAACTGTGGTCTTCAGAGAAGTAGAGTAATTAAAAAAATTCTCTCGTGGAAGTTTTGAGAACTAATTGTGCTGTTTCTATTAATTCCCATTTATTTTGCTTTTGTCCTTTAATAACATGCAATTGACTAATCTGTGAAGATATAAATTGACAAATACTGGGAATTTTTAAAAGTTATAAACAAGGGGGACATTCAAAAGAAAATATATAAATGTGAAAGGTAAAACTCTAAAGGTTATAGAGGGCAATGTAGGAGGGTATCTTTATGGCCTAGTAAGGAAGGATATACTCAAACAACACATTCAATATATGTATTACAGAAAGAATAATAGATTCATTAAATTAATCAAAATTAAACATTACTGTTCAAAACATGTTACCATCTGCAAAGCTAACAGATAGCAGATTGGGAGACAATACTTGCCATGTCTACATTTGACAAGGAATGGATATCTAAAATGTAAGAAAATCCTAAATGGAGTGTAATTAGAAAAATAGACAAAGGACCTGTACAGGAAATTCACAGAACAGGAAGCCCAGAGCTTATGCAATAATAAATTCATTAGTAAGTAGAGAAATTCAAATGAAAGCAACCATAAGCCTCTTACACATCAAATGGATGAGACAGGGGTGACCAAGATGAAAGGATCTAGAAAACCATGTACATCATTTTGGAGAGAAGTCTGGTAGTCCTTAGCCAAATTCCATATGAATCATATGAGCCAACAATTCTAGCACTGTGTAAGTAATCCAGAGACATTTCCTTGTAAGTCAATAAGGGGATTAGTAGGAGGATGGTTATTATAGCGTGGTGAGTAGAAAGTCACCCCAGACCCTCACTTGGGCAATTGGTTAGTATAATAAAGTAAATGGGATATTCTCTTCGTTTAGGATAACCGAGAAACAGACCATGTGACAAAGACACTGTATATGGGATGTACAGGAAACAGGCTGGAGGGTGGAAAGTGCCAAATGAAAGGGAAGAGAGCAGCTAATTAAGAATGTATTATCAATTCAACAACCAGCTACTAGAGCTCCTTCCTCTGGGGAACATCTAGAGGCTGGCCTAGATGCACTATACTGGTAATCTAGATGCACTAGATCACTATACAGGTGAAAGGAGATGGAGCTGAAGTTAGTTATACAATGGCCAATCACAGATTGAGGATTTTTCTCAAGAGGCATAAAGTCTTTAGCTTTGGGGACATGCTATAGGCAGCAAGATGGTCTCTGGAGGCCCTCTAGCAATGAAATATGGTGCAAGCATTTGGAAGTTCACAGGTGTGCAAAGACATGAGAAGGACTGAGGACACTTTTAGGACCCTGACTGTATCTGCAACACATCCTAAGGGGCAGTTAAAAGAAATGAGATATATAGCCACAGAAACATGGAAAGGTCTCATAAAGGGTTGTGAGTGAGAAAATGCAAAACAGAATGAGATCTATGGTACAATCCCATTCCTATAAAGTAAAAATATATGAAGAGGAAAAAAAAACGAAAACAGTACAGACTTCATAAGAAAACATGTAAATGTGAGACACAAGTCACAAATAAAATGGTTACCTAGGGAGAGGGAAAGGAACGCGAGTGGGGAAAAGGGCATAAAAGAAAGGGCACATCGGGGCCTGTCAGGGGTGGGGGGGCTAGGGGTGGGATAGCAGGGGTTGGGGGGATTGGGGAGGGCTAGCATTGGGAGAAATACCTAATGTAGATGATGGGGGGATGGATGCAGCAAACCACCATGGCATGTGTATGCCTATATAACAAACCTGCACATTCTGCACATGTACCCCAGAACAGAAAGAAAGAAAGAAAGAAAGAAAGAAAGAAAGAAAGAAAGAAAGGGCCTGTTAAGGATATTTGCTATTGGGCTGTGAATTGAGAAATACAATAAGCAAAAGTATCTTCTCTTAAGTCCCCTGCTAAAAACTAATTTAATTCCATTGTTTAAAAATATTTTTCTACACAGTTCACCTCGGTCAATCTAAAGTGATTGAGTCTACTCTTGGTATACATCTGGAGATCACTACTCAAAATCTAGTACTAGGTTTTCATACAATGAAGGCAAAAACTTGTCATTTTAGCATATGTAAGGAGACTAAGCATCTATACCTGCAAGTAATAATAATAATAATACCTTTATTGAACATTTACTGTGGACTTAATAAGTTTGAATTTATGTACATGTGACTTGTAAGCTTATAAAAATCATATAAAGTGAGCCGAAAATTGTTTGCCCCTAAAATTTTCTTTAGATTCTTGTTTCTTAATTGACACACCACATTTTTGCATGTATTAAAGTGTTATAAGGTACCTCTTTACCTCAAGAGACCTTCCTAGAAAATTGCAGGAAACTTGATATTTAAAGAAAAGATGTACTTATACATTATCTCACTGAAGACATGTATACACATGCAAGCTGGGTGTGGTAACTTATGCCTGTAATCCCAGCACTTTGTGAGGCTGAGGCAGGTGCACTGCTTGAGCCCAGGGCTTTGAGACCAGTGTAGGCAACATTACAAGACCCCATCTATACGAAATATATTTAAATATTTGCTGGGCATGATGGCAAGCACCTGTGGTCCCAGCTGCTTGGGAAGGCTGTGGTGGGTGGATCACTTGAGCCTGGGAGGTAAAGGCTATAGTGAGTGAGTTGTGATTGCACCACTGCACTCCATCCAGCCTGGGGATAGAGTGAGATCCTTTCTCAAAACAAAACAAAACAAAACAAACACACAAAAAAAGAAAAGAAAAACAAAAGAAAGGAAAATAAATAAATATACATTCATATAATATTACATTGCTGTGTATTCAATGACTAAAATCCATCAACTCTTTCTTTTAACAAGTGAGTTTAATGTATTTAGAGTTGTTGTTATTACTTACATATTAGCTTTTCCCACATAATTTCTCATCTTAGTTTATGGTAACTCCACTTCTCATTTCCTTAAGCAAAAAGCTTAGAGGCATCTTCCACCTACTGCCCTCATGAATTCTCTCAGCAGCTCCCTTCACAAAGCCCTGCATGATTTGGTTTTCGTTCTCACTCTCCCTCACTTTCTCCTTCCTCACTCTGCTCAGCCACACAGCCTTCCCTCCTGTCTTTTGGACTTGCGCAGATCGCCATGTACCAATTCAGAACATTTGCTGTTTATTCTACCAAGTATTCTTTGGAGGGAATTCAAAACTTCACCCCTTCAAGTCTTTTTATAATGCCACCTTCTCAATGAACTTTTCCCTGGCCACTGTATTATAGATCTTCCTTCCTGCTGGCAATTTCTATCCCCTTCCTCTGATATTTTTCTCCATAGCAATTTGTCTAATTTACTATGCTTTTCATTTACTTACTTTGTCTTCCCTTCACTAGGATGTAAACTACACTATGGCACAGAGTTTTGTCTGTTTTATTAAATTCCATAATCTCAGAGTTTAGAACAGTACCAGGAATCTAAGAAGTGTTCTGTAAATATTTTCTAGATAAATGAATAAATTATTATCTTTTACAAAATATTTTATTTGCTTTGCTTATTTATCTGATTTATATTGAACTGATTAAAGTTTTCTAAACCCTTTTATTCTTCACCCAGCTCGGAAGTTTCAGATTTTATTATATTTCAACAATTATTATTATATATTTTTGCCTTTTTAATGTAAAGCACTCTGATTTGTATCATACATTTACAATAATTAAAATAGCTGTTAAACTTCGCAAAGAAAGCGTATGTGTGTAACAGTCCTAGAACCCAGGAAGCTATTTTGTGCTCTCTTCTAGTTTCTACCTATGCCCTCAAGGATACATTTCCCTGACTTCTAACCCCTTTTATTAGGCTTACCTAGCCTTGAACTTCATAGGCATAGAATCTTTTAGCAGGTGCTCTTGAGTGTCTGAGTTCATTTGCTTAATGTAATGTCTGTGAGATTCATTAAAGTTGCTGAGTTTACCTCTTCTCATTGATATATATTATTCCATTGTATAAATATGCCACAATTCATGTATCCATTTGACCATGGATGAAGATTAGGCTTATTTCCAGTTGCTGGATATTAAAAGTGCTGCTATGAATATTAGTACATTTCTTTGATTTGAAAAATGTGTGCATTTATGTCAGGTATATACCGAGAAATTTCTAGATCATAGGGTATGCCTACGTTCAGCGTTAGTAGATATTGGTGAATTATGTTCCCAAGTAGTTGTATCAGTTTACAGTCACTTCAGCAATATATGTGATTTTTTTCTATATATAGTTAATAACACATTTTAAGAAACATGATTATTATTATATTATCTCTGTCATCTTTGTGCATAAAATAACACTCCAACATACTTTAATTCACAGTGACCATATCATCACAAACATACCTGTTATAAATATATACAATTTTAATTCTACATTCATTAGATTTATGAACAGATTTTACTGGAGTCTTATTTCCTTACTATTTTGTCTTCTATTCATTCCTTTAACTTATGGATTGTTTTCTCTAGATAAAACATATCCTTTAGTAGCTCTTTCTGTTAGATTTAAGGGTGGCAAATTATCTTGGTTATTATATGTATGACAGATTTTTAACTTTATTCCCTACTTCTGTTTTATCTCAATATAGAAATCTAAGCTGACAGTTATTTTTCCTTAATGATATAACTTCATTGTCTCTATGATTCTGATGAGAAGTCTGTCATTAGTCATAATTTTATAAAGAATATATTCCCTTTGGCAGCATTTAAAATTGCTCTGAATCACTGAGATTTTGCAGGTTAAATAAGCTATTCCTGGAGTTTAATTTGTTTTTGTTTATCCTGCTGGGTGGTGAAGTGCTAGTAGCCTCAGGTTTATTTTTACTTATTTAACAACCCTAACTTAAAAAGCTTCACATTCCCTGGTGTCCCGGAAGAAACCCCAGAAATCATTAGATAATGCGTGTTCTTTCAACAGTACCTACAGCCTGGGAGTTGAAACACAGTCATTGGCCAGCCCTGGGTCATATGCCCACATGTGACATCAGATGGTTTGCACAGATTAAGAGAGAGAGTGGGGAAGTTCCACAAATACCCTCTAGGGATTTTTAGTGGAATTACAGCAGGAGACTGTTAACAAAAAACAAATGGAGGTATGGATGTTTCTCAAGAGTCAATAGATACCTCCTATCCAGGATAAAAGAAAATTTGGCCTAGAGTTTAGCATTTGAGTTTGGAACAGTGGTAAAAAGAATCATGGAGATGGGATGTTTCTGTCTGGATGGAGTGAAGACCCATGCTTTTAGCTGTCTCACAGATCAAAATGTAAAAACAGTATTGTGTTTGAAAAGATAGGCTGGAAAATAAGAGGGTATAAATCAGGCTATAAATTTGGACGTCTCTTCAGAAATAGTGATTGATGCAAAGATATTTAGCAAACATATAATGTGTTTAAGGACATACTTGACATACTAGAAAAGTATGGTTGGAAAGCTGTTTGAAGTAAAAAGAAAAGCAGGGAGTATTATGGGCTGAATTGTGTTTCCCCAAAATTCCCATATTGAAGTCCTAACTTCCAGTACTTCAGGATGTGACTACATTTGGATAGAGGGTCTTTAAAAAGGTGACTAAGTTAAAATGAATATTTTAGGATGGATCTTAATACAATCTGATCAGTGTCCTTATAAAATAAGGAAATTTGGATACACAAAAATGTACACTAAGGGCACAGGGCATAAAGGAAAGATCATGTGAGGACATAGCAAGAAGGCAGCCATGTGCAAGACAAGGAAAGAAGAAACCAAACCTGCTGACACTTTGATCTTGGACTTCTAGCCTCCAGACCTTATAAAATAAATTTTCATAGTTGAAGTGACCCATCTATGATGCTTTGTTATGGCAGCCGTAGCAAACTAGTATAGGGAGTGATTTCAAAATTTTGAGTATAGCAGTAGTGGAAGCAGAGAGAAGTTATTTTAGAGGTAAAATATACCAGACGTGGCTACAGATTGAATGCTAGGCATAGGGGAGAAGTAGAGCAACTCTCTATTAAATATCTTTTAAAATTAAATTACAAACAAAACTCCCACATATTGTTTGGTTGATAATTCTTAGTTAGAGTAAGTATGCAAAATCTGTGATGAAGCACCATGTGGCTATGCCAGTCTATTATATCTCTTAGCATATATGGAAGTTTGTTGATTCTTAATCTTGCTTAAAGGCAAGAGAGAGCCATAAAATACAACTTTGCATTCAAGATACTAAGTTCACCTCTCTTGAATAGCAGCCTATGCCAATACCTGGAAACAAAAGCAAGCTGGGTAGCTTTACAAAGGCTCAGGGTTACTCTTACAGCTGCAGCTTGATAGTGGCATTGGGAAATTAAAACTTTTTAGCTCTCCCTAAGCTGTTTTCTTACAGATGGTACTGGGAGTTGACTTTTGTATGTGTGTTGTATATGATGTTGGTTCTGGCCAAGAAGAAAAAGCTCATAAGACCATCTACTTTCTGATTCAATTTCCTAAAGTAAAAAATCAAATTAAGATAAGAATATTAATAGGTAACTGCAGTCTTTTAAAAATATAGGTTTGGATAGGGGATTTTAAGTGACTTCTTTGGGGTTTACTTACTTCATATACACTCTATAAATCATGTAGGCATTTATTGCTGCTGTAAAAGGGAATTTGTAGAACTGACTGCATTTACCCATAAGTATGAAGTATACATTTTTATAATATATGTAGACTGGTTTATAATGTGGGAAACATAAAAATGACATAAGGCATATAATTAAAGAAAACTTTCAAAAACTGTGATTTTTTTCTATTGTAGAACTTTTTATTTTTGTGGAGGGATTACCATATAACACAGTAAAACACTGCTTACATCTCATTTTACTTGGATATACTAGCCAACTTCTCTGTTGAAAGTCTCTATTGCAAATATTTTTGTACAGAGGAAGAAGATAGGCATTGGGTTTCTTGTTTGCATTCGCTCTAGAAATCAATGCCAAGCTGGCAGGTTTGTAAATATTTACACTGGGTGGCAGTTCCAAGGCAGTCAATTTCTTTCCCCCTGCACAATGTTCGCTCTCTATTAAGCCACTAACAAAAATCTGCAGGCAAGAAATTCTGGAAAATTAATGAATTAATGAATAATTTTATTGAGAGACCTGTATCAATGATTTCTATTAGTCTTCCAGTAGTCTAGATAAGAATCTACTCATGGTGTCATGCTTCCAGTTTATGCTCTCAAACAATTTTCATGTATCATTAGAATTCTGCATTTACCTCCTTGGAGTAAGATATGCATGAGAGATTTCCTATGGATAGGGAAAAATAAGATTTTGAGAATTAGCTATTCTTAGACTATTTTAAAAATTGAAAAGGACAAGATTCAATAGCCTTAACAGCGCTCTACATTTTTGCTCAAATGACAAGTTTAGAAAGAGAAAATAATTGCATGTTTCAAAGAATGCTGAAAAATATGATATTTAAGGACATTATTTCAAATTGGATTTTTAAATTGCTAATACATCCAGAATCCCTGGAAATCACTTATTTATGTTATTTTTTCACATGTTGAGTATACAACTTGAATATAAAGAAGAAATGGATATTACCGTAGAGTGTCTATTGAGCAACATGTTCCTCCTCCTTTCCACAGTAGTCTATTTTGTCACGTGTATTTTTAGAGTGTATGCAACTGAATGACTTTCTTAATAGTTTATTTTAAACAATAAAGTAAAAAATACATGCTACTTTTCTGTTAAGTAACTTTGTCATTTATTTTTTTCTTAAGTAATACTTAAAACATAGACTTGTGCTTCTAGAATTAAGATATAATTTTACTGTGATCTGTGGCAACCTACTCCTCTTATTAATTATAGCCTGGCAGTTGCTGAAATGCATTCTGTATCATGCATCAGATAATTACAATTTTTAGAGTCCATGTATGACTTGTATACTGACTACTAATTCTTAGTGTACCCATAATAAATCACCAAAATCTTGTTCCAGAGGGTGAAGTGTGAAATATCAATTTTTAAAAATATAATCTGTGAATGAGCAAAGAGTATTTTCCCTAGCAAGAAAAGCAGCATCAAAAGCTTATTAGCTAAGCAGGGGTGAATCTCTAATGGGGGCTTCCAGAACTCTTTGAGGTCTGCCAGCTAAAAACAGCTTTAAGAATACACTTAGCTAGATTGTCCATTGTCCCTATTTAAAGATGCATAGTGATAAATTCATGCCATTCTCAAACTGTGGGCTTTTAGTACCTGCTTGAATGACCCAAAATCACATGTAGCTCCTAAAATGGTAGATGCAGTGGTACTTATGAATGAAACAGTGTGGTTCAGTTTTTGTAAGTTTTCTGAGAAGTCAAATGGCCCTTTAAGTAGAAAACTGATTCCACTCAATAAATTGCTATCATCAGAGAGCTGACAAACACAGAGCCTTAGATATGCATGGAGGTAACCTTTCCTGGACAGATACTTGTAGTGATCACTTGGTTAGTATTAGATGCTGTGTTGATTAAATTGACTAATATTTTAAAAACTTGGACTCTAAGTAACAATTTAAATAATAGTTTGTTTCTCATATGTGTTGGTGTTCTGGAGGGTGCCCAGTAACATCTTCTCTGCCTGGCTTCTGAGTATATTTTAAAATAAGACAAAGGAGTTACACAGATGGGGGTCAAAATGACTCATTTACTATTGGTGAAACTGATATGGGAAAATGATTATTAAATTTGCAAGTAATGAAATTTCCAAGAAAGAAATACAGCCCTTTCATTTGGGCTGAATTAATCTACTAAGAAGCAGACCACCTTAAGTTGACCACCCTAAGCTTTTACTTGTAAACCTGTGGATTTTCAGAGCAGAAAAGACGCATATCTTATGAGGGAAGTGTTGTTCTCAGAATGGATGGGACTGGGCACACATTCCCACAGAAAATTAAATGAGCCTCTGTAAGACTGAGTGCCTGAAAGGGAGAAGAAGGACCACTCATGATACATGAAGGGGGCTCGCTCCCTCCTCACAGAAAGACACATGAACAACAGAAAAGAAGCAGTCCACTTAATAATGAACTCAACTTACATATTTTGATTCTTCTGTAGGAAGAAATGTATAATTGCTGGCCTTTTGTCTAGAAATCAGGGATCCAAATAAAAACTAGAGAATGTGATTAGACATCATAATTTTTTAGAAAGTACAAAGTGGGGAGGGGTATAGTCATTTATTCCCGAACTAAGAAGACAGCCCTTTTTTTATAGTTAAAGAAAAGCCATATTTTTCTACTCAGAGTATATAAAGTTAGGATGGATTCCATACACTCAGCAAATAGAATAATAATTCACCTTTGCTTCTGGATTATTGTTTAATAATAATGCTTATTGGAAACTCTAGAGGAGAGCGTTTTGGACACGGGGTTCATCCTAAAAATTAAAGTATATTATGATGACCTATATCCACAGTTGAGCCTTCAGATTTTACATGTGCTAGGCAGGGAACCTAACGGAGTGAAGGTCAGGTTAAGAAAAATAACAGCGTATGTTTGACACAGAACGATGACTAATACTTAGCCTCATAGTAGGGAAAATAATTGGGAATGGTGGGGACTGTGGCAAATTAGTGCCTAGTCTAAATGCATTAGCTAGTATAAGGTCTGTGTGATTTTTCTAATGTTTTAAAAGAATCTGATAATTTAGATTTTATATAAAATCTACATTTTAATGTTGACAATTATTAAAAAGAAACAGAGCTCCAGAAATCTAAGAAGCCAAAAATATCAGAAAAATCTTGTCAACACCTCCCCCTGGATATGGTGAATGGCTTCCGACTTTCTTTCCTTCCTTGTGTTACTTGCTCCAGATTCAAAGTCCTGGAAAGAAGGGAACAGCCAAATAGATGGAGTTGGCTGCATTCTCTAACCTCTGCCCTTTCAATATATGTTAGAGAATGGAGAGAAGTTTCTGAGCTCTTTGTCTTCACTGGTAGGAATGAACATTTGGATTTTACTTACATTAAACGTACACACGCCAGTGCTGGTAAACTATGGCCCATGGCCAAATCTGGATCATTGCCTGTTTTTCTAAGTACATTTTATTGGAACACAGTGAAATCCTATCTGTGCATGTATTATCTATCTATGACTACTTTTTTGCTTTCGTGGCAGAGTTGCTAGCTGTGCCTGAGACCATTTGGCCTGCAAAGCCAAAAAAAAAAAAAAAAAATCTGTCTTTTTAGAGAAAAGTGTTGCCAATTCTAGAGAAACAGGGATGATTAATGTATGATATCTAGAATGATAATATATCTGCTGCTCACCATATATATACAGTGGCTTTAAAATTTGTTCTTAATGCACTTATGCAACATTTAGAATATATATATTGAATGTATTTTTTCTTTACAAAACTCGGTGATAAATGCTGAGGTTATTACCAGATCCTTGTACTCAAGACTCCATGAACTAGTGTGAGGAACAGTAGGAAACAGCAGATTATAATTAATGCTATTTGAGGTAAGTGGATAAGAATAAAAAAGATACATAAAAGATGTGAGGAAAATGCAAAATATGATATATGTTCTTTTAGTAAACATGATCACATTGTGTTTTTACCAAAGATATTAGATACCTTTGTCAGTTAATAGAGCATTGATAATAACAAACTAAAAAAATTCTGTACTATTTTAAATTTGAGTGTAAACATGTTCCACCACGAGGATTTCTTGGGCTACCAAAAATGGTAAAACTTACTGGTTTGGATTGACCTTACATATGCTGGGACTGCTAAGCTGAAGGGAAGTGGCTCAGAAACATGTATTAGCTAGAAATTACATTTGATAGCAGGCAAGAGAAAATCTAACAGCATATAAGTAATATTTAAAGCATAGACTTGTGCCGATTGTGTAAAGAGTTAATGGGTCTCAGGCACCAAGAAGTTTGGAAATAAGCATTGAGACTTGGCATAGCTATTCAGTGAAGTCATCATGAAGAGGGGCATTTTCTATCTTTTCACTGTGATATCTTAGGTTTCCAGACTTTAGCCTCATGGTCTCATTAAGACATCTTCATATCCATAATTCATATCTATGCTTCAGCTGGAAATAGATGCAAGGACTACAGGGCAAAGGGTGCTGTGCCCAGCAAGTTTTTCGTCTCTCTTTCGTATTACACATTCCAATCGCAAGTGCACAAAAAGGTGAATGTCGGTAGTTTCAACACACCCATGTAACCAATGTCCAGGTTAAGAATTAAAACAATACTAGCCTTCAAGAAGCCTCCCATTCCACTCCAGACAATGGTTACCACTATCTTGACTTCTAACACTAAAGATTAGTTTTTTCCAGTTTTGAGGTTTATAGAAATTGAATTATACAATAAGTATTATTTTGTGGCTGACTTATACTAAATATTACAGTGGTAATAGTCTTCTTTTTCATTGGGTATAATTGTATCTTGTTCATTCTCATTGTAATACAGTATTCCATTTTGATAATTCCTATTTCCCACTTCACTGCTGATGAACAGTTGAGCTATTTCTTGTATTGGACTATGAATTTTGCTGTAAGTATTCTAGTGAGTTTGTGTTCTTTTTTGGTGAACACATGTATTCGTTTCTGTGGGGAATATACCTAGCAGTGGCTGCATAACTCATAGGATGTGCTAAAGATTAGTAGATGTTTTCCGAAGAAGTTTTACCAATTTGAAATCCCACTAATAGTGCCTGAGAGTTCCCATTGCTCCACATCCTTGCCAACACTTGCTATGACTAGTCCTTTTCATTTCAGATGTTGTGGCAGTTGTGACATTTGTCTCTTACAGGCCCCACCCAGAAATTTCTGTTTATAAATAATTGTCCAGAATGATGTCATAGAGTCAACCCTAGCTGGAAAAGTTTAGCATTTCTTCTTCCAAGATAGGAGAATATGGAAGAGAATATTAATAACTTCTGGCATCCAATCCTCAGAGACTCTCAAAAGGGAAGAATCCAAGAAATGGACTACAGGGTCACCATTGGAGTGAAACATGGTATGATTCATTTTATTTCTGGCTTACACCTGGTAAGAGAACATTTGGATCTTTGCTATGTAACAGGAATTTTGAGAAACAAGTGATTTAAACATTAAGTACTTGAAAGCACAAGGAATCATATACAAAGATGCTAGATTCTTACTTTTAATCAAATGAAAAGCAAAAAAGAACAGAAACTGGGAATCAGAAAGAAAAGATTAAATATCCATAGGGCCAAAGTAGGAAAGTTCCTCTATAACTTCTCTAGAATCACTATGATTTGGGACATCATTTAGGTCCTTTAGTAAGAATAATTTAGATTTCATTCATTGAAACCACGTTGTGTAAAAGAAATATGAAGCCAAAGTACACTACAAGTTTTCACTCCTGAAACACTTCAGAAGTAGAACAAGACTCCTACCACCATGAAAACAATTAAGGGATGACTTGATAGTCAAGTATACTAAGACAACTCTGAGTCATGCCATAGGAAACTTGCTATTCTTCTTAAGATAAATCTCTACTTTAATGTACTACAGCAGGGAAGTCACTTGGTCACAAACACAAATGTCTGCAATGACTGGGCAGGTAACACTACTGCTCACTGAGTCATGTGGGCCAGGTGGGGACAGTCATGCACTTGAAGGGTATGTTTCTTCTAAAATTGGTAGCTACTACTCATTTTAAAGCAATTTTTAGAATTTTGGATCTATACTATTTAGATTTCATTTTTCTTCAGATATTTACTTTTAATATTTAAATCTTATCCAAACATTCAAATTTTTTTCAGAGAAAGAAAACACTAGCAGTGAAATAAACCAGTCTAACTGTGGAATGAGAGCTCCAGGTTTTGACCTCTAGAAGACAGAATCCTCAGTGAGGACTGGGATGACACTCTCAACTCTATATCAATTATGGGATTTTTATTAAGGCCTTTAACTCTCTCTAATCCATCCCTGCTTTCCTCCATGTTCCAATGAATAGTTTAGCTAGTTGATACTTGAAGTCTCTCTTAGTACTTGAATATAATAATGCTGAGATGCCCAGTGTTCAAGGTTGAGGCTTTCTGGATGCATAATGCTCTCTGTCAACTTTTTTGGCTCACATTTTAAGTAATATCTTAAGTGGCCTCTGTCAAACTCCCCTTCAGTTTGGTAAGAAGATTATTGTCTCAACACTTCCAGGACAAACATAAGATGGTGTCATTTTGCAATTGTTTTGTACCTGTTAACTCCTTTTGAACATCAAGCAGAAATAGGATCTTGAGCAAAAAATGTAGACCCTTAATTATATCAAGTTGATATTCTTAACATGGTCTGAAAGAAAAGAACAATGTTCTCACCCATAAGTGGGTGTTGAACAATGAGAACACATGGACACAGGGAGGGAAACATGACACACTGGGGCTTGTCTGGGGTGGGGTGGTTAGGGGAGGTATAGCATGGGATGAAGGGGACTGGGGATAACTAACATTAGGAGAAATACCTAATGTAGATGGATGCAGTAAACCACCATGACACATGTATACCTATGTAACAAATTTGCATGTTCTGCACATGTACCCTAGAACTTAAAGTATAATTTTAAAAGAGAGAAAAAAGAAAAGAACAATGTAATGCAATGCTAGTGAGCCTTTCACAAGGCCATTCAGGAGTTAGACATGAATGCTCAGGTTATATGAATTTATGTCTGCTCAGAGATCCATATACTTAAATCCATAGGAAATAATATTACTAGTAGTTTTGCAATTATGCTTATATAAGTGTGTGCATATACATATGCATATATATAATGCTTAAATATATATAAACTATAATGCTTAAAAAAATTATAATTGCAGTTATGGTAAATCCTTGAACAACACAGGTTTCAGCTGCTTGGGCCCATTTAGGCATGATTTTCTTCTGCCTCTGCCACTCTGAGACAGCAAAACCAACTCCTTCTTCTCCTCCTCCTCCTTAGCCTAGCCAATATGAAAATGACAAGAATGAAGACCTTTATGATGATCCACTTCCACATGATGAGCAGTAAATACATTTTATCTTCCTTATGATTTTTTTAATAACATTTTCTTTTCTCTCTCTCTCTTTTTTTTTTTTTGAGACGGAGTCTCACTCTGTTGCCAGGCTGGAGTGCAGTGGTGCTATCTCAGCTCACTGCAACCTCTGCTTCCCGGGTTCAAGTGATTCCCCTGCCTCAGCCTCCAGAGTAGCTAGGACTATAGGCACACCCCACCACGCCTGGCTAATTTTTTATGTTTTAGTAGAGATGGGATTTCACCATGTTGGCTAGGACAGTCTCAATGTCCTGATCTCATGATCCGCCCGTCTCAGCCTCCCAAAGTGCTGGGATTACAGTTGTTAGCCACCGGGCCTGGCCACATTTTCTTTTCCCTAGCTTACTTTATTGTAAGACTATGGAATGCAATATATATATCATACAAAATATGTGTTAATCAACTGTTTATGTTATCAGTAAGGCTTCTAGTCAACAGTAGGCTATTAGCAGTTAATGTTTTGTAGAGTCAAAAGTTATAAGCAAATTTTTGACTATGCAGGGTGGTGGTGCCCCTAACCCCCACATTGTTCAAGGGTCAACTGTATATATAATTGCTATATATGTATATGTGTTTTAACTTGACTGCAGTTATATCTATGCATATTATATGTATATAATATATACATATATATATTTAGCATCTAGTCATTTTGATTTTTCTCTTGTATGTTTCTGATTTTTAAATGAGTGTACATTAAACTATTACATAGTATAAGATAAATATACTTGAGTAAGTAATCAGAATAGCTTATGCCAGATAAACTGTAATTCAATATTTTTATGAAAGATCAAAATGAAAAGAAATCCACGCGGTGTTTTGTTTTTGTTTTTGTTTTTTGATGGAGTTTTGCTCTTGTTGCCCAGGCTGGAGTGCGATGGCATGATCTTGGCTCACTGCAACCTCTGCCTCCCAGGTTCAAGCAATTCTGCCACAGCCTTCCAGATAACTGGGATTACAGGCACATGCCACCACGCCTGACTAATTTTTTTTTTTATTATACTTTAAGTTCTGGGGTACATGTGCAGATCATGCAGGATTGTTACATAGGTTCACATATGCCATGGTGGTTTGCTGCATCCATCACCTCGTCATCTAGATTAGGTATTTCTCCTAATGTTAGCACTCCCCAATCCCCTCACCCCTGCTATTCCTCTCTTAGCACCCCCCCACCCCCTAACAGGCCCCGGTGTATGATGTTCCTCTCCCTGTGTCCATGTGTTCTCATTGTTCAACACCCACTTATGAGTGAGAACATGTGGTGTTTGGTTTTCTGTTTTTGTGTCAGTTTGCTGAGAATGATGGTTTCCAGATTCATCCATGTCCCTGCAAAGGACATGAACTCATTCTTTTTTATAGCTGCAGAGTACTCCATGGTGTATATGGTATACCTGGGTAATTTTTTTTTTTTTGTACTTTTCATAGAGATGGGGTTTCACCATGTTGGCCAGGCTGCTCTCAAACTCCTGCACTGAGGTGATCCACCTGCCTTGGCCTCCCAAAGTGCCAGGATTACAGGTGTGAGCCACTGTGTTTGGCGTGTTAATATTTTTAATTCAAGATGCATTTATTAAATAATAGCAGAGCCTCCTAGGTACTCAGCCACAATATTTTCCTAAGCATATTAATATTGTTTTAAATTATAAACAAGAGTTAAGGGAAAGAAAAAAATACAAAATCAACACACATGTTGCTAACTGTATGAAGAATGGCATTTATTAAGTGGGATATACTCAAGGAGAGATAAAAAAAATATGTTAGATTTCTCTCCATTGTCTAGAGATCTAAAGGAGACAGGGGTGAAAAGAGAAGTGATTGTGCATGGCAAATTAAATGTGGATTCACAGTCTGTGCTGCCAGCAAAAAATTGCCATGCTATTCGGGGTTGAAAAGGCATCATGTTATGAAGCAAGGGGAGAGGTAATTGTCTGCCTCATTCTACTGCTGAGCAGACTGTATCTAGAATATCATATTTATTTCAGAAAATAAGAATACTAAAAACCTAAAATTATAGCAGTTTCAGAAAAGAACAAAAAAAGTAAGAGAAAATGTAGCCTTGGCTGAGAATGAAACACTAAATGAATTTAGCATGCATGAATAAATTAGTAATATGGGCATTGAGGAAAGGAAAAGAACTATACATGATGAAGCAGAGAAAGGAAGAATATATGGATGCAAAAAAATATGTAAAGAAAAAGTTCACAGAATGGTCTATATCAATTATGAAAACAGTTGAAAAAGCTACTGATCATGCGCTTTATTGACCAATATGCAGTTTTCTATCTGTAATGTGTTTATTGGTCTTTAATACACTTACATTGAACTAAATTGGGTGAAAAGGCTATATCTGTTCAGCACAGTAATGGAGATAATTTAAAATACCTTTTGGTTCTCCCTATACTTATAAATAACAAATAAAATTGGTGCTTTTATACTATCAATATGCAATGGTAGCAATAAAGAAATTGTTTTTTAAGTCCATAATAATCAGTATTTATAGGTCAGGCACAGTGGCTCAAACCTGTAATCCCAGCGCTTTTGGAGGCCAAGGCAGGAAAATCACTTGAGGCCAGGAGTTCAGTACCAGTCGGGGCAACATAGCAAGACCCCATCTCTACAAAAATATGAAATAAAAATTAGCCTGGTGTGGTGATGCATACCTGTAGTCCCAGGTACTCTGGATGTTGAGGTTAGAGGATCACTTGAGCTCAGAAGTTTGAGGTTACAGTGAGTTATGACTGTGCCACTGCACTCCAGCATGGGTGACAGAGCAAGCCTCTGTTTTCTAATAAATAAATAGAAATATTTTTACAATAAAATGAGTGACCAGTTTCCTGCAGGTACTGTTCAAAATATATTAAACATACAATGCTTGCCATTCTGATGGTAACATACTACTTAAGTGAAAACACAGCTAAAGCCATTTGATGATGTTCAAATAACATAACTCGCAGTGAAATGATGAAAACATATACATAACCTTGGTGGCTATAAGAAAGTGCCACTCAGTTCTCCAGCTACAGAGATTTTAACTGAATAGGGGCCTGAGCATTTGGAAAATCCATCCCTGTGTTATCTGAGGCTTCAGGTCATATGGGCTGCTCCTAAAGAATGGTTGCCATTACAGGACAGTAAGGCAAACTTATTCTTGGAAGACGCAGGACTCCTCAGATGTCTTGATTCAAGCACTCCCTGAGAGTCCTGCTAATTGTGTACAATTGAGGATGCTTCTGTAGAAACTGCTTTCCTTTTTTTTTTTTTTTTTTTTTTTTTGAGACGGAGTTTCGCTCTTGTTACCCAAGCTGGAGTGCAATGGCGCGATCTCGGCTCACCGCAACCTCTGCCTCCTGGATTCAGGCAATTGTCCTGCCTCAGCCTCCTGTGTAGCTGGGATTACAGGCACGCGCCACCATGCCCAGCTAATTTTTTGTATTTTTAGTAGAGACAAGGTTTCACCATGTTGACCAGGATGGTCTCGATCTCTTGACCTCGTGATCCACCCGCCTCGGCCTCCCAGAGTGCTGGGATTACAGGCGTGAGCCACCGCGCCCGGCCCCCTTTCCTTCTTTTTTAAAATTTAGAGTCAGACTTGCATGTTTGTAGGCTTTCTCAGCCTTTCTTTGCTCTTTATTTTCTGTCTCAGGTGTTTCCCTTAATCCTTGCAAATTTAATTGTTGATATGGTTAGGCTGTGTCGCCACTCAAATATCAACTTGAATTTTATCTGCTAGAATACTCACGTGTTGTGGGAGGAACCCAGGTGGAGGTAATTGAATCACGGGGCGGGGGGGCCGGTCTTTCCCGTGCTATTCTCGCGATAGTGAATTAAGTCTCAGGATATCTGATGGCTTTTTCAGGGGTTTCCACTTTTGCTTCTTCCTCATTTTTCTCTTGCTGCTGCCATGTAAGAAGTGCGTTTTGCCTCCCACCATGATTCTGAGGCCTCCCCAGCCATGTGGAACTGTAAGTCCAATTGAACTTCTTTTTGTTCCCAGTTTAAAGTGTGTCTTTATCAGTAGCATGAAAAGGAACTAATATAATTGTCTTTGCATCTACCTTACTGAGGACCTGGACCAATAAAATTGCATTTGTGGATTCTAATCCTAAAGTCAGTCTTCTATAGGTCACAGATGTGGATAGTTAATATTTCTGGCATTTAGCCTTTTTATATTCGAAATGTTTTTTTTTTTAATTTGTGGAAATTAGGCCAAGGTGACCAACTGAGCACAGAATTACCTAACCCCAGCCACAAATTTAAAATTCACGGGAAATAGAACAAGTACGTGAACAATTCTGGGTTTAAGAAGAGAAAGAGAGAGAGGAATTTGTCAAGGAAAAAAATTAGATAAGACTTAATTGACAAGTTTTGAGGAAAATATAGATCAAAGGTTATAAGAGGAAATAATATTTGACAGTATAGACAGAGAAGTTTGTAAGAAATAGAAAAATGTGCTTATATGTGTTAAAATGTCCGCATGTATATTAGCAAAAACTACATGATAAGAGCATTCACAAATTAAACAGAAAAAATCAATAGTTCATTTTAATGAAAGGTACAGAAAGATGTAACACCATCTCTGTAGAACAAAAGGCATTATGAGATAGTTAAAAATAGTGATCTGAGAGAAAAATATCTGTAGAAGATTGATGTTGAAAATATATAAAGAGCTTTTACTTACAACAAGAAATAGCAGTAAAGAACAAAATGGATGAAACTTATGAATTACCACATTAAAGAAGAAATATAATTAGAAAATAAGCATATTGAGAAAAGGCTTAACCTCACTAATTACAGAAACAGAAATTAAAATAACAACTTGGCAGTATTTTGAAATTAGAAATTTAAAAATATTTTCATTATGCAACTTAACTTGCAGGTATCTACTCTGGAAAAATATTTATCTATGGCTATCAGGCAGAACTGATATTGAGCCAGTATACCCTGCTATAATTACATTTTTCTATGGCTAGCTAATTCTGAGTTATAGAAAATCTATTCCAACTGGGCAATGCCCAAATTATTCTGAATGTTAAATATATCGAATATCACTTTTGGTACTAAGTTATTTACAAAGATGTTTATTACCGAATTGCTTGTAATAATAATAACCCCCTCTAAACAACCAAAGTATCCCTCACTAAGGGAACGAACTGATTATGCATATTTATATGAGAAAGAGCAATCCTGTGATTTAAAAAATGAGCTAAATCAACATGTTCATGTTTAAATCTCAAAGCCCAATACTGAATCTTAAAAGTTGCAAAATGACATGCATTTTATTTATTTAAAATTCTGAATCATAAAATGCAAACTTGTTTCAATGAATTCTAATATGCAAAATAATAACGTAAAAAGCAATCTGGAAATATATACATCAGATTCAGAAAAGTGGTCATTTTTGGTGAGTTAGATTTCTTGGACTTTAACTTTTCATGTAATATTTAATGTTTCAGTTTTTAAAAAAGAGAATTGCAGCAATTATGGCAAAGTTTCCCTTAAATTCAATGTCATTTTTATATGTTTGAAATATTTCATAATTTAGAAAAAGTGACCAAGAAACACAAAACATTCACAATTTTTAGTAGGATATTCATTATTTCCAAAATATGGCCAAGCATTTAAGCATTTTAAAATTGAATATAGATATATTCTCTAAAGATTCAAATTTTTGAATTTATGTTGTCAGTAGCTTAAAGCAGATTCTTCTATATCATAGTATTTCTTTCACTACTTTATAAATAAAATGAAATTCCTGTTCTTTAAAGTACATTCATTTTTCAGTACCTTCTCTCTGGAAATAGAAGACTTTTGAAGTTCTTGACATAAAAATTGTGGCACAAGTTCTAACCATTATTTTAAAGGCTTGTTCAATATATATTTTTTTTCTGAATAAAATTTCTTAGCATGTCATGTATTTTTTTTCATTGAAGATGTTGGTGAGAATTTGATTCAGAAACAGTAAAGTAGCGATGAATAAAGCTCTTGTCTGACAAGCAAAACAGACAAGAACTGTTGTGTGCTTAAATTTGTTTCTAAAGTGAAATTATCTTCCTTACATTTTAAAAATCTGAGGCAGATGTCTGGCTAGCATACTCAAAATAAAAACAGAATTAAGTGTATAAAATTAAGTACATAAATTTTATTGAACATCTACATTTGCATTTTAAACTTAATATAATATCTGTTTTGGAGCAAGATGAAAGAAATCTAAATGCCTGCACACAGACTGGGGACTTCTCTAGGAAATCAAATGAGCAAGAAATTATTAATTCAATTCTTGATTTACGCTTTATTTCTCTTTGCATTGAATACATTAATAACTTATGACATTTTAAATCTTATTTTCATATACAAAACTTGATTATATCTACTTTCACAGCTAATGACATTATTGTAATTTGGAGTAACTATAGTCTTTGCTCCCCTAAATGCATTTTCCGAAATAAGATATACCTCTAAGATGATGTAAAGTCTCTTTTATTACTCAGAATCAACATAAAGGAATCTATTTTGGACTTTTGACATTCAAAAAACTTTTTTCTTTACTGTTCTTTTTCCTTATATTTCAAACTAGAAACCATACACATTATGTATGTGTACATACATAGTATATGTGTGCATGTGTGTGTATATATATATAGACTTAGATGTAAGGTTTTCTTCTGTTTTCTATTTAAGGTTCTCAGTCCTCTGTGCTGTCACAATATTTTTGGGTGGCTCTAATGCAGAATCTAACTTCTGAGTATCTATTTTAGAAAATATTTGTCTAGAAATATATTCTAAAATATATTAAATTGAATTATAATTACAAATTTTATTTTTTTACTGCTGGACTGTATGTTTCTCAAGAACAGGGCCATATCTTGTACATTTTGATATAGTAGAATTTAATAAACTGACAATCACAATGTAGATTACTCAATGAATATTTGTGATGACACTAAAAGAATCCACATTCCCTCTCTAGAATAAATAGAAGCCATGCATATTGTATGACTGTTATGTTTTATGACATATTTCCTCATTCTTTATCTACTTCTGTTATAGCAGACTTTTTCTAAGGAGAACATGCTTTTCTTTTTTCTCTCTTTGAATTCTTAAAACGTGTCTGGAACATAAGGGAACACAATATAGCACAATGTATTTACATAATACCAATTTATTCAGAAAGAGCTAATTGATCACCTGCTGTGTACCAGGCTTGGTACTAGACATTGGAAATACAATGATGTAGAGAAAACCATCTCTTTGGAATACAGTGATGCAGAGGAAACCATCTAGTTCCACTGGACAGAAAAGCTGTGTTACTTCGTGGTGTCACACTTGTATAGAATCAAACATAATTGATCCTGGGCGTAACTTTGGTTTATTAAAAACAGATAGTATTCTTCATTTTCTAATCATTAATTTTAAATACCTGGAATCTGATGAGGCTACCCTGAAATGTTTACTGAATATGCTTCCATAATAGAGTCCTATTTCCTACTTTCAAACAAAGGTGTGCAAATCACAAAATCTGTCTTCCCTCTGGTTATCTGATCTGACTATTCAACTTCTGGTCCCAGCTGGAAATGATAACTTCATGTTTGTTCACAAATGAATAATGCATTTTTGAGTTTCCTTTGCCTCAGATTGATTTGGAATAAGGACTTGAGCTGGCTGTTGTATTATTAAGCCCGTATTTGTCTTCTATCAAGCAGGGTGGCTCTTGTATTTCGTTCAACAACCATCTTATGTTTACAGGTTCATCACTATAAGTTTTTGTTTGTTTGCTTGTTTTGTTTTCAGAGAAATTACTTGCTTTGGAAATAATAACAGTTCTGTTCGGAAATTGCAATTGCCAAATATCCTACTCTACTCGTTCTGTATTTTCCTAAATCTTTAGGTGGAGGAGCTTGCCAAATTGTCAGATTGCTTTGTTGTTGTTTTCCTGTGATGCGGTTGCCAATTTTAAACATTGATTGCTGAGGAAGTGGTATTGTGGGTACCGCCTACCCAGTATTGGGTGACAAGAAATTACTACTTCTTTCCTTCAATTTCTATTCTTTTTTGCTTATTAAACTATTTGGCACTCTTTGGAAAATCTCATTGTCTTTTGACTAAAGATATTTATCATTGTAAGTGAAGCAACTATTATGTAAAATAGGCTTAAAGCCGTAGTGATTTTGAGAGCAGCCCCCTTTATCAATGCAGGAGGGCGGCTCTGTCTCCATCAGTTACTTACCTATTTTTCCTCCAGTTTCTGGCAGCATATTTGGATTGCCAGTTTTTATTTACTCACAGACTGCAGCAAGATCAAGAAGATGGGACACTCTAAGATTCTATTCCCCCTGGGTGCTTCCCCTCCCACGAAGGAGTGTTGCTGATTTTAACGATATTGCTGCTTTTCTTCTCCACTCCTCTGCTTTAATTTCCCTTCCCTGCTGCTCTACATATTGAACAATAATGAATGTTTTCTGAGCTCCCACTGTCCTCTCACCTACTCTCACTCTCAACAACAGTGGAAAAGTTTTTTGAAGCCAATTTCATTTTATATTAATTTTGACCAAAATGTGCTCAATTGCGTATGAATGCCCAATGATATTGATATTTTCCTTGAAAAGATGCATTCAAAAAAGAGTGATCATTTCAATTAGCTTTTGCTGAAATACTGCAGAAAGCATTCAGTGATGTGTTTAGCATCTTTCTGTGTATATAAATTAAAATGATATATAAATATTTCTAAATATGTAACTCCCCATTTTGCTCATGACGATTGACTGCAAAGGAGTGAGAAGAAACTTTCTGGGGTGAAAGGAACCTTCTACATCTTGATTTCGGTTACATAAACCAGCAAAAAAACTCCTTCTTTTTTCCCCATCAACTTTTATTTTAAGTTCCAGCTTTGTGTGTCTGTGTGTGTGTGTGTGTGTGTGTGTGCGCGCGTGCGCATGTGTGTGTGTGCTTTCTGCACATGTGTTTTTGTAAAAGGGATCAAAGTCTGTAGGTAAGGTCTGCAAATTATAAGTATCTGTCATATATGCTCAAATGATTAAAAGCGGGGAGCCTCAGCAACTGAAAACACAGGCATTAGTCCTAGACAAATAAATATGTAATTAAAATTTGAGAAGTGGTTTGAAAACATAATTATCTGAGAAAATATGTTATAAATGATGTTTTAATATAATTAAACATGAATCACAGCCAAAATATTAAAAAACCTATGACCCACAACTCAATTTTAACTACAAATATTATGATATCTATATGTTCATTGCTGGAGTTGGTGGGTGTGTAGGATTGAGGAAGCATAGAATATCTTTTCTCATGTAAGATTGAAGTCTGCCAAAATTTACTGAATTGTATGTGGATTTCCAGTGATATTTGTATATTTTTTCTGAAAATTTAGATTTTAGTGAGAAATAACTTCCTCGAATTTAAGCAGAAGGAAAGGAGACCTGTGGATGGAGAAAAATAATTTGAAGTTACGTACTTTTCAATGTATTCCAACAGTTCTTTTTTTAAAAAATACTATTTATAGGCATTTGAAAGATCCAATAGAAAATTATTAATGTGAGAAGTTACTAAAATCAATACAAAGAAGGAACGTTTATTAAAGTATAGTATTTGGCTCTGCAGAGAACACAATTAGTAACAGTAATATAAGTTTATAATAAAGTCACATAATGACTCATAATTAGTAATGTGTGAGAAATTTATAAATCATGAATTTGAAGTATATTAAGAATGTGAACATAAATTTCAGAGGAAACAATTGAAAATATTATTCCTCATTTATATTTATACTCTTTGCACATAGTTATTTGATGAATAAATTTTCATTTAAAAATAAGGAAAAAAAGTATGTTTTTAGAGAAGCATGCTGGAGGATGGAACTCCCATGTGACTGAAGCTCCAATTTTAGAAATAAGTAAAAGGTCCTAAAATTTGTTGTTTGATCTCTTTTCCTTTGCTTAAGCCACCTGTATCTATTCTGCCTCTCTCACATCTTTATCTACAACCATGTTCACTGGGGCAGAGCTATTTCTTTTCTGAGGCAGAGTTGGGTATTCCCTTCTCATGGAAAAATGATTTCAAGGTATTTCTACAACAGATAAAATTTTTATTTATGATAAGTAGGAAACTTTCACACGATTGTATTCATTTTATTGTAAGAGCTAAATACAAACCACGTATCAGAAAAGCAAAATAAAAGAAAAAGACACCAGAGCTCGGAGCTTGTAGTATTTTTTTTTTTTCCTGATACAGAGTTTCCCTCTGTCACCCAGGCTAGAGTGCAGTGAGGCCATCTCGACTCACTGCAACCTCTGCCTTCCGGGTTCAAGCAATTCTCCTGCCTCAGCCTCCCAAGTAGCTGGGACTACAGGTGCATGCTGCCATGCCTGGCTAATTTTTTGTAGTTTTAGTAGAGATGTGGTTTCACCTTGTTGTGCAGGGTGGTCTCAAACTCCTGAGCTCAGGCAATCCACCTGCCTCAGCCTTCCACAGTGTTAGGATTACAGGCATGAGCCACTGTGCTTGGCCCATAGTAGTAGCTGTTTTAATGCAACAGCATTAAATATATCAATTATATATATTTTTCTTTTGTGCTGTGTTTTCTGGATATTCTTCACCTAAAAAATTAGCCTTCTTTATTAGAACCAATACAGAAATAAACACCTCTTCGTGGTTTGTACTTACGCCTTCACATAGCCACTGGGCAGAGGCATATAATATCAGTTTTCTTTCCCCCACACACAATTATTATTGGAAGCCTCATCCACTACAGTTACATTCGATTTTAGTCATCTATCTTTGTGTCATGTGTTTATGCCCATACCTCAGCCCAGACCACAATAGCTATTGCCAGTGACCTTCTTCATTGCCATCTCAGATACTTGGTAAGTTTCCTCTGCCCTTCTAAGAGGGATGGCAAGTTCTCTCAAGGACTCACGAAGCTTTGCTGCCAACAAGCATAATTAGTGCAGAGAACAATGTGTTCTGTTTCAGAGAAGGTTTCCAGGGCTTTCTCCTATCTTATATTTAATAATATTCATAATGCTTGTTATTGGTAGGGAGCATTATATAAAAAGTAAAAATAAACAAGCAAAAAATCCTTCTTTTTTCCCCGTCAACTTTTATTTTAAGTTACAGGGTACATGCACAGGATGCGAAGGTTTGTTGCATAAGTAAACATGTGCCATGGTGATTCACTGCACAGATCAGTCAATCCATCACCTACGTATTAAGCCCAGCATTTATCAGCTATTCTTCTTGATGTTCTCCCTCCCCTTGTCCCCTGACAGGCCCCAGTGTGTTGTTCCCACCATATGTCCAAGTGTTCTCATTGTTCAGCTCACACTTACAAGTAAGAACATGTAGTGTTTAGTTTTCTGTTCCTGCATTAGTTTGCTGAGGATAACAGCTTCTAGAACCATCCATGTCCCTGCAAAGGATATAATCTAGTTCTTTTGTATGGCTGCATAGTATTCCATGGTGTATATATACCACATTTTCTTTATCCAGTCTATTATTAATGAACATGTCCTTGTTATTGTGAATAGGGCTGCAGTGAACATACACATGCTTGTATCTCTGTAATAGAATGATTTATATTCCTTTGGATATATACCCAGTAAAGGAATTGCTGGGTCAAATGGTATTTCTGATTCTATATCTTTGAGGATTCACTACACTGTCTTCCACAATGGTTGAACTAATGTACACTCCCACCGACAGTGTAAAAGCATTCCTATTTCTCCACACCCTCGCCAGCATCTGTTGTTTCTTGACTTCTTAATAATCACTATTCTGACTGGCATGAGATGGTATCTCATTGTGGTTTTGATTTGCATTTCTCTAATGATCAGTGATGAGCCTTTTTTCATGTTTGTTGGCTGCATAAATGTCTTCTTTTGAGAAGTGTCTTTTGACATCCTTTGCCCCCTTTTTAATGTTTTGTTTGTTTCTTGTAAACTTCGTTAGTTCCTTGTAGACGCTGGATAGTAGACCTTTGTCAGATGGCTAGATTACAAAAACTTTCTCCAATTCTGTAGGTTATCTGTTCACTCTGATGATAGCTTATTTTGCCGTACAGAAACTCTTTAGCTTAATTAGATCCATTTGTCAATTTTTGCTCTCATTGCAGTTGCTTTTGGTATTTTCCTCATGAAATCTTTGCCCATGCCTATGTCCTGAGTGGTATTGCCTAAGTTTTCTGCTAGGGTTTTAGTTTTGGATTTCACATTTAAGTCTTTAATCCATCTTGAGTTAATTTAACAAAAAAAGGTTTTGAAAGTATCTTTGAATAGATGTTACAGGTATTTGAGACAGCAGTAAATTTAATTTAATGTAGACTTGGAACTTCCTCTGGTTGCCTCTTTGATATCTCATTGCATGGGCAATTTTTCTCTCTT
Source organism: Aotus nancymaae (assembly GCF_030222135.1). Lineage (NCBI taxonomy): Eukaryota > Metazoa > Chordata > Mammalia > Primates > Aotidae > Aotus > Aotus nancymaae. Next base: position 8,836,257 of record NW_026988460.1, read on the forward strand.
CGACTTAGTTTTACCCTAGGTAAAGTGTATCATTGTCCTCATAGACTCTAAGTGTAGGCTGCAAACTTGATTAATCTGTGAATACTTTTAAGTCAGCTTGAATATAAGATTGTGATACTCTAGAAATACTAGCATCATCTTGGAAATAGAAAATAATTCTATGTTTCTCTTATGAAAATGAGATATCAGTTTAATGCCAAATAAGGTGTAAATTCAAGATTTTATTTTCTACTTAAAGACACCCATAAGTGGTTACGCTTTTAATTACCTTTCATTCAGATGACATGAATGTCAATTGTATTTTGCATGAACCTGATTTATGCACACAATAGCATAGTTTAACATGTTTTAATGATTGGAAATTATATACTGAAATACATTACATTATGCATATTGCAAATTCTATAGCTTCAATAATGTTTGTTAACTTTGTGAAACATATGGTCATGAAATAACAATGTGAGCCCTGGTTGTTACTCTAAAATTTATCACATTATTTTCTTACTTTGGTGCTAATATGAACATATAATGATTAAGATTATTCAGACTTCTACAAACAACTGGAAGAAAGGCAAGATTTCCAACTCTCCTGGTCCAGCTTTCCAAATCAGCACTTGCATTACAAAACAGCCATTTTGACAACTATATTTATTTATGAACATGTAGTTCTGGATTTTTTGGTTTTCTTTCTCTTTGTAGCAACAGCTCTGGGTGAAGAAATGTCTGTTTAGCATGCAAACTCCTGGAGAGACTGTCATTTGAACTAACTTTTCATAGTTCCTAAGACTGTCAAAATCTTAAGGTGGCTGAATGCTTTTTAATAATACAGAGATTAAAAAATATATAGAAACAAAATAATTCATTTCTTCCCTAGGATGTATGAGGTAAACAGGAGTAACTCAGAGGGTAACAGTAAACTTGTACTTCATGCTATAACCCTTTGAGTGAATCCCTTTGTGTCCCAGAATGTGTTATGGGAAAGAAACAAAGTGAAACAGCATTCAGAGAGATTGCTGGAACCCATCCTTAGTGATCCTCCTCCTCAGCCCTATATCTAACAGGAGCTTCTGCAGACTCTGCCAAATATAGATTCAGACATGTTTGAGAACTGATGCTTCAATTGAGAACCTGATGAACACTATGAATCACCTCCCCAAGAATATGTGCATATGAACATAACAGAAAACTCTGCAAATGTTTCTGTCATACCAGAGGTCTAAGTCATAGATGTCCATGCCTCTGGGTTAGCCATAGCACTGTTGGTAATTATGCCTACCAGGCATTTACTCTACCCTTTTTTGGAAATAGCTTCTGTGTTGTCCTCTGCAGAATCACAGTTTCTTTATTCTCAGTCCTTGAATTTTGGGAGGGACTGGTCCAATCTCTTGCTCTATCTGGGTCGCCACATGACTCAGGCTTGGACAATACATGTATTTCCCCTGTTGGCCACATGATGAGGTTAGGTATAGTCATGTGACTGAAGCCATGTAAACCAACCCTTGGAGAATTTGGGGGAACTTCAGGGAAAAGATTTTAAAAAAATATTTGATCCATTAGTAGTATGTATAAAATATGTTTGGCACGCTGGCAACTGCTATGCTGAATCTAGGATTAAGCTCAGAGAGAAAACCAAAGACAAATCGAAGAAGAGGAAAGAGAGAAATGGTGAGAAAATCACCTAAATCCACAATGCCTAGGTATCACAGAACAAGGTGTCACTTAGAACTTTTCATTAATAGGAGTCAAGTTCCCTTTGCGTGCTTAAGCCAATTCAATTTGGATTTCTGTCACTTACAAGCATGAGTTTTGACCAAGGCATTCAGCTACTGAGGAGGAAGTATAATTATATAGCAGGGGAATAAATCCAACTTCTTTGTCTTGGCAAAAAAACCTGTCTTGGAAGAAACCAGTGGATTTTCCTCTCCAAGTAGAAATGCAATGCAATTCTAAATGGAAAGAAAATACCTAAATGGAAGATAGCCTTTGATTCTTTAAGCTTGAAGGAGAATATGAAGTTCAACATATATTAATTGATTTATATAGCCATATTTAAAATCATTAATCTTCAGATAGCAGAATCTATGTGGATAAGTAAAACTGAAAAATGAGGGTCATTCCATGGCCCTTATTCTATCTTTCATTTTAAAAATGTGAATATGATGATTAAATTTCTATCCAACTACTTAAAATATATAAAAATGTTCAAAAATCAGTGTGAGTTGAAGCTGCTGTGCATCCCTTTGAAAAGTCAAATGATCATACAGTTTCAAACTTTAGTTTCATGCCTAAAATATCATGGGAACAGCTATTCATGAAGAAGAATGCCCAAGTGCCTTATTAAACTGTTAGGTCATGGCACATCAAAGATGGGACATAGTGCAGGATCAAACACAACACAATCAAATTGGCAAGCAATGAAAGTAACCTGCAATTATGTTTCAGTTACGAGGTGGAAATCAAGATCTAAAATGACAGAAGTTTCAGATAGAAGTCACTTAACAGTAAAGAGGAAAATAATTAGTGGGAAGCAGTATACATAGATGATGAGAATGCAATCTTTAGTTTCAGATAAATGTGGATTCAGTCACTAGCTTCACTATTTATATAATCCAAAGTCCATGACTTCTATAAATTAATATTTCTAAGCCTCAATATCCTCATCTGTAAAACAGAGATAATAGAATCTATTTCATAAAGTTGTGAGAACTAATTGAACTACTGCCAACTGCCATATTGTTATTTGAGCTTTAAGACTATGAGATAATGCACATAAAGTGCTTAGTAAGGTCCTTGACCCAGAGTTAGCATTCAGTGAATTGTAACTGCTCTTTTTATGATAATTATCATTATAATCATTATAATAGTCAACCAATTCAATTCTGGTTTGTACAATAACTCATTCATGACTAGTCCAATTTTTGTTATAAAGGTCATATTCATTTATGCTCCCAGCACATGCAGAAGTAATATATTGTTTTCATGCATATGTTTGCAACCCAGACACATAATGTATGAAGAGACTAGCAAGTTATTCAGTAGTTAAAATGTTGCTTACAAACAAGCTCTTTTAGTCAAACTCTGAGTTTTTATGCTGCCTTTCACATTGTATGTAATATGAATTTCATCTGAAGTTGCTTTTCTGGGGTGTCCAATCTTTTGGCTTCCCTGGGCCAGATTGAAAGAAAAAGGGTCTTGGGCCACACGTAAAATAATAACACTAATGGGTGTGGTGGTTCATACCTGAATTCCAGTACTTTGGGAAGCTGAGATGGGAGGATCACTTGAGACCAACCTGGGCAACATAGCAAGACCATGTCTCTAAAAATAATAAAAATGAAAAATAACTATATAAAAAAAGAATTTAGCAAAAGATGGGGTTAAGAAAGAGAAGTGTCATGTTCTAAAACTTCTATCTGCTGTTAGACACAATTCTTAGAATAATGATTTCATTTGAGGTTCTTTTCTGGTACCACCTTTAAATATGCCATTTCACCGTACATTCCTAACAACTCTAAGAAAATTTTAAAATAGTAGCTCTGAATTTAAAATAAAGAACTTAAAGATAATATTTAAAAGCTAAACATTATCATTATGATTACTTGCCATATTTTCAACCTCAAAATTGAACAAGTAAAAGATTTCAGTAGGAATTCTATCTAAAGCAAAATATTTTGATCTATGGCTTGAAAAGGATTTGAAAGAAATAAAAACTTTTTTTTTAAATAAATGAAGGCTTTTAATGGTTACAATTGAGTTAAATTGTGCTTCTTAATATATGGAAAGCAGTGGACTCCGGGGAAGTCTGAAGTCCACAGTTACTTATGTGAATGATGTTTTGACCTTGATACAAATTGGTAGAAAAATTATACAAAATCTTAGTTTGTTTAGAAGTGTGTTATTATTGGCATCTATGCTTTGATAAAATTCCAGAGGTTGATTTTAGACATATGTTATCATATGTTATAACTAATTTGATGACATAAAATAATTATTTAATTAGATTATCATAAACTTTAGGTTACATGTGAAGTAATTTCAAAAAAGGTAATGTTCTTAGGCATTATTACAGTTACGCAAAATAGAAACTAGGTTTTAAGGAATGTTCCCAAAGATATTTTACACTAATACATCTCAAATATTATTAGCATGTTATCTAGTTAAAACACGTAGTTCTTATATCCTGAGTTGCAATGTTTTCAAATAAAATATTGTCTCAAGCGTTAGAGACATTAGATTCTTATTTATTCTGCACAATTTTTATGGCAAGAAAGTGACCAAAATAGATGTGCTTTGCATAGCAGTCAAGACGTAATCACAGCTTAGAAAGGAATCTTCCCCTAGAAGCATAGAGAAATGCTGATGGTTATTTGGTTTAGAGAAAGAGTTTTGCTTGTCAACTTCCTATGCATCCTCACCACTTTATTGTCTCCATAGCGCTATGACTGGTGTATTGTCTCTCCTTCCATACTAAAATGCAAGCCTCTAAGTGCAGGGGCTGTGTTTTCTTTATTTCCTGTGGTATCCTCAGTGCTTAGAATAGCGCCTGGCCCATTGTAGTGATCAATCAATCATTTTCTATGAATATTTTAGGTATTAAGATTTGGATGGAGGTGTGTATTTCTTAGCAGTGATTGAAAAGCTCACTGTAAGTGTCCCAAGAGTCTCAGGGGAGCAAAGTTAATGCTTGATCTGGTTATTCTGTTTGTGAACAATTAAATTATAAAGAAATGGGGTCTCTGAAATTTTTATATTAAAAAAATCTCAAATCCTGAAAGGCTTTGAGAACACCTGTTCTATAGAGTTTAATACTTAATTGTCACCATAATATTTTATTATTTATATTTATTATTATTACTATTTTGAGACAGAATCTCACTCTGTCACCCAGGCTGGAGTACAGTGGTGCAATCTTGGCTCACTGCAACCTCTGCCTCTCTGGTTCAAGCAATTTTCATGGTCAGCCTTCAGAATAGTTGGGGTTACATCTTTCCCAAAGATATTGAAGTGTAGAAGATGCCCTGAGGATGGCTCTGCCATAATAGGTTGCTAGTATTGAGAAAGATAATTAGTACTGGTGCGTTACCAAGATCCCTAGTGGCAGAGCTAGCCAAAAATGCCTTATTTTTGCATGGTCCTAATTTGTAAACAAGCAACTACTTAGCACTGCAACTATGCATTATGGTGATTATAGAGTAATCTAGCACCAAATAATGATATGGAAGGGGCTTTCCAATATAAAGCCAAATGCTGAGAAGTTTAAATAACAAAATAGTAATAATAACAGATTTTTTTTTTTTGAAGTCATGTTTATTCTAGTTCATTCTATTCTTGGAGTCTATTCTAGGAGTTCATTGGCCTTACTTTATCTGAATATTGATTTTAACATTTAACCCTAAGGAATTTGGTATACATTTGATAAATTTCTAGTATTTGGAAGTTTTAAGCTGGTGTAATATTACCTATTTTGTTGTAGAACTATTGCTAATAATGTTTTTTAACCCTTTTGACAAATAACTAATTTCAAATAAACTCTTTAAAAATAAGCAGAATAATTAATGTTTATATTCTCTTAATAATAGTATAGATGAGATACAAACTTATCTTTAGCAAAACTACAAGAAAATATTTGTAGTCTTTGATATTTAAGTATGTTCCTGTATACCTTCCTGTATATTCCTCTTATCAGCTGTCAGGACTTTACCATGCTATGGGGCTGAATAAAGGCCATTTGCTTTCCATTTTGCAGTTTGAACTCATAGACCATTCAGGATGACCTGCCTCAGCTCTGGATTCTCTGAGCTAGTATTGAAGTCCTTTTAGGAGGATGTCAAGTATCAGTGCTGTTCTTCCTCTCTCTATACATTGACTGTTCACACTAAGCAAAAGCTAACTTCTCTGTGAGTTTTCCTCAATTAAATCAGAGGCAGGAATGAAGCATCTTACAATCACCTTTCCTAATGAGAAAGGAACTGGCATGTGTCTATCTACTCTATGAAAGAAATAAAGCTTACCTTCCTTTCTTTTACTATATATTTTATCAATTTTATGATGTTGTCTCCCTTATCTCCAGCCTAATTATAAAATTTGAGGAGATAAATTATTACAAATAAGCCCAGTCTAAATATACAGTCTCATATTATAAAATGATTGAACAAGAAATAATCCATACTCTGTTATGTTCACAGGAGATAGATTAGCTTGACAGTTTTGAACCTACCTTCTTGCAACATCCCCATTTGCACTTGGGTGCCAGCATCTTTCCCTTTACCCAATAAGCAGCTAGTATGATGCAGAATACCCTAAAAATAAGAGCTCTAGAAACAGATGAAATGAGGCCACTGTACTGTAAAAACTTAGAAAAGTAGAAAAGTCGTTTTGTTGTATTTAAATGTTCCAACTTACTTTAGCTTTTCAGGTGGTGCTTTCTGGAATCTAAGAGCGTCTCTGGCTGTCAAGATTTATTTTGGTTCTCTTTCCTCTGTTAGTTAATGGATATGCCCAAGAATTGCATATTTCCCAGAATTCCTTAAATTCTAGGGAAAAAAAATAAAACACATGCACCCTTATCCCTCTCTTAACCTCCATCTTTACTATAGGGTTTTCCTGACAGGGAATATAGGAAGTAATAATGATGATAATTCACAGCCACAGTGGTTAGCGGATTTGCCAGAGATATGGCTGTCAATTTGACTGCAGTGGTGGAAGATAGCAATTTTGATCTTTAAACTGGGATTTAAGGCATTTGTGCCTTATCCAATGCAAACTGTTTAATTTTGACCTCACAGCATTCTGTAATATAAGCCTGTGGAAATTAGGATTCAATATGATTTATATTGCAATGCATTCATTACTTTGGAATGTTTAATTGAAGAATTTATAACTTAGATACGTAGGATTTTTAAATCAAATGTTACACATTACCGAAAACTCAAATTTTACTAATGAATAATACTTCTAAGCAATTATTTGGCTAACTCTTTTGAATTATCCGCCCTTACCCTGTTGAAAGAAATGTGTTTACATTTCAATGGCTTGAAAGGAAGTAACCCCCAAACACTCAATTAAGAAATAGAACAGAGTATACTAGAAGCTGGGAGGGGTAGAGGAATAAGGGTTGATGGGAAGAAATTTGTTAAAGGATACAAAATTACTGCTAGATAGAAGAAATATATTCTAGTGGTCTATATCACTGTAGGATGACTCTAATAAACAATAATGTATTATATAATTTCATATATCAAGAAGGAAGACATTGAATCTTCCAACAAAAAGAAATGATAAATGTTTGAGATAACTGATGTGTTAATTACCCTGATCTGATTACTATACATTACATGATGGAAACATCACTATGTACCCCATTAATATATACAATAATTATTCATCAAGTTAAAAAATTTTAACTGGGCACAGTAGCTCATGCAATCCTCCTGCCTCAGCCTCCCAAGTAATTAGATTACAGGCATGCACCACCCTGGCCAGAAAATTTTGTAATTTTTGTAGAGATGGGGTTTCATCTTGTTGGTCAGGCTGGTCTTGAACTCCTGACCTCAGATGATCCACCCACTCTGCTTCCCAAAGTGCTAGGATTACAGGCATAAGCCACCATGCCCGGCCAAAATATTCTTCATATAATTGCTGAAAAGAGGCATAGAGAATCTAGGTTCTGTATATGACTCAGAAATTTCATTTCCAGGAATATAGGCAGGAGAACTAAAAGTATATCAACACAAAAAATTATATATAAATGTTCCTAGAAGCATTATTTACAGTAGCCACAATATAAAAACAACTCAAATGTCCACTGACTGATTAATGGATAACCAAAATATGTCATACCATAGAATGTTGTTTAGCAATAAAAAGCCCATTAATAATAGACTGGACAAAGAAAATGTGGCACATATACACCACACGATATTATACAGCCACACAAAAAAATGAAAGAATGAATTCATGACCTTTTCAGGGATATGGATGCAGCTAGAGACCATCATCCTCAGCAAACACAGGAACAGAAAACCAGATACTGCATGTTCTCACTCATAGGTGGGAGCTGTACAATGAGAACACATGGACACAGGGAGGGGAGCATCACACACCAGGGCCTGCTGGGGGTGGAGGGAAGTGGGAGGGAGAGCATTGGGACAAATGCCTAGTGCATGCAGAGCTTAAAACCTAGATGATGGGTTGATAGGTGCAGCAAGCCACCACGGCACACGTATACCTATGTAACAAACCTGTACATTCAGCACATGTATCCCAGAACTTTAAGTAAAACAACCAGAAAAAGAAATGAAATGTCGATGCATACTACAACACGGTTGAACCTTGAGAACAGTATATTAAGTGAGAGAAGCCAGTTATAAAAACCATATATTGTACTATTCATTACTATGTAAGATCCAAAATAGGCAAGTCTATAGAGACAAAAATAGATTAGCAGTTTCCTAGGACTGGAGGGTGGAAGTGACAAGAAATGGATCAAGGTAATGAGTACAGAATTTCTTTTTGAGATAATGAGAGTGTTTACAATTTAATTGTGGTGGTGGTTGTACCACTTTACAAATAGACTAAAAACCAATGAACTGTATATTTTAAATGAGAAAATTATATGGTATGTGATTTACATCTCAGTAAAGCTGTTACTGTTAAAAAATAAGATTATATATATATACATTTTTAAAAAAAATCAACCATTTGTAAGAAATAGAATCCAGATAATTATCACTTGATCAATTTACAGGTATTTCTATTTGCACTAAAGGATCTTTTTGGCAATATTGTCCTGGATGCTTAATCATGCTATTAGATAGTGATATAATAAAGCAAGAACGTTTTATTTTAGAAATTGTTGTATAGCACATTTGTATATGAAGAATGAAGTATTATTGCATTAGAAAAGCCAGCAATGTGTATCATGAACCCTTTTCATTATTTTGAAAAATCCATTTGGATCTTGTATTCATGCTCTAATTCACAAGTTAGAGAAAAATTCTCATTGTTTCAGGCCTGGATTAATGAGGTTCAAAATATGTAAATGACATATTGAATTCCCAACCCAGTTATACTGATTCCATCTAAAATAAGGCACATTAGAATATTCACTTCAGTTTGATCATGCTTTCTGCCAATGTGCTTAAGATTTGGGACTTAAGTGATTAAGAAAACACATAGAAAAATGTGTTTAAGGAATGTAAAATATTACCATTTATTCAAATATTTATTAAACATTAATAAAATTTGCCCTATGATAATGACATATACTCAAAAATGATGTGAAAAGCAATGGCACAGTCTTTAGGGGCTTTTGAGAAAGAGGGAGAGATAAAAAGTTATATACATATACACACAGAAGAACACATAAAAACACAGGAAATTACCACACAAACTTACAGGCAAATGCATGCCCAGTAACATACACACACGAGAATATCAACATGAAACATATGTGTTAACAGATGTGCACACACAAAACAAAAACAAAAAAGGAGAGAAATAAGATTATTTCTTTTTGAGAGGATCAGGGATATCAAGGAAGTACCTTCGTGTCACACTGTTACAATATAGAAGATGTACTTGGGGAGTAGTGTCTGGGTTTGGAAAAACAATCATTGAGAATCAAAAGATGGTTACATGAAACCAAAACAGTAACAACAGTATGTATGTTGGGGGTGGGAGGGGATTCTTGACTATTAGTGAAAGCACTGTGATTTTAGTAGGTTTGAGAATTTATATCATCTTTTTAAGTGACAATTTCCATGATGAGATTGGATAAATTTAATAACAGCCCAAAATTGAAATTGACAAAATGTGACAATGTTAAATTAGGGTGCTAAATTCTTCTACCAAGACAACGCTGATCACATGAAGTCCAGACTGAATAGAGAAGCCAAAAATTAACAAGTATGAATGATGAGGCTGAAATGTGTTGGTGGAGAGAGATTTGAGGATTTATTTTACTGATGCCATATGTCCATGTTGCTGTTTTGTAAGATCTATCACGTACTGTGCATTGTGCTAGCTACTTTAAGCACATCATCTTTTTGAGGTGTTAAGCTGTATATGGTAGGCATTATTAATCAACATTGGTAGATGAGAAAGTTTAAGTCCAAATAGACTAGGTATATACTCATAACTAATAAATACTCAGGGCATAGCAAGGATTCAAGCCTAGCATGTTCTGACCTGAAAGTCTGTCCTATTTAGAAAATATGGTTTCTCCCCTGTTACAAATATCTTGATAAATATGTAATAGTCACTTTAACTGATTTCATAATGAAGTAGTCTTGATTTCAATTTGATTCTAGTCTCTTGTTGACTCTGGAACCTCTTAGCATAACATCTTTTATAACCATGATTCCATAATAGTCTAATCATTTTTTATTTTCACATCTTCATTTTTAAGAATGTTTTTCTGTCCTTGGTGAGATTTTTAAGACTGTTATGCAAATAAACCCAATAAAATACCCTTCTTGGAACTCAGAATATATCATCTCTTGATAGTCTCCATTTCCATATGAACAATAAGGTTTAGCTAATTAAAGTTCTTTTTATTGAGAGAATCTATTTAAAAAGAGGTGAAACACCAGCAAACATATCAAGAATGATAATAGCAACCTCCCAGACATTAATTCATATTTCCATAGTGATTCCAATGCGGCTTATTTGATCAGGTGGAATGAGCACCATTTTACAGGTGAGGAAACTAAAACTCAGAAAAGTTATGTGACTTTTCAGCATCCCACAGCTGGGATTTTATTGCTAACTCTCTGATCCTAAGGTTTGTATTTGTCTCAGTATGCTCCATTGTTCACTTGACTTTATGAACTAATTTTGAAAATTCACACAGTAGACCAGGGAAAGCTAATAGATAACAAGAGTTTAGAGCTAGAAAAATCTTTTTTCTTATCATATGATTTTGATATTGTCTACTTTCTCACCTATCAAGATCTCCTAAATTACAAAATCTAAGCAAACATTTAAAAGTAAATTACTTATGCCAGGTCCAATTTTGTCAAATATTTATAACCGAGTAACACTCACTGGATTTCAAATACGTGCGAAATTGATGAATTATCAATATCATAGACTGTGATCTACATTTGCATTTTCCCTAATCTGAAGAAAAGTATTACATTTTTACTTGATGCTGTAAAACAAAAATAAGCTGAAATATGGTAGATTTGATATACAATTAAGTGTTTATAAGCCACCCTTAAAATGTAAATCTAATGTATCTATCTCAAAATAATTTATTCAATAAATATTTATTGTAGACGAACTATATTTCAGGCACTGTGATAGACAAACATAAGTAAAGCCAAGTTCTAAAATAATGATAATAGGGACATACTTACTTAATCGCTGTGGCAGAGACTGATTATCTTTCACCCAATCAATTTCTTCTTTGTCCTGGATACACAACTAAGCTGCATTTCCCAGTCTCTCTCACAGTTATGGCTAGATATGTGACTGAATTCTGGCCAGTAGAAAGTTCTTGACAGCGCTGTGCACCCACTATCTCCCATTCTTCTTGCTCTTCCCTTTTCCGGGATGACCTTGGAGGCCAAGTATTGAAGATGACAGAGTCACAAGATGGAAAAAGCCTGAGTTCCTAAAACTCCACTTGGACTACAGCTGCCCATGAATCAGGAGATCCTTATGGACTTTATATGAGCAAGAAATGAACTTCTATCTAGTAAGCTATTGAAACTCTGGGTTAACTTTTTTGAATTAATAGAATCTTTATTAAAACAGAAGTTGTATATAGAAGTTGATAAAATTTTCTAAACCCCTTTAGGTCAGAAAAGAGTAGGAAAACGTTCCTAAATAGGTTAAATTTGTGACTTTTTCTTTTTTAAATTATGTAACAATATATATTAAGCCCATAAAAATGCTGGACATTGTCCCGTATGCTGGGGATAACCTTAAAAACAATATTGGACCAGGCATGGTGGCTCACACCTGTAATCCCAGCACTTTGGGAGGCCAACACAGGCGGATCACCTGAGGTCAGGAATTCAAGACCAGCCTGGCCAACATGGTAAAACACTATCTTTACTAAAAATAAATAAATAAATAAATAAAATTAGTCATGGTGGGTGGTACCTGTAATCCCAGCTACTCTGGAGGCTGAAGCAGGAGAATTGTTTGAACCTAGGAGGCGTAGGTTGTGGTGAGCCAAGATTGTGCCATTGCACTCCAACCTGGGCAACAAGAGCAAAACTCTGTCTCAAAAAAAAAAGAATAAAAGAATAATATTGATAAAATCCCCTACTCATGGAACTTGATTCTTATAGGAGATAGACAGTAAATGAATGAAGAAACAAATAACGTAAGAGTTGATTACTATAAACAAAATAAAGGGGGTAAGGAAATGACAGCTGGTCAAGGAAGATTCTGGAGAAAGTGATATTTAAACTGTGCATAGAAAGAAACAACAGAACCAGAATAGGAGGCTTTCTAGAAATGTAATATCATCAAGTCAACATTTCATTGTAGGAAACAGCTCCAAACCATTCAACTAACTGGCTCCTGACTAAATTCCAAAGCTTCATTAATAATCTTTTGTCTGTAACATGGCACAATTGCCTTGTTCAATAATGTAGTGTCAAACAAAAATTTCTATCCATATATAAACACCTAAAACTATTTTTTCTGATTAGCGTAGTTTACCATTTTTAAACTCCTTAAATTTACCGTGCTCAATGTATTCAACTGGCTGAGACTGACAGGAAGACAAATCATTTTAGTTATTCATGATTAACTTGACTATCATTGTGGTTAATATTCCTTAAAGCATATTTAACTTTAGAGACTGAATTGAACAAAACTCTGGAAGCCACTTTTTTGTGAGATAATAAAAGGATACTCTTAAACTTACCATAGCTTTGTTTGGCTAATAAACTGTTTCTATATCAATTAGAAAAACTATAGGAGCAACTTCCCAATCTTTCCTAGACGGATGTGTAGAAAGGCATCTATCACTTCTCTCTAAGGCTGATTTTAAAAGTTCATATTAGAGAACTTGACTAAGAAGAGAGTATTTGATAGGTTTTAAAAATATAAAGTTATATTAAGAAATCTCACTTAGAATCACACAGGATGAGATTTTTAAGGTATTGAAATAGATTTTCAATTTGCATATTCAATTAAAGATGCTACAAGAGCAAGCTTTTAATTTATGGATAAGTGATTCTAGAATTGTCAAATTGTTAGAGCATTTGAACATACTTTATAAATGAGGGGAAGCTCAGGTTGTGAGTATGATGTAGATACTGGAAACAGGAGTGAAAAAGGAAGCAAGCCCAAGTTCTCTGGGCACGTGCTCCCAGCTTCTTTGCACCACACCATGTTTCTCATGTGATGCTGTGATGGTACAGAAAATGAAACAGCTAACAAGAAAAGTCTTGGAATTTAAAAATGTGATTCAAAAAATAATACAGATTGGAATATAAAAATAACATAAATTGAAGAAATTACCTGAAAAGTAGAACAAAAGACATATATAAAATGAATATGAAATATAGAGGATTGGGTCAGAAAATGAAATACCATATCTGATTGCTTGCTTTTCCAGAGAGAGAATGGAATAAGCAGAGAAGGAAGAAGTAAGGTAAATAATAGAAGTGTTGAACAAGAAGATATTTCAAAATGGTATGCCTATAACACTGAAGAAAGGGCAGGCAAAGTGGCTCACATCTGTAATCTCAGCACTCTGGGCAGTCTGGGCACCTGTAATCTCAGCACTCTGGTCAGGAGAAAGGATTTCCAGGAGTTCAAGACCACTCTGGGCAACGTAGTGAGACCTGGTCTCTAAGAAAATTAAAAAAAAAAAAATTAGTTGGATGGCTGGATGTGGTGGTGCAGCATGTTGACAGTGGGGAAGCCTATAGTCCCAGATACTACTTGGAAGGTTGAGATGGGAGGTTCCCTTGTGGCCAGGAAGCAGTGAGCTATGATCATGCCACTGCACTCCAGCCTGGTGCACACTGCCTCTACAAACAAACAAACAAACTGAATGAATAAAGATTTATTACTGTGAACTTTCAAATAGCATGAGATTCCTATCAACAGCACTAAGTGCTTGTGGTAAAAGTTACTATGTCCACTACTTCAAAATATCAAGAGGATATTATTTTAAACTTAAATTCTATACCTAACCAAACTGTCATTCAAATGTGAGGACAAAAATAAAAGTATGCAAGGACTCAAAGTACATTACAGACACTCTTTTTTTTTTGTAGAAGTTTTGATAGATGTGTTTCAGTAAGATGAAAGATTAACTCAAGAACTAGGAAATTTTGGAATCCAGAAAGCACAGAAAAGCAACAAGGGGGATTTTCATGAAGAAAACTGTAATGCTGTTCAAAAGTAATCAAGATTACAGTAGAAGCACAAAGGCTTCCAAGACAAAGGCCCCCATGAAAAAGGAAAATCAATGGTAAGACAGAGAACTTGGTGAAGTTTGAGAACACAATCAGGAATTGGTGGAGTATAAAAATGTTGAAGAACTTTGGAATTCACTCAATTAAGTCATTTAAACTTTAGGAAATTAAGACAATTAAAAATTAGGACATAGCAATCAAGATTTCCTTCAATAGGTGAATAAGTGAATAAACTGTGGTACATCCAGATAATGGAATATTACTCAGCACTAAATGGAAATGAACTACCAAGCTAGGAAAAAACATAGAAGAAAATAAATACATATGACGAAGTAAAAGAAATCAATATGAAAAGGCTACATACTATAGAATTCCAAATATATGACGTTATGCAAGAGGCAAAACTATGGAGACTGCTACAAGACTAGTGGTTGCCATGAGGGAGGCAGAGGTAAATAGGTGAAGCACAGGGTTTTCAGAGCAGTGAAACTATTCTGTATGATATTAGAATGGCATACACATGTCATTATACATTTGTTCAAATCCTTAAAATCTACAACAGCAAGCATGAACACTGAAGTGTATTGTGATCCCTGGATGATAATGATGTGTAAATGTAGTTTCATTAATTGTAACAAATGTATCACTCTGTTGTGGGATGTTGATAATGAGGAAAGCTTTGTATCTGTGGGGGTAGGGAATTTAAGGGAAATCTCTGTACCATCCGCTCAATTTTTCTATGAATGTAAAAATGCTCTAAAAAAGAGTTTATTAAACGAGAATAACAACAAAAATACCACCAAAAACAAAAACAAGAACATAATGGCAACAGAGAAGGAAATGCAGTCCCAGCATCCGAATAGGCTATGTCATGGGTAACATAGGTGATCACTTTTTTCATTTATGTTTCAAACCAAGGAAATTTAAATTGTGACTGAATTTATATGAGAGATGATTCACAACAAACTGATTTTAGCAAGTGATACTTCATGAAGTTTTCCTTTATTTGTGGGTAAATATAGTCATATTCCTACAAAATGTTTTCTTAAACAGAGTGATATGAGTAGTTTTAATGGTTTCCATCTTCTGGAATCAATAATTATGGCCAAATGCAGAACACATAACCACACCTCAGAAAAGAATATAAAATTTAAATCCAGACAACATAAACCTGAAGATGCAGATAAAAGCTGAAACATAGGTGTTGAGCAGAGGCAGGCTGGGGGCTGGTCTGAGAGTGCTTATGTTATATTTCAAAATGTCGAAGTGAAAGCATACTCAGTATAGGCTGATGGAGCAAAAAATTAAGTTTTAAGTATGTTATTTAAAGTTCCAGGCAGGAACTAAAAAGTGATGTGTAAATAAATTGAGAAAAAAGATAGAGATAGTGTTGGAATAGGTGTACTAAACTTTCTCCTACCATAGCAGAAAACTTTATATGACATCTTGTGTGTGCATGTAGGCTTAGCTTTATCAGCATACAATTTAGACTTTTTCAGGCAACCATAGGAAGAATCTAAAACCAAACAGTTTGAATGTTTGTATTTGATTTGAAGGAAAATATTACAGGTGGGGAGAACTATGACAAGAGACTGTTTGTTTTCATTATAACCCCTCTGCAGTGTTGAACATTTTTAACCATACACATTCACAACTGTTAGAAGTAACAACAAAAAATAATACCAGCAGTTCAAGAACAAAGGTAATATCTTTTATATATGTATTTCAACCCAAGGAAATTTAAATTGTGACTGAATTATCTGAAAGATGATTCACAGCAAATTAATTTTAGTAAGTGACATTTTATGAAGTTTTTCTTTATTTGTGGGTAAATATAGACATATTCCTATAAAAATGTTTCTGCTGGCAGAAACATAGGCATCAAAAACTTTCCATTTATGACTAAATTAAATATGTTTTAAAACACTTGCAATGTTTCTATCTTGCCTTTGTCTCAGAGTTTTCTCTGAGGTATATAATTTAATTTAACATGCATGTGTTTCAGATACTTTGTATAAATAATGAAAAAGATGGCCATTTCTGTTTTCTGGGATGCACAGAAAATATTCAAAGTACTATGTTCTGAGATATCTGGATATTGTGGTAAGGCACAAAGAATGAAAGAGTAAGAGAAAGAAAAGGAATGAGGATATCTCTGTTGAATTATGAAGGGATTTTGCAATTTTGAATGTCTCAACTCTTCCAGTAAGAAAGGTCTAACTTAGGGGTAAAATGAAAATGAAGTGAAATACACAGGGTAAGCATAATTTGATATCAGCTCGTTGTCTTTCTTTGCTTAAATACTTTAAAGAAAACCCAAATTATTAATTTTTTAAAAAATTTCGTCTTTTTTTGAGATGAAGTCTCGCTCTGTCCTCCAGGCTGGAGTGCAGTGGTGTGATCTTGGCTCACTGCAACCTCAGCCTCCCGAGTAGCTGGGACTACAGGCATCTGGAACCATCTCTGGCTAATTTATTTTTTTAATTTTTAGTAGAGATGGGGTTGTACCATGTTGGCCACGATGGTCTTAATCTCTTGACCTCAAGTGATCCGCCCACCTCAGCCTTTCGAAGTGCTGGGATTACAGGCATGAGCCACTGCACTCGACCAATTTTCTAATCGTACTAGTGATTGACAATAAATATCTCAGAAATGTAGCAGAAAATATACTTTCTTACACTGATGCTTAGGCTGCAGCAAAGTATCTTTGTGATGAATAGTGAATTTAATGTTTAGAATTTTCCTTTGAATGTGTCCATATCACTGCCAATAATATTAAAATATATATGGCAATTGCATTACCAAACCATAGTTTATTTATTTATTTATTTATTTTTATTGTATTTCATTTTATTTATTTATTTTTTGAGATGGAGTCTCACTCTGTCACCCAGGCTGGAGTGCAGTGGCGTGATCTCGGCTCACTGCAACCTCCGCCTCCCAGATTCAAGTGATTCTCTTGCCTCAGACTCCTGAGTAGCTGGGATTACAGGCGCGTGCCACCGTGCCCAGCTAATTTTTGTATTTTTAGTAGAGATGGGGTTTCAACATCTTGGCCAGGTTGGTCTCGAACTCCTGACCTCGTGACCCACCCGCCTCAGCCTCCCAAAGTGCTGGGATTACAGACGTGAGCCACCGTGCCTGGCTTATAGTTTTAACTATGTATCTTTTAACGTATGCCTGACATTTGGTGGCATTTTGTCTACAATGAAGGTGATTTCACATGGATCTAACTAATATTTAGTTTTCTTAAAACTATTATTTGAAATAACATATTTTAAAACATTGTCAGTAGTAAATATATTCTTATGTTCTTCAAGTTATTTAAGTATAAGGGGAATTTAATAAGTAGGGGGACCCCAGGTAGAGAGTTATAAAACAAATCAACTCATATTTTAACTTTTTTGGAGAGATTTATTATTTAATACTTTTTAATCATCATTGTATTTCTTTGATAATCATATTTTCAGCATAATTTTCATAAGATTTAAAAAATAGATTTAGTAAAACCTAATTCTAAAGTGATAATTTATTAGAATTTGTATTTTACAATTTTAAAACATTCTTTGAAAAGAGAAAATACACAGACTCTGGAGCTAAAAATAAATTGCATTAAACCTGTGTTAATCTAATATTTGAAGCATAAAGATCTTCAAGAGGAAAAATTCAATAGAATGTGAAAGTCAGCAAGAAAAACATAATTACACAGGATGTTGGCTATCATTGCTTTCATTTTTAACATTCATCTAGTTATCTTATATTACATTTATGTTGACCAAATATTTTCTGACAAGTGCCCTTACCATTACGTTACTAATGATAGTAGTTTAAAAATCAAACTCTATGGATCTGTAATAACCCAAAGGGATTGTCTGATGTTAATTTTGAAAACTGCCTCTAAAATACAGTTAATTTCAAATATGCCAGGCAGATTATAATAGCACATAGACTGTGTGTGTGTCTCTGTGTGTGTGTGCATGTGTGTGTGTGTATGTAGTGAATATCTGCCCAGAATTAATTACATCTTCTCTATTTAGTTTTTGGAAGATATTCCTTGCCACACTTAGTCCAAGTGTCTCTAAATCTATCCTGTCCTGACTCTTAATCCCTAGAGGTGAGAAAATAAACCATGTCTGGCGGGTCAGCCATAGGGATTGTTTAAGTGCTTCAAACCAAGACAATGAGACTCATTCAAGGAGTTTTGATAGTACTAGTTAAAAAAAAAAAAAAAAGATGTGTCAAAAAAAAAACCTGATGGCTGAAAAGAGAAGACGAGCCTAAATCTATTGGTTGTGTACTCTAAAAATATAGCCAAAAATTAAGTCGTGAGAGGTAGTCTTAGTAACATCGTTTGAGCTTTGGGACATAGCCTGAAGCCAGTACTTGGCTAGACTTTTCATTCTACACTAATAAATGCCCCTTTAGCTTTCGTTAATATGAATATGACTAGATGAATAAGTTATAACTCTGAGTTTACCTGAAGATAAGAGGAAACATACAAATAAAGTACCTAAATATAAAGGGATGTAAATGACTTGGGTATAATAATCACCCCATTTATGGTTAAGATTTTGAGGCTCAGGGAGCTTAAGGTGCTATGGCAAGGGTGAGAACTTTGATACCTTCCAAGGAGTCTACCCTATTTCCTCAATAAAACATCTACCTTCCTGGCAAGAATTCATCATTTCTATCCTAAAAATATTTAGTACAAATCCAGCCTTTCCCAATTTTCACCAATATCCAAATTGAACGTACTGAAGAAATGATACTGTGCTGCCTTTGTTCTCTGCAAAATAGAGAGATTGAAGAGACAATTAGAAAATACAAACTCTACTGTCGTAAGATGAATTAAGATTTTGTGAGCCAAGTAGAATTTAGTGGCTCCCTGATTTTTTTAACAATTACCAAAATTTGGTCAATTGAATGCTAATTATTTATCTTTCTTCCTTAGAGGTTATATCATTTATCCAACCGACATTTATTCATTTATCAAAAAATGTATTGAGTACTATCTTCTTGGGAACACAAGAGGACATTTAATGTTTTGATGGGAAAATACTATAATGAGATAGCAATAGCAAGAAAGAAAAGAATCACGCACTTTTTATAGAGAATCATAAGATCCTACATGTGGAGGATGTCTTTCTCAATAAAAGAGCTTCTGGACTATCTTCTGACAGAGTCCTCCATGATTTCTGCTCGAGTGAGCCTAGCATAGAAAGCACATTGCTCTTCAAATGGTAGATGGACCGAATAAATATGTTGAATAATTGATGGAAATTCACCAATGCCACAAGTTAGAGGTGTCCCTGTTGGCCTCTATAAGGGCTTCTGTTATAGACTGAATATTTGTGCCCCTCAAATTCGTATGTTGGAGCTGTAGGTCCCATGTGATGGTATTTGGAGATAGGACCTTTGGAAGGTAATTATGTTTACCTGCAGTCCTGCAGGTGGGGTCCCCATGATAGGATTCTCGTTTTTATAAGAAGAAGAAAATAAATTAGAGCTGGTGCTGCCTCTCCAGCCTGTGAGGACACAGGCCAGCCCTCTGCCAGAAATGGGCTCTTCCTGACACCTTGATCACAGACTCTGAGAAATAAATGTCAATGCTTTAAGCCACCCAGGCTATGGTATTTCATTACAGCAACCCTATCTTAGACACAGTATCATTTCAAAAGAACAGACCTCTACATCCCAATTACACAGGATTATCAATAGATCAATTTCCAGTATATGATTGATTCCCTCATTTCCAAATCTTGTAGTTATCTGTCCCTCTGGCTACTTAAAGCAATCATTAGTATTTTTAATCATATGCCAATCTCATTGAGGAAAGACAGAATTGTAGTTGCACAGAGCTTGACACATAATCAGGGTCTTAAGAGAACATCTACTTTAGTTGTATCATGTTCTTCCTTGGGGTACATGGGGGGAAAATGTCTTTAGGAAGGAAGATCAAAGGAGTCTGTTGATAAAATGATATTCCAACCAGCTTCTTTAGGGAGGTCAGTTTTATAGATTCCATAGAATTAGAAGATTACCATTCCAAGGGCTCTGACTTGTATTAATTTTTCAGCCCAAGCATATAATTCTATTGCTCTTCCAACTTGGAGCAAGCATAGAGATGAAGAAATCACCAGTTGATTGGTTTAAGTGGCAGGGAGTTCTAGCATTGGCTCTGCTCCCAAAGGGTAACATTGTGTGACATTAGAAACAGAAAAATATGTAATAACAGGGATTTGAGATTAAAATATAAAGATCACAGAGATCAGGAAATGTAAGGTGAAAATATGTGCCCATTCTATATTTTTTGCTAAAATGTCTCCTCAGTATCTATTTTGCCTGAGAAGCAGGATAAGGGACCAGAATGATGTTGCATTTAAAGCACATTAAAAAATATTGTAGGTCTTTTGGGATGTGGATACAGCATGTGTTTTGCTTTCCAATTCTGCCTTGGGGATTACTGAATTAGTCTATCTTCTGAATAGACCCTTTTTAAAAAAAAAAATTCTTTATATTGAGCTGTCATCTACCTGTCATATCTTCTACCCATAGGTCTCATTTCAGCCTTCTGGAATCACTCAAAATATATCTAAACACTTGCACATGCCTGCATTTGTGTATTTCAAGACAGTTATCATTCTCACAAACATCTCAAATGTCTCCTTGGGTCATCTGCAGCAAATCATTTAAAAAATGTTAGAAAATTTGTAGGGTGTTTTTTCTATATTACATTTCAGTCGAATCAGCAAAGCAGTTATTACTTTGTACACACACCCTTGCTAAGTACACAAGTAAAAATGTTCCCTTATATTCAAGACGATGATAATAATATTAACATTAGTAGTAGGATGACCAAGTGTTCCAGTTTGCATGGAACTGAGAAGTTTCTCAGGATTATGGACTTTCAGTTTTAACGCAAGGACAGTCCTGTACAAACCATCCCAGTGTTCCTGGAACTCTAGGAATTACATAGGATCTTCCAAGCTAATGTAAAAGAAAATCTTAGTCAAACTTGGAGGAGTTCATTTCCCTAATTAACAAGTGCCATTTATTTATTTATTTATTTATTTATTTATTTATTTATTTATTTATTTATTTTTTATTGCATTTTAGGTTTTGGGGTACATGTGAAAAACATGCAAGGTTGTTGCTTAGGTGCATACGTGGCAGTGTGATTTGCTGCCTTCCTCCCCTTCACCCATATCTGGCATTTCTCCCCATGCTATCCCTCCCCAATTCCCCACCCCCCCCCCCGCTGTCCCCCCCACTCCCCCACAACAGACCCCCATGTATAGTGCTCCCCTCCCTGTGTCCATGTGTTCTCCTTGTTCAACACCCGCCTATGAGTGAGAACATGTGGTGTTTGATTTTGTGTTCTTGTGTCAGTTTGCTGAGAATGATGGTTTCCAGGTTCATCCATGTCCCTACAAAGGACGCGAACTCCTCGTTTTTAATGGCTGCATAATATTCCATGGTGTATATGTGCCACATTTTTCCTGTCCAGTCTATCATCGATGGGCATTTGGGTTGGTTCCAGGTCTTTGCTATTGTAAACTGTGCTGCTATGAACATTCGTGTGCATGTGTCCTTATAGTAGAACGATTTATAATCCTTTGGATATATGCCTAGTAATGGGATTGCTGGATCAAATGGAATTTCTATTTCTAGGTCCTTGAGGAATCGCCACACTGTTTTCCACAATGGTTGAACTAATTTACACTCCCACCAACAGTGTAAAAGTGTTCCTATTTCTCCACATCCTCTCCAGCATCTGTTGTCTCCAGATTTTTTAATGATTGCCATTCTAACTGGTGTGAGATGGTATCTCAATGTAGTTTTGATTTGCATTTCTTTAATGGCCAGTGATGATGAGCATTTTTTCATATGCTTGTTGGCCTCATGTATGTCTTCTTTTGTAAAGTATCTGTTCATGTCCTTCGCCCACTTTTGAATGGGCTTGTTTGTTTTTTTCTTGTAAATCTTTTTTAGCTCGTTGTAAATTCTGGATATCAGCCCTTTGTCAGATGGGTAGGCTGCAAAAATTTTTTCCCATTCTGTTGGTTGCCGATTCACTCTATTGACTGTTTCTTTTGCTGTGCAGAAGCTGTGGAGTTTGAATAGGTCCCATTTGTCTATTTTGGCTTTTGTTGCCAATGCTTTTGGTGTTTTGGTCATGAAGTCCTTGCCTACGCCTATGTCCTGAATGGTTTTGCCTAGGTTTCCTTCTAGTGTTTTTATGGTGTTAGGTCTTATGTTTAAGTCTTTAATCCATCTGGAGTCAATTTTAGTGTAAGGTGTCAGGAAGGGGTCCAGTTTCTGCTTTCTGCATATGGCTAGCCAGTTTCCCCAACACCACTTATTGAACAGGGAATCCTTTCCCCATTGCTTGTTTTTATCAGGTTTGTCAAAGATCAGGTGGTTGTAGATATGTTGTGTTGCCTCCGATGCCTCTGTTCTGTTCCATTGGTCTATATCTCTGTTTTGGTACCAGTACCATGCTGTTTTGATTACTGTAGCCTTGTAGTAGAGTTTGATGTCTGGTAGTGTGATGCCTCCTGCTTTGTTCTTTTTGCTTAGAATTGACTTGGCTATGCGGGCTCTCTTTTGGTTCCATATGAAGTTTAAGGTGGTTTTTTCCAGTTCTGTGAAGAAGGTCATTGGTAGCTTGATGGGGATAGCATTGAATCTGTATATTACTTTGGGCAGTATGGCCATTTTCACGATATTAATTCTTCCTAACCATGAACATGGAATGTTTCTCCATCTGTTTGTGTCCTCTCTTATTTCGTTGAGCAGTGATTTGTAGTTCTCCTTGAAGAGGTCCTTTACGTTCCTTGTTAGTTGTATTCCTAGGTATTTTATTCTCTTTGTAGCAATTGTGAATGGCAGTTCTTTCTTGATTTGGCTCTCTTTAAGTCTGTTATTGGTGTATAGGAACGCTTGTGATTTTTGCACATTGATTTTGTATCCTGAGACTTTGCTGAAGTTGCTTATCAGTTTCAGGAGCTTTTGGGCTGAGATGAGGGGGTCTTCTAGATATACAATCATGTCGTCTGCAAATAGAGACAATTTGACTTCCTCCTTTCCTAATTGAATACCCTTTATTTCTTTTTCTTGCCTGATTGCTCTGGCTAGAACTTCCAGTACTATATTGAATAGGAGTGGTGAGAGAGGGCATCCTTGTCTAGTGCCAGATTTCAAAGGGAATGCTTCCAGTTTTTGCCCGTTCAGTATGATATTGGCTGTCGGTTTGTCGTAAATAGCTTTTATTATTTTGAGATACGTTCCATCGATACCTAGTTTATTGAGGGTTTTTAGCATAACAAGTGCCATTTATTGTTTGCTCACAGTGTGGCAAATGTTGTGCTGGGTTCCTTACATGAGTGCTCTGCAACTCTCTCATCAACCATAAAACACAAAGATTGAAAAATGCTAGCCATCTGCCACTGTTCATGTGCCCCAGTCCATAGTAGAAAACTATGGCTGGGAAGTGAATGCACAGACCAGGACTCCTTTCCCTGGCCTCCTTGCTTCTAGGTGTGACACGTGACAATGTGTCACAAATAGAATGAGAGAAGTGGCATGCACCACATCTGAGCCAAAGCTCTTAAGAATTGAAGCTGCTGTCATCATGCCTTCTTTCTCCTCCCACTGGCTGGATGCAGAGACCCTGGGTGTTAGTGGACCCCAAGATCCAAGGAGCCTGCCTGTCCACAGGATCACCTGCTGGATGGTTACATGAGAGAGAAATAAAAACTATTGCATTAAGATGTTGAAATATATTGACAAATTTAGTAGTCATTCACATTGTATTAGAAAATTCTAAGCCAGAAGGGTTAAATTATATGTCCTTGGCCAGGCACCTAATAATAGTAGAGTCAGATACAAGCCCAGCAAACCTGTGCTTTTCTTGAACCCACCATCTTCTCTCTCATAGACTGAAAATGATAAAGTCGTTTATCCACGTTGTCTCAGGCCAGCTGTACTTTGAATCCCCAGATTTCTTTGACTCTAGATTCTACAAACATTTTTCATTTCAAATAGAAACAACTTGAACCAAATGTCTTCCTTAGTCTGAGATTTTCCACTTTTAAACAATGGCTCAGGAAAATTACATAATAAACTTTAAGGCTATATCTCCACTGATCTTCACAGGTTTTAATATACAACTTTAATAGTATGCATTGTGGTAGGAGACATGCTGGTTGCCTTCTAAGATTTCATTCTAAGTGATTTTTCTATTTCCTTTACATTTTTGTTCTTATGTTATTTGTAGTTCCTTTATATATAATATGATGATCCTAGACAAATAAATACCATTATTTGCTACCCAGAAAGGAAAGGAAGTAATTGAACATTTCATTTCCATCAGGTACAAGAGCACTAGCTAAAGATTTGAAACAGTTCTTCACTTGAAGGTTCTCAAACTTTTCTAAATTAACATTAAAATATATTGCAATTTTCCAAATTTGTGTGTGTGGGGTGTGTTTGTGTGTGTGTGTGTGTGTGTGTGTGTGTTAGTCTGTTCTTGCACTAGAAATGCTAAAAAGTACCTGAGACTGCTATCAAGAAAAGAGGTTTAATTGGCTCATGGTTCTGCAGGCTGTACAGGAAGCATGGCAGCATCTGCTTCTAGGGAAGTCTCCAGGAAGCTCCCAATCATGGCAGAAGCAAAGGGAGGGTGACATGGCTCACGTGGTGGGAGCAGGAGAAAGAGAGAGGGCAGGGAGGTACAACACATTTTTAAACAACCATATCTCACAGGAGAACTCACAATTGTGAGGACACCAGGGGGATGGTGTTAAACCATGAGAAACCACCCCCAATGTCCAATCACCTCCCACCAGACTCCACCTCCAACACCGGAGATTACAGTTGAACAGGAGGTTTCAATGGTGTGATAGTTAATACTGAGTGTCAACTTGATTGCACTGAAGGATGCAAAGTATTGATCCTGGGTGTGTCTGTGAGGGTATTGCCAAAGGAGATTAACATTTGAGTCAGTGGACTGGGAAATGCACACCTACTCTTAATCTGGGTGGGCACCATCTAATCAGCTGCCGGCACAGTTAGAATATAAAGCAGGCAGAAAAACGTGAAAAGACTAGACTGGCTTAGGTTTCCAGATTACATCTGTCTTCCTGCTGGATCCTTCCTGACCTCAAATATCGGACCATGTTCTTCAGTTTCACACACGTATATGAAAGGAATTTATTAAGTATTAACTCGCAAAATCACGGGTCCCACAATAGGCCATCTGCAAACTGAGATGGCCTATTGTGGGACCTGTGATTTTGTGAATTAATGCCATATATATATGTGTGTGTGTATATATATACACATATATATATTTATATTATACATATATATAAAATATACATATATATTAAATATATATAAATATATATTTAATATATATATGTGTATGTATATATATATATATGTATATATATATATATATATAAAGGGGTGTGTGCATGCGTGTGTGTGTGTAATATCCCTTCATATATATATGAAGATCAAACTACAGATCCAAGCCATGTCAGTGTGTTTGGCAAAGCACAGGTGAATATTTTTATATACAAGTATCTCCTACTTGTGTGGCTTGTTTATGTCATTGCCTGCAGGTATCAGTGGCATTAAATAAAAGAAAGAACTCAATCTAGTCATACCTTCTCATAGATTCATTGTTTGGAAGAACAAATAGGCAAACATATCCATCTTCCTCAATTATTTTTCTAGCATTTGATACAATTAAGCCCGTTGTCTTGCTTACTTTTTAGGTTAACGTACTCTCCCTGAATGCTTCTTTCTTTCAATAGTATTTGATGATTTCCTTGGTTGTGATTGTTCTTCCCGTCTCCTGAATAGTAATGATAGTTACTATTTCTGAGGGCAGTAAACAGGCTGCATGATAATCTCATTTAAGCATTCTACAACCTTCAAATGTAGATTTCATAATCTCCATTTTACAAATAAGTAACTTAGGCAAGGGGAGGTTAAGCAAAGTACGAATAACACATAGATTCTGCATAGCTGAAATGGGATTTGGATTTAGATCTTTGTAACTCAAAGCCCATACCCTTAGGCAGCAAAGAAAATCCCTTTACTAAATTTGATGGTAAACCTGTCAATGCTGTGTTAGTCACAACTGAATACCCCTCAGCTTTAGCAAAGGAACTGTGCGAGCTGCTCATCAGTAAAGGGGAATAGTTAGATTGATGAGTGGAAGGATGGACAGATGAATACATTGTCAAGTGTCTAGATGCAATGGTCAATGATTGTGCTTAGCTGATTAGCAAACAATAGGAGGAGTGACACCTTAAACTTTAAGAGTAACTAATAAAGGAATTTTTGTAAGATAACATTTAATAATTTAAGATTATAGCATAGAATTCCATGTTTCACCTAATTCTCTGTTGTTTCTTCTTTGTGACTTTTTTTTTATTTTCTATATATAGCTCAGCCAAGGGTCTGATGAAATCCTTTTTGATATAAAAATTTAAGTAAATGTTCATGAAATATATAATTTATATATATTATAGAAAAATGTTGGCTTGAAAAACATCTACCTTTGCCGTTGCTCTAATAATTATTAAATAACAATGGAAAGGATGCTTCTGATTACAAATTCATGTGTTGAGATGTGTAAATGACCAATTTCTTGGCTGAAGTGTTGATTAGAACTGGAATCAGGAACTATGTGTTTGGCTTAAACTAATATTATTTTTCTTAAACTATCATCTCCCATGGTTAGGTTATACTATCCCCAAGGTAAATTACTTTAGGAAACCAATGTGAGATGCTGTAGGTATCCTAAAATTAGAGTGACAATATGGAAAATGCTTCTACTCATTGTTAAAAGAATAGTCTCTAAAAAGACCCACAACTGTCTGAGTTTATGTTGTATACCAGATGTAATAGTATCCATGGAAAAAAACAAACCTATCTAAACAGAAAAGTTGAGATTCAGTAAATATGGGAAACAAGAGATACTCTGGAGAGTGAAACATTGTATAAATGCTGGAGATCAGAATTCACATGTAATTCAGTTTTCCCCCAACAGTTATTCGACAGTCCTGTGACATTTAAATTGTGGACTATACAGAAAGCCTGCCTGCAGGAACCAAGAATCTTGGAAAGGGAGCCCATCCAATAGCCAGTGGCAGATGGAATTAGAAACGGAGATATTTTGTGATTATTATAAAACAGAATGGGAAACATAAAACTGAATTGGCTCAAGCCTATGCTGAAAACCAAAGACAAAGAAGTATCTATTGAGAATATTCATTACCAACTTACTTTGGTTATATGTGGAACTATAGTGTCTAGAATATTTTCTATAGATTCCTATATTTGCAATTAAATCAACATGTAATATTTTACAATTTTTGCCATATAATGACAGAAATTTTGAAACAAAAATAGACATTTAAAGGTTTTTTTGCCCTTGTAATTGATCAACAGTTTTTTTGTTTGGTTGGTTGGTTAGTTTGATCAGTTGGCCTTCTATTAGAAAGCGTCATGGCAGAAAGTAGCATACCAATCCAAGCAAAATGTCTTTCTAATATTCCTTACATTCATTATGTTGTTTATGAAAATAAGAGTGATTGATTTATATGGGATTCACTATTAAACTTAGATAGTACAAATTTAGACCCAAATGAATCATTTTTCAGTTCTTATAGAAATGCACTATATAGTTTTTGAAAGAAATCTCTAAGCTTTTCATGAGGACATTATTAGAACAAATCAATACAAGGTAAGTAGGTAACCATTAACATCATCAAAGGTTTCAAATCGTATAAAGAATACTAAGGATGTCTAAATATGGAATATCATATAACATGAATATTTAGTTGGCAATATAATTGTTTCATGTTTGATGATAGCAACATCAGTGTACCTGAAATAAAATTTATTCCTGTTTACCTAATTTTGTAAAGCTAAAATTGTTGAGTTTAGAAATCACTTTTAAAAAATTACCAGGGCACTATTGTGTTATCACAATCATAAAGCTTTTATCTTGAATACTCTTAATTATGGAGTTTAAATATGGAAATTCATTATGGAGTAATAATACTTACCTTGGGAAAGCAAAGATTTGCAACTAGATTTGCAATTGAATCTTGAACCTGATATTCTCAAGATCTATGACACTGGAAGTGAAGAAAATGATAAAGATAGATGAAATAAAAATTTAGGCATTTTATATGCATTATTTGTGGTAGTCCTAAGAGATAGATATTTTAAATTTTCATTTCGTAAGTGCAGAAACTGTACATCATGGTAGTTCACTGATTTATAAATGTTTGCTCTTCTAATAAGTGCATGGCAGAGATTAGAACCCAATTATGTCTGGTTTATAAAGTCATTGGTTTTTTGTTTTCTTTTTTTTTTTTTTTTCTTTTTTACTAAGTAAGGATGTCATGCCAAAGAGAGATGCTGTTGGGCTTCCAAATTTAACCAAAATTAATTACAAACACATGATTACAGTGGATGTTCCTTTGCTCTGGGTATACATTAGTAGTTTAAGCTACTTAGACTGTTAATTTTTCATGCTGACTAGACACAATCAGGAAATATTTTAATATAAGTCAGTTTTCTTGAGAAGTCTAACTCAGTATCCTTGAAGTTACCTTTGGTTAACTGATGGAGTAGAAAGTAGTAATTGGAGTCCAATCTGTCTGATTCCAAAAATCTGTTCTCTTCTAATAGCCATGTTATAATGCCTTACAGTTAAATATCTGAAATATGAAGCCAATTTTTGTGGGTCACCGTTGTTAAACTGTGACGTGAGATTCTCCAAGAGGCTTGCTGCTCCCAGATGTCATATGGTAGATGAAAGCAGGCAATTCTTTGTTCTGTTTTCTATTTAAATTCAGCATCCATAGCTTTATTTCTTTATGGTTTAACAATGGCATTTTACTACAAGCTGTGTTCATTTATTTTATTTTTTCTTTGATCCACTTAATATGATTTTGGCTATGCGATTACCAAAAACATAACAAATTATAGACTAGTTTTATTATTAATGAAGTATATAATTTCTACATTCCATTATTTTTGCATCCCTTGGGATTATAATTTTATTTTATTTTATAAACACTATATACAAATATGAAATTTTCAGCTATACACAAATTGATAGTATCTTATGTCTTCATTATCATTGGAAATCATTTGGAATTTGTTTTATAAAGACACTCAGTAGCCAATTACATTACAGGGGAGCTTAATCACAAGGCTTTCTGTCATGGTATGCAAAGTATTGGAAGGAGCATCATTCCAAAATTTAAAACAAAACAAAAAGAGTCAGACTAAATTTAAAGGCATATATTTTAAAAAGTCAGTTGGCAGAGCACCCAACTGACCCAAAAGTTTAAGGACAAATAAGGGAAATAGATTTGTGCACTTGCTACTACTGAAGGTAGACACAATTTGACACTGGTAAGAAGAGATCATCAAAAGTAGTTGACAAATGGGTGAAGGCTCAATATGGGAATGCAGGACAGGGAACTATGGGAACTATCATGGGCTGTAGACACTGTTGGAATACAAACTTTCTTGCAAGAAATCCCACTAGGTTCAAATATAAAAGACTAAAAAGTGTCCACAGAGATGTCATTGTGGGGCAGAGGGGACAGAATACACTGTCTTCTGAAGTGCACATGAAAATATGACCAAAATAGACCCTATCTAAACCACAAAATAAACTACAAAAATATTAAAAATAATGGAAATCATACCAAGTATGGTGTTGTACTATGGTGGAATTAAATCAGAAATTGATAACAGAAATATATCTGGTAAAATTTGAGGAAGGAAGCATATTTCAAAGAGAAATTCTAAAGAAAATTTTAAAAAAATTTGAGATGCATGAAAAAATTTTAAAATATGTCAATATGTGTAGGATGTAGCTAAAGCAGTGGCTTGAGAGAGATTTCTTTCATTTAAAGCTTAATATAGAAAATAATGATCAAAAACATAATCTGTTCCACCACAAGAAATTAGAAAAAGAAGAGAAGTTTAAAGCTACAGTAATCAGAAGGAAGAAAATAAGGCAAAAAATCAATAAAATTGAACACAGAAAATACAGTAGAGAAAAATCAATGAAAATGAAAACTAAAAACTGATTTTTGTAATGAGTAAAATAGATAAAAATCTTGTCAGACTGATAAGAAAATAGAAGACAAAAATTATCAATGTCATGAAATAACAAGGACATATTACTATAAGACCCTACAAATATGAAAAGAAAAATAAGGAAGTACTATGAAAATCTCTGTGCCCATAAATCTGACAACTTAGATGAAATGAACAAATTTTCAAAAGATACTACCTATGAAAATTCACTCAAGAAGAACAGATTATATCAATAGCCCTTTATATGTGATTGAAATCGAATTCATAATTATAAAGCTCCAAAAGAAGGAAACTGAAAGCCCAGGTGATTTTTATGGCGAATTCTACAATTTCATGAATACGTAATATTGATTCTTTAAAATCCTTTCAAAAATTAGAGGAAGTAAAAACTTCCCAGTTCATTTTCATAAGACTAGCATTTATATAATACCAAAATTAGGCAAGGAGGTTATTGTAAGAAAACTAGAGACCATATCCCTCATGAATGTAACTGTAAAGATTGTCAACAAAATATTAACAAATCCAATTCAGCAAAATATCAAAAGAATAATGCATCACATCCAAGTGGGTTTTATCCCAGGAATGTAAATGTAGCTCTACATTTAAAAATCAATGTAGTTTATCATATTAACAAACTTAAGAAAAAAATGATAATGCTAATCGATGCCAAAAAATTTCAAAAAAAAATTAATATTCATTCATAGTAAAACCTGAGAAAACTAAAAATAGGATAAAACATTATCAACTTATCAGAATAAGTTTACTATGTCAGAAAACCAAAGCTAAAATCATGCATAGTAATCAAGGACTGATTTTTTTTCCCTCTAAGATCAGTCAAAGGCAAGGCTATCTTGTCTAATCATTTCTATTCAGTTTTTATTTATTTATTTATTTTTAGTTTCTATGAGGATTAAGTTATATAAAATATGTAAAGCTACTATACCCAGTATTTACCATATTCACAACCATAGGGGAAACTTCTTGCCCAAATTTCCTGCTGACAGAGACTAGTCTTCCATTTTAGAACAACCTGGCCTCCTGTATTTGTTTAGGTTCATAAGCAGCCTGCCTGGAAACAAGGAGGAGGAGATGGCACTGGTCCCTGGGCCTGGGCCTTCTGGGCCTGTGGCAAAATCATTTATCTGTGCTTTAGCCATTACAAGATAAACAAATGAAAGCCATATGTACAATTTAGAAAAGAATAAATAAAATCATCCTGTTCACATATAAAATGATTGCCTTTGTCAGACATCCCAAAGATCTACAAAAAAGCCCTCACAACCAATGAGTTTAGCAAGTTTGTGGATAACAAATCAACATATGCATATCAATTGTATTTCTCTATATTAGTATTGAACTACTAAAATATACACTTTAAAAATCAATCACATCTAAAAAAGCACCAAAAACTAAAGTAATTAAGCATGCATCTACTATGTGCAGGATCTGTACAGTTA
This sequence comes from Aotus nancymaae, assembly GCF_030222135.1. Lineage (NCBI taxonomy): Eukaryota > Metazoa > Chordata > Mammalia > Primates > Aotidae > Aotus > Aotus nancymaae. Next base: position 8,868,253 of record NW_026988460.1, read on the forward strand.
AACCACAAAACACTAATAAAATAAATTTTTTAAAAAAGGCCTAAACAGGCCAGGCGCGGTGGCTCAAGCCTGTAATCCCAGCACTTTGGGAGGCCGAGGCGGGTGGATCACGAGGTCGAGAGATCGAGACCATCCTGGTCAACATTGTGAAACCCCATCTCTATTAATACAAAAAAAAAATTAGCTGGGCACGGTGGCGCGAGCCTGTAATCCCAGCTACTCAGGAGGCTGAGGCAGGAGAATTGCCTGAACCCAGGAGGCGGAGGTTGCGGTGAGCCGAGATCGCGCCATTGCACTCCAGCCTGGGTAACAAGAGCGAGACTCCGTCTCAAAAAAAAAAAAAAAAAAAAAAGGCCTAAATAAATGCAGAGGTATACCTTGTTCATGGACTGGATAATTCAATAACATTAAGGTCATTTCTCCCCAGTTTGATCCATAAATATAATTCTAATAAAATCTCAGCAGACTTTTCTCTTTGTATCAGATAGGTATTTACCAGATTAGAATAGCCAAGATGATTTTGAAATTTATGTGAGTAAAACCAAGTCTAACATGTTTCATCAGTTATACAGAGGATTATTTTAACTAATTGGAATTGATAGGACTTCAGTACAAGTATGTTATAAAAGCAATTTCAGAACTTAATATAAAGCTACAGTAATCATGGCTGTGGTATTGCTGAAAAGGCAGACACATAAATCAATGGAAAAGAACACAAATCTCAGTAATAAACTTATACAAATATAATCATTTGACTTTTGACAAAGGTACAATGAAATTAAAAGGAAAATAAGCATGTTTTAGCAAAAAATAAACTAAAAAAACTTCAAAATATACTATATTTATCTGAAATTCAGACAATATTTGTTTTTGAATTATTGACCTAGATTCAGGATATATTAAGAAAGCTTTTGTCTTTCATAATCTGAAACAAAAGAATAAAGAATTTATGAAAGTTGAATCTCATTAGAAAAAAAAAATTGTGTAATAAGAGCTTCCATGGAATATGTCCAGTATCTTAAGTAGAATTACTTATAAAGTTCCAGAGACATGCAGAATACTGTGTACAGAAGTGGGAAAGGCTTTGGATGGGTATGTTTTATTGCACAGATATGTAGGGGGAACTGTTTTTGAAAACTCAGAGGTAGGAGTAGTTAATAGATGTACACTCACCCTAACCTCAGTGATTCTTCCAAGGCAAGGCATATGGGGAGGAGGGCAGACAGGTAGGGAGGAAAAGAGAGACAGGGATTCCTTACTACAGAGAAATTGATCAGAAGATCATGCAGTTTTCTGCCTTTCCTTCCTCCTCAAGACTAGTATTATTTTTAAAAGGCAGCAGGATACTAGGAAAAATAAAAAATACCTGATACATTTGATTTTCAAAAACTTTCAAAAGTGTCATAAATTTACAATGAGAAAATATTTAAATGATCAGTTGAATTGATCAAATCAGTATCACATGGATATAACTTATATTCTGCATCATTTCCTGGAAACTACCATTAATACAATTATATTATGTTTTTTAAACACACCCTTTTTTATTAATTACAGTTGTATTCTGGAACAGAAGCTCTGATAAATGGACTTATATAGGAGTCCATTTTACCATCATTTCTGATAAAGGTTATTAAAAAACACTTGGGAGTTTGTAGTTAATTGCCATATTAGAAGCTACAATAAGGTGTGTTCTTTTTTTTTTTCTTACTTTTGTTTTTTTAAATAACACATAATAATTGTGCATATTTATGGGGTAAAGTGTGATGTTTCAATACATGTGTACATTGTATAAAAATTAAAAATTTGGTTGGGCACGATGGCTCATGCCTGAAATTCCAGCACATTGGAAGGCCTAGTGGGAGGATTGCTTGAAGCCAGGAGTATGGGACCAGCTTAGGCATCATAGTAAGATCCTGTTGCTACAAAAAGTTTAAAATTTAGCCAGGCATGGAAGATTACTTGAGCCCGAGAGGTCAAGGCTACAGTCAGCTGTTGATGGTGCCACTGCACTCCAGCCTGGATGACAGAGCAAGACTGTCTCAAAAAATAAAAAATAAAAAATTAGGCTATTTAGCATATCTAACTCATATAGTTATTACTCCTTTGTGGTGAGAACATTCAAAATTTTCTCTTCTAGCTATATATATAGACAGACAGATGATAGATAGATAGCTAGATAGATAGATTTTTTTTTTTTTAGATGAAACCTCACTCTGTTGCCCAGACTGGAGTGCAGTGGTACGATCTCAGCTCACTGCAACGTCCGCCTCCTGGGTTCAAACGATTCTCCTGCCTCGGCACCCTCTCCCCAAGTATCTGGGATTACAGAAACCCACCACCATTCCCAGCTAATATTTGTATTTTTAATAGAGACAGGGTTTCACCACGTTGGCCAGACTGGTCTCAAACTCCTGACCTCAGGTGAGGCACCCAACTCAGCCTACTAAAATGCTGGGATTATGGCATGAGCCACCATGCCAGATGTAAATATTTTGAAATATATGCTCCAGTATTGTTAAACCCACTGTGCAATAGAAAGCCAGAACTTATTTCTCCTAACTGTAGCTGTGTACCTGCTGATGAATCTCTCCCAATCCCCACTTCTGGCCCACTGGTTAACCTCTGATAACCATTATTCCACTGTCTACTTCTGTGAGATAAACTTTTATAGATTCCACATGTGAATGAAATTATGCAGTATTTGTCCTTCTATGTCTGGCTTGTTTCTCTTCTTCTTTTTTTTTTTTTTTTTTTGGAGACGGAGTTTCGCTCTTGTTACCCAGGCTGGAGTGCAACGGCGCGATCTCAGCTCACTGCAACCTCCGCCTCCTGGGTTCAGGCAATTCTCCTGCTTCAGCTTCCTGAGTAGCTGGGATTACAGGCACGCGCCACCATGCCCAGCTAATTTTTTGTATTTTTAGTAGAGACGAGGTTTCACCATGTTGACCAGGATGGTCTCGAATCTCTTGACCTCGTGATCCACCCGCCTCGGCCTCCCTGGCTTGTTTCTCTTAACTTAATGCCCTCCAGTTCATCCATGTTGCCACAAATGACAGAATTTCATTCTTTTCTATAGCTGAATAGTATTCTATTGTGTATAAATACCATATTTTCTTTGTTCATTCATCTGTTAATGGATACTTAGGTTGATTACATATCATGGTTATTGTGGATACTGCTGTAATAAACATGGAAATGCAGCTATCTCTTTGACATAGAAAGATATCTTTTCCACAAAGATTTGTATTTGACAAAGATATCTCTTTAAAAATCAATGGAGTGAAAAGACAACCTAAAGAATGAGAGATCATATATGCAAACTATGCATTTCACAAGGGGTTAGTATTCAGAATATATAAGAAACTCAAAGAACTGAATAGAAAAAAATCATCCTAATAAAAAATGCAAAAAGATCTGAATTCGTATTTCTCAAAAGAAGACATACAAGTGGCCAACAGGTAGATGAGAAAATGTGCAACATCTGTAATCATCAGGGACATGCAGATCAAAACGAAACTGAGATATCTTACCACAAATAGAATGGCTATTATCAAAGAGACAAAAAATAACAAATGCTGGCAAGGATGCAAAGAAAAGGAAACTCTTATACCCTGTTGATGGGAATATAAATTAGTACAGCCATTATGGAAAACAGCATGGGGGTTCCCCAAAAAAATTAAAAATAGAACTACCATATGATCTATCAATCCCACTAGTGGGTATGTATCCAAAGAAAATGAAATCGATATGTCAGAGATGTGTTCTTCTAGCTGTTTTCTGTGTAGTCCTGAGTTCCACAGAGAGGATTATGAGTGTGCCCCAGGTCTGGCATATTCTCATTCATAAGTGGGTGTTGAACAATGAGAACACCTGTACACAGAGTGGGGAACATCACAGACTGGGGCCTGCTGGGGGATGGGGGAGCTAGGGGAGGGATAGCAGCAGATGGGAGGATTGAGGAGGGATAAGATTAGGAGAAATACCTAACGTAGATGAAGGGGGATGAATGCAGCAAACCACCATGGCATGTGTATACCTGTGTAAAAATCCTGCATGATCTGCACATGTACCCCAGAACTTAAAGTATTAAAAAAAAAAAAAAAAAAAAAGGGCCGGGCGCGGTGGCTCAAGCCTGTAATCCCAGCACTTTGGGAGGCCGAGGCGGGTGGATCACGAGGTCAAGAGATCGAGACCATCCTAGTCAACATGGTGAAACCCCGTCTCTACTAAAAATACAAAAAAAAAACTAGCTGGGCATGGTGGCGCGTGCCTGTAATCCCAGCTACTCAGGAGGCTGAGGCAGGAGAATTGCCTGAACCCAGGAGGCGGAGGTTGCAGTGAGCCGAGATCGCGCCATTGCACTCCAGCTGGGTAACAAGAGCGAAACTCCGTCTCAAAAAAAAAAAAAAAAAAAAAAAAAGAAATCAAAAGAAATGGATAGAGCTGAGTGCAATGGCTCATGCCTTTAATCCCAACTACTTATGAGGCTGAGACAGAAGGATCAGATAACTTGAGGCCAGGAATTTGAGACAAGCCTGGACAACATAGGAAAACTGTGTCTAAAAAAAAGAGAGAGAGGATTGAATAGCGGGGGTGGAGGGGGTGCTCTGTTCATTGGCTTCAACTAAAGAGATTACTAGTCTTATCTGTTCTGTATCTTAAAACTGTTTAACTCTTTAGTTGGGTTATTTGTTTTCTTGCTATTGAGTTGTGTGACTTCCTTATATATTTCAGATATTAACTTTTTGTCAGATACGTGGTTTGCAAATATTTTCTCCCATTCGGTGAGCTGTTTCTCTTTTCTGTTGATTTTTTCCTTTACTGCACAGGAGCTTTTTAGTTTGAAGTAATCCTCATTTGTCTATTTTTGCATTTGTTGGCTGTGCTTCTGGGGTTATAGCCAAAAATATCATTGCTTAGACCAATGTCGAAGAGCTTTTCCCCCTGTTTTGCTCTGGTAGTTTTACAGTTTCTGGTCTTAGGTTTAAGTCTTTAATGTCTTTTGAGTTGACTTTTGTATATGGTGTGAGATAAGGTTCTAATTTAATTCTTTTGCATGTGAATAACAAGCTGTACCAACACTATTTATTGAGGAGACTCTCCTTTCCCCATTGTGTTTTATTGGCATATTTGTCAAAAATCAACTGACCATAAATGTGTCGATGCATATGTTAATTAGCTTGATTTAGCCATTCCACAGCATACATATATGTCAAAACATCATGTCTGACACCAGAAATAGTACCTAAAAATTTTATTTTTTCAATTTAAAAAAACTCTGTAAGATTTAACATTAAAATATATAGAGGGAGGAGAGGGTTCTGCTGCTAAAGTATTTTTAAAAAATTCTTGGCCTTGGTAACTATGAAGTTTTGCATATGTAACTTAATAACATATATCAAGGCTGAAGTCCTATAAATTCCAAATAAATTTAACATCACTTTGTATATAACTGAGAAAATAATCTCTAGTTGGTTTTATTCATATAATGCTGAATTAGTAGAAATTTTAAAGACATTTTCAAGTGAAAGGGGCCAGCAGTTGCAGAATTGGATCTGCAATTTAACATTGAGTTAGTCACTGGCTTAATGTAACATTAACTCATACATGATAGATATTATGCATAAATAAATAACCATAGCTAGACATATTAATGGCTATAATGTTGTCATGGGATTATTTAAACAACATACAATAATAAATTATTTCAGACTTCAAGGTAAAATTACCTAATAGGCAGAGACATTAACTACAAGTCCCATTCAGCATACACACGTGTAATATTTTAAAAATGCAATTAGAACAAAATTTCCCTCAGGATATTGTGGAAACTCAAGTTCACGATGCTTGAAAAAACAGAAAGTTAAAATAGTTATATAGAGAGAAGACTAAAATGACTTTAAATAGTCATTGCAAATCTAGTGAAGGGAAGACAAAAAACATAATCTTTTTAAAGATGTAATTTTGGGAATTTTGTTTTTCCCTTATTTCAAGACTGACTCTAAAACTATGTAAATGTGGATAAATCTGTGAATTTAAGTAGTATTTCATATGTTAGAGGAATTTAATATAGAAGGTCAGGATTTTACCCAAAAATACACCACTCATCCTTCCCCAGTTTGCCTTGGGGGACAGAGTGTAAGGGAAAGTGACTTTTCTCTATATGGAAAGACAGAATAAAGGTAAGTCCCAATTTTGCATTTCTTCTGGTTTTACTCTAATAATAATTACTATTTTTTTTTTTTAACTTTTAAAGAGCTGCCCTGAATTTTGTCAGGCTGTAAGCCTGGTAAGGTGCAGAGTTTGCTTGATCTCTGTGATAGTTATTTGGACATACCTTTCCTGAGTTAGAAGCACTTTAGAATGGTTATTACTCAAGGAAACATGATAGAGACGGTTCCTGCAGTGTCATTTTCCCTACCCCTTCCTTTGCTAGCTTATCAGCTTTATATTCTGAAGAGCGTTCATTCATGCTTTCACTCAATAAATGATTATTAGGCGTGGATCATTTTCCAGGAAGTGAACTAAGTATTTTTTCTGTGATAAACTTAGATGTTTATAAATCAGAGGTATTACATGTTGGAATCCTTTTAACATTTGCTATTATGTTTTCTCTGGACTTTTAACCAGGGTGCTTAGCAAAGTTGGGAGTATAGTACTCTTATTATCATTAGCTAGCATTTAGTGAAGACTTATTTTGTGCCCGGCACTGTGGTAAGCATTTTGTGGTCCTTACTGCTTTCATCTGTTTGCTGATTTCTGTACACTTTTCTTGGGAAAATGACAGTGATATGGTGGACATTTGCGTTATTAATGGGAGGAACCAGAACAGAGTAAGTTGACATTGATCCCTTGTGCAACTTCCCAGACATTGTAATCAGCTGGCATTGACTTCTGAGTAAAAGTCTCTGGCCATGACCACCTCATTAATTGTTTTTGTGTTCTAAATTAGGCTTTTATTCTCAGCACTGTCGGAGATTTGCTCTGGAAATTAGCATTAATTAGTCACTGAATGAAATCATATGACACAACTTGAGTCTAATGGGGCAACAGTGAGATTGTTTTTGGGGAAAAAAAAAAGTGAATCACTTAACATTAAAGCTCCTAGAAACTAATATTTGTGCTTTGGTAACTCTTACCCTTGCCATGAACAGGGTTGCTTTTATAATTAGTAGACCAATGTGCCATCTGATAATTGGATGATAACAGGATAGAGTTTCTATGTCTGCAGTTCATTCTGGTCTTTCTAAAACTGTAGTAAAATGTTATTCATTGAGTAAAATCATGGAGCAGTATGCCAGTGAGCAAAAGTAACGCACACATGATTGTTTTAAAATGGCTAGAAAAAGTAATTTTAGGCAGTTGTTCATTGATTTAGTAATTGAAAGAATGATGTAAAAAATAGCATTTAGCATAAAAAGGTCAATTTGTTAAAAAGAGAGGGTGAAACTATCAAAATATAAAATCACATCATTTTATTATTTTGCCTAGCATTTCATTTTAACCTTCTTACAACTCTTCCAAATCTTTCTAATATGGCATTTTATCTCTAATGTGAAGTACCTTATGCCAAATAAACAAAGTATTTTCTAACTAATGTGTTGACTTTGGAGATTAATATTATTTTAAAAATATCTCATGAAGAACAAAGTTTTAGCCATAAGAATAATCATTTTCTCTTTGTTTCTCCTTCCCCTCCCCTCCCTTCCCTTCCATTCCTTCCTTTTTTCTCTCCTCTCCTCTCTTCTCTTCTTTTCTTTTCTTTCTTTTTCTTTTTTAAAAGTGATTGGGTCAGCTATGTTGACCAGGCTGGTCTCAAATTCCTGGCCCCAAGCGATCCTCCTATCTTGGCCTCCCAAAGTTCTGGGATTACAGGCATGAGCTACAATGCCCGGCCTAGTCATAAGAATAATGGATTTTAAACAAGGTAAATTTCCACTAAAAAAATATTTTTAAATGACGATTTAGAAACTGTACTGTGTGTGTATGTATGTGTGTGTGTAATGTCTATGTAATGGATTTGGTGCAGTAGTTCAGAAATAATGCAATGGTCTTTCCTTTTCTTTCAGTCTTACTAAAAGGAAATCCTAAAATTTAAAGAATAGTTAGAATATTATTATTCATAAAATTATGAGACCTAATTTTGATTTACTTGTGCGAGGTTGCATGTGGTGCCTTGAAGGCTTGTGTGCGGAGGCCCTGTATGAGATCAAGCATGAAGACATACACAGGGCAGGGCGACTGGGCAGAACTCTTCAGGGCCTCATGACACCCTCCATATCCAACTGTTCCAGCTGGCTCCAGGTTGTGAGTGGCTTCTACTTTGCTCCTCCACAGCCCTCTTCCTCCCTCATAAGTGTTACCCTGCCTGTTCTCCCTGCGCCTACACCACCCATTTCTATGTGAGTCACTTTCACATGTCTTAATTTCACACATGGCTCCCTGTTCCTAATTGTCAAGCTCTTTTTCCTCACATTGCTTACTACTCTGTAATTCCACTTGAGTTTTGGATGAATGTCTTTATGTCTGTGGTCAAACTCCTCTTTGCGCAAATGTCTTGCCTCCCTTTGCTTCCTGTATTTGTCATTAATATCACCATTTTTCCAGGAACTCAGAAAGGGTCAATTGCCATACCTTCTCTTTTCCTATTGTCCTACTAATTTTCCCAAATACATCATTATCTGTTATCCCCTATTAATACTTACGTCTCTAACACAATACTTGTATTATAGACTTGTTTCTAGAGCACTTACAATGTGTAAGGTTTGGTATGAGGTATTTTAGTATATATTTTCTGGTTTAATACCACCAACAAACCTGTTAGAGAGTATTACATTATATTTATCATTATTCATGAGGCACTTGAGATTGAAAACAGTCAAGATCTGTGCCCTGGGTTTACATACACAGCTAGCTAGGAAGTGTCAGAACTAGAATTTGAACCTACTCATTTTAATTCCCAAACCATCACTCTTGTTATACTCTCACTATTCCCTCATCGGCATCTCCTGAATCTCTTCTTATTTCCATCCGACTCCTAAAAGCACAGAAGTAAGTAGGTCACATTCAAAACACTGATTCCCACAACCTATATGCAAACTTTGGCAAGGGGTTCAAAGTTCCTGAAGCTCAATCCTAGTTTTGGGTTCTGGTTTCCTCTCCAGTAGGTTTGAAATGTGTCTATATGCCAGCCATCCCATATTCAAGTCTAGTCCTTGAAAGGGCTGTATGTCTGTGTCATCCAGCTAGCTGTTCTCTGTCTTTAAAATATTTTTCCACACTTTCCCTTTCTGGCATAATTTTATTCCTCTGTAAGACATATAAAAATGTATAAACAGAGTGAAGAAGGATAGATGGATGGATGGATGGAGGGACAGATAGATAGATGGACAGATCCAATAATAGTAACAACATTGAATACTTTTGTGTACCAAGCACGACAGAGCTCTCTATAGATTAACTCATGTCATAGATGTAATATAACCACTGCCTCACTCTTTCTCCAAAAACATCGATTATCCTTTTATATATGGACATACTGTCTTTTATGCATTATTCAGTTGTTGAATTTTTTAAATTTAAATAGGATTAATTTCTTTATATATATATACACACACATATATATTTATTGTACTTTAGGTTGTGGGGTATATGTGCAGATCATGCAGGATTGTTGCATAGGTACATACATGGCGATGTGGTTTGCTGCCTCCATCTCCCCATCATCTATATATGGCATTTTTCCCCATGTTATCCCTCCCCAACCTCCCCACCCCCTGCTGTCTCTCTCCTAGTCTCCCCTAACAGACCCCAGTATGTGATACTCCCCTCTCTGTGTCCATGTGTTCTCATTGTTCAACACCCGCCTGTAAGTGAGAACTTGCGGCCTTTGGTTTTCTGTTCTTGTGTCAGTGTGCTGAGAATGATGGTTTTCAGATTCATCCATGTCCCTACAAAGGACATGAACTCATCATTTTTTATGGCTGCATAGTATTCCATGGTGTATATGTGCCACATTTTCCTTGTCCAGTCTATCATCGATGGGCATTTCGGTTGGTTCCAGGTTTTTACTATTGTAAACAATGCTGCAATGAACATATGTGTGCATCTTTATAATAGAACAATTTATAATCCTTTGGGTATATACCCAGTAATGGGATTGCTGGGTCAAATGGAATTTCTATTTGTAGATCCTTGAGGAATCACCACACTGTCTTCCACAATGCTTGAACTAATTTACACACCCACCAACAGTGTAAAAGTGTTCCTTTTTCTCCACATCCTCTTCAGCATCTGTTGTCTCCAGATTTTTTAATGGTCAACATTCTAACTGGCGTGAGATGGTATCTCAATGTGGTTTTGATTTGCATTTCTCTAATGACCAGTGATGATGAGCATTTTTTCATATGTTTGTTGGCCTCATGTATGTCTTCTTTTGTAAAGTGTCTGTTCGTATCCTTCACCCACTTTTGAATGGGCTTGGTTTTTTTTTTTTCTTGTAAATCTGTTTTAGTTCTTTGTAGATTCTGGATATCAGCCCTTTGTCAGATGGGTAGACTGCAAAAATTTTTTCCCATTCTGTTGGTTGCCAATTCACTCTATTGACTGTTTCTTTTGCTGTGCAGAAGCTGTGGAGTTTGATTAGGTCCCATTTGTCTATTTTGGCTTTTGTTGCCAATGCTTTTGGTGTTTTGGTCATGAAGTCCTTGCCTACAACTATGTCCAGAATGGTTTTGCCTAGATTTTCTTCTATGGTTTTTATGGTGTTAGGTCTTATGTTTAAGTCTTTAATCCATCTGGAGTTAATTTTAGTGTAAGGTGTAAGGAAGGGGTCCAGTTTCTGCTTTCTGCCTGTGGCTAGCCAGTTTTCCCAACACCATTTATTAAACAGGGAATCCTTTCCCCATTGCTTGTTTTTGTCAGGTTTGTCAAAGATCAGATGGTTGTAGATGTGTGGTGTTGCCTCCGAGGCCTCTGTTCTGTTCCATTGGTCTATATCTCTGTTTTGGTACCAGTAGCATGCTGTTTTGATTACTGTAGCCTTGTAGTATAGTTTGAAGTCAGGTAGCGTGATGCCTCCAGCTTTGTTTTTTTTGCTTAGGATTGTCTTGGCTATGTGGGCTCCCTTTTGCTTCCATATGAAGTTTAAGGTGGTTTTTTCCAGTTCTGTGAAGAGGGTCATTGGTAGCTTGATAGGGATAGTGTTGAATCTATAAATTACTTTGGGCGGTATGGCCATTTTTACAATATTGATTCTTCCTAACCATGAGTATGGAATGTTTTTCCATCTGTTTGTGTCCTCTCTTATTTCCTTGAGCAGTGGTTCATAGTTCTCCTTGAAGAGGTCCTTTACATCCTTTGTTGTATTCCTAGATATTTTATTCTTTTTGTAGCAATTGTGAATGTTTGTTTGCTCTTGATTTGGCTATAAGCCAGAAGAGAATGGGAGCCAATGTTCAACATCCTTAAAAAAGGAACTTTCAACCTAGAATTTCATATCCCGCCAAACTAAACTTCATTAGTGAAGGAGAAATAAAATCGTTTATGAACAAGCAATTGCTGAGAGGAATGAAGGCAGAAATAAAGACATTCTTTGAAACCAGTGAGAATGAATACACAATGTACCAGAATCTCTGGGACACATTTAAAGCAGTGTCTGGAGGAAAATTTATAGCAATAAATGCCCACATGAGAAGCAAGGAAAAATCTAAAATCAACACCCTATCATCAAAAATGTAAGAGCTAGAGGAGCAAGATTAAAAAAAACTGAAAAGCTAGCAGAAGACAAGAAATAACTAAGATCAGAGCAGAACTCAAGGAGATAGAGACACAAAAAACCCTTCAAAAAAGTCAATAAATCCAGGAGCAGGTTTTTTTGAGAAGATCAGCAAAATAGACCACTAGCCAGATTAATAAAAGAGAAAAGAGAGAAAAATCAAATAGATGCAATAAAAAATGTTAAAGGGATATCACCACCAATTCCACAGAAATACAAACTACCATCAGAGCTTACTACAGACAACTCTATGCACATAAACAAGAAAACCTAGAAGAAGTGGATAAATTCCTGGACACTTACACCCTCCCAAGCCTAAACCAGGAAGAAGTCGAAACCCTGAATAGACCAATAACAAGGGCTGAAGTTGAGGCAGCAATTAATAGCTTACCAACCAAAAAAAGCCCAGGTCCAGATGGGTTTACATCCTAATTCTACCAGATGTACAAAGAGGAGCTGGTCCCATTTCTTCTGAAACTATTCCAACCAATGCAAAAAGAGGGAATCCTTCCCAAATCATTTTATGAGACCAACATTATCCTGATACCAAAACCCGGCAGAGACTCCACAAGAAGAGGAAGCTTCAGGCCCATATCAATGATGAACATACATGCAAAAATCTTGAATAAAGTACTGGCAAACCGATTGCAACAGCACATCAAAAAGCTTATCCATCACAATGAAGTAGGCTTCATCCCAGGGATGCAAGGCTGGTTCAACATACGCAAGTCTATAAACGTAATCCACCACATAAACAGAACCAAAGACAAAAACCACATGATTATCTCAATAGTTGCAGAGAAGGCCTTTGACAAAATTCAACAGCCCATCATGCTAAAAACTCTCAAACTAGCTATCAATGGAACATATCTCAAAATAATAAAAGCTATTTATGACAAACCAACAGCCAAATAGGCTTTATTTCTTTTTTCTTTTTTTTTTTTTTTTTTGAGACGGAGTTTCGCTCTTGTTACCCAGGCTCCCTCAGCCTCCTGAGTAGCTGGGATTACAGGCACGCGCCACCATGCCCAGCTAATTTTTTGTATTAGTAGAGACGGGGTTTCACCATGTTGACCAGGATGGTCTCTATCTCTTGACCTCGTGATCCACCCGCCTCGGCCTCCCAAAGTGCTGGGATTACAGGCTTGAGCCACCGCGCCCGGCCTAGGCTTTATTTCTTAGAGAAGTTTTAGGTTTACAGAAAAATCAAACATAGAGTACAGAGAGTTCCCATGTACTCCCTATTCTCTCAAATACATGTAATTTCCCCTATTATTAATATCTTGCATTACTGTGGCACATTTGTTACAACTGATGAACCAATATTGATAAATTATTACTATCAAAAGTTTCACTTTAACTTGCGTAGTTCTAAGGGTTTTCTGAAATACATAATGTATGTATCTGCCATTATGATGCATACCGAATAGTTTCATAATCTGAAAAATGAAACTGTTTTACCTGTGGTCTGTTTACTCATCTCTCCCTGCCCCCCAAATTTTGGCTCTTTGTAAGTTTTGTGTACTACAGCAACTTTGTTGTTAATTATATATTTCCCTCTTCTATTTTTGTGTCCTATTCTGGATTTTTCAGACTAATAAGAAATGGCTTTTCCTGTACAAAATGTTGAGTATTTCTCCTGAGAGGAAACCATTTTTTTTTTCAGAATTCTTTATCCTTTTACTTGTTCTTTCCTGTGGTATTCATGTTAAAATATATCTATATTTATATCTCTATATGTACATATATTTGATAAATTATATGTTTATTATCATCTTAAATTGGAACATTATGGGTAAAACTATAGGTTGTTACAGTGATTTCCATAGTTCCAGTATTTGCCAAGTGGAAACCACTGTTGTCATTTCATTTACATCTTTCTAGGCCTTTTCCCTAAAAAGCTCTATACTTGTTACATGCCCATAAATATATAATATTTATATGGTAATATTGGTTCAGCCATTTGCTTTATTCATTCAAATTCTGGCTATTGGGGTTGTTTTGATTTGTTTACTGCTGTTATGCTATTCTCTATTGCAAATAATACATATTTCTTTAGCCATTTTTCTCCTAATAAACGTGCGTTTCCTCTAGATTCTTATTTTTACAAACAATGCAGCAATGAACAGCCTCGCTTTTCAATTTTGTTCACAGGTACTTGAGTTTACCTTTAAAACACAAATTCTAATCCTCCTGATCAGTACATGACCTCTTCAAGAGCAGAGTCTGTATCTTCTATCCTCCATAGCACTGAGTCTAGTGTTTTCTATGTCATTGGTACACAGTGATGTTTGAATAAGTGATGGACAAATGAACTTGTCAGTGAGCTCATATATTAGTGGGAATATTTCAGCTTGCTTTGCCATGTACTTCAAGGTAATTTAAGATGTTTGTAAACAGTTGACAATGGCTGGACCTTAAAAACATTATTTCTAGATCTAGAAGTTAGCTAGTCAATGCTAATTTTATCTGCTTTCAGTTGTAATGCCTTTTTAAGGTTGCCTATGTTTAAGTTGATAACATTTCCTAATGTTAAGCATTCCTACAAATAAGAAGCTCTTCTGTGAAATAATTATCTGATAATTTCCCAGCTTATTTTTATTATTGCACTCTAGATAGGTAGATGGGTGGAGAAGAACTGACAAGGATCTGCAGGAAGCTAATCTACCAGATAATGAAACATGTTTAGTAATTAATTATTAGAGGCAGAACATGGTGGCTCATCCCTATAATCCCAGCACTTTGGGAGGCCAAGGCAGGCAGATCACTTAAGGCCAGGAATTCAAGACCAGTCTGGCCAACATGGTGAAACCCCATCTCTATTAAAAATACAAAAATCAGCCAGGCTCAGTGATGCATGCCTGTTGTCCCATCTACTTGGGATACTAAAGCAGGAAAATCACTTGATTCCAGGAGACGGAGGTTGCAGTGAACCGATATTGTCCCACTACACTCCAGCCTGGGCAACAAAAGCAAGACTCTGTCTCAAACAAAATAAAAAATAAAAAATTAGTTATTAGAGATAATCTTTCATTGCTTCATTCTTCCAATGAGTTCTTTCCCATTTTGTTTTTGAGAATTATGAGTTAAACATCAAGTTGACTAGACTTCGTAATCATTAAAAAATAAACATAAAATTGAAGTGGAATTACTGATGTCTTTAATTCTGGCTAGTTTAGCAGGCTGGTTGTGAAAAGTTCATTGCTCATCATTGTGTCTCTTCTTTTAGCTCCACTGAGAAATTTTACCCAGAAAACTCACTGGCCTTTTGCATAAAACCATATAAATGTGAGTTAATACGCCGAAGTCTTAAGCAAGGAGCCAGTGTCTACAGGCTCCCTGTCTTAGAGTGCAGAAAACCAGAATAAAAAGATTACTGCAGTTTTCCTTCATTTATTCTGTAGTTTTTGTTACTTTCCTAAAAATGTATTATTTTTGCTATTTTGCCAGTTTTATCTTTTGATGTTGCTATTATATCTCACTAATTCCATGAAATAATATCTGAAAAAATAACTAGCATAGTGCTTTCAACATAGTAGGTGCTTTTAAAAATTGTGTACTTCTACCTTCAGATTTTACTTCATATCCCTTACCTACAAAACAGGGCTTCTATGAATTGAGCAGACATGGAGTGACTCCAATGTGCCACAGATTGTTTTCAACATTGGGGTAACAAAGGCCCTAGACTCATGGTAAATTCTAGAGGTTAATTTTACATTCAAGATATGGTAGTAGTGATGATAATAGGGAAGATGACAATAAGCAGGAGGAGGAAGTGGAGTAGTAGAGGGAAAAAATAATATCATATGAATTGTGAAGAGTAGCATGATACTAGATTTTAAAATGCTCTGACCAAAGTAATGTTTTATTCCAAGCACTTTATACTGTGATTTAACGATGCAATTATGTCATCATTTTAAAACTATAGCTGTAAAAATAAACATTGCATGGTGGAAGAATAGACAACAAAAAGTGGTATTTGTTGTGGTCCTTGCTTTGTCCTACTTGGTGAATAGTTCTGGGCAAATAACTCCAACTTTTGCACCGTACTTTACCGACGAACATGCTGCCTGTAGTAGATCATTTGTTTAAAGCAGTATTAACAGATGTTGCAGAACTAAGAAAATTTATGGTCCAATAAGTTTCAAAATGTTTTCTTTGTTTTACTATGTTTATCTCTTGAAGAGCTATGGTGACTGTGACCATTTTAAGTTGCTGACAATAGTCCTACAGAACCGGAGCACATTTCAGTTAGTTCAAGCCAACCTTTCACCAAGCTTTTGACCCATAATCTGGTAGTCATGGGATTCCCATACAACTTGCTGAACTGATATTTGAGAGAATAGGGGTTGAAAATGTTGTACCAGAAGAGTCCCTGTGACACATTTCCAGGAATCTGCGATACTGCTGCTACTTACTGTTGCTGCATTACTGTTACCACTCTCCTCCTTACTGTTGCTATTTCTTTTTGTACTGGTCAAAATACATAGCAAGAGATGTATTCATAAATGTCACAAAGACAGAAATATAATACCAGATTCGATCCCATGCATTTAAACTACTTTTTCCCCAACAGGCATTGTAGTTTGTATCCTAAATGGTGATAAAGAAAGACAACTGTCATTTATGGTTGTGTTAGATTGGTTTGAAATGCCTTGGAGCAGGGCTGCAACCGCAGCATGATCAAAATTTTGTACTGGGTAATTTTTTGTTTGGGAGGCTTTCTGGTGCATTGTAAGATGTTTAGCATTATCCAGGCCTCCACCCACGTCATGGACATCCCCCTTTAGTGATAACAATTAAAAATGTCTCCAGACATTGCCAAATGTTTTATGAGTAGCAAAATCGCCCCCAGTTAAGAACTGTTATGTGGAGTCACTAATGTTAAAAAGCCATATTCAGTTGAATATGAAATATCCTACTTTAGAGCTGGGCCTAGCATGGTAATGAAATTCCCCAGATGGCATCCTTGGTGGTGGCATTAATGACTGTTTTTGCCAACTGTGTATTCTTACTTGGAGTTGTGCTTCTGTTTGTAGGTTGAGCTGTGGCGTTGACATTGTTGCCAATCAGATTTAGCAGGAAATGAAAAGCAGCCGCAATATTTCAAAGCATTGGACAGATTGGGCAGAGGGTATGTGGACAAATCCTATTAACAAATAACGGGATTTGTGCACACACAGTGCCTCCCACACTGCGCCTTGGAAATCAACACCAAGCTATTTCCATTACTGTTGTGCATAAATCACTGGAATTATAATAAATTGAGAAAAATGTTCTCAAACACATGGAGGTTCAACCTACATTCTGATGATGACTAGACATCTTGGATCATTTATCAAAGAGGGTATCTGATGAAACAAACCTTTAATCCAGTTTAGTTTTAAAGCAGCCAGAAGATATTAAATATATCTGCTCTCAATTTGCTGTCTTAACCTTAAAAATAATAACAAACTCATTCATTAGGTTCTTTATGGGAAGAAAAACAATTTTTAAATAATGTCTCCTAAATGGACCAGATGCCACTGAGAGGTTTGAACAGAATGACCTTTAGGTTTCTTTCCAAACCTCAGTGACTGTGAATTTCCCATCTGGATTCCTAGGAGATCAAATTGTTTCACAAGATTAGTATCCTATTCCCTTCCCTTCTTGAGATGCTTTATGCATCCAGTGATAGTTGACATCTACTTAAGGAGATTGGTTTAACAAAAGGCCATTTTCTGTGAGATACTCAAATGCTTTTGACTACATCACACATAGTATGTGTGTCTGCAGTCTGCTGCATTCTATTTTCCTTTCTCCCTTCTTCCAATTCCCTCTCTTTTCTCCCTCCATTTCATCTGTCCTTTATTTATTACACCATTCATATGAGAGGCAGTACAGTGTAGAATAGTGTACTAGATAAGACCAAGGACCATAAAGTCAGATTGCTTGGTTTACTATCACAAATCTCCTTCTTAGCCATGTGAACTTGGGCAACTTCCTGAACTTCTTGTTTGCAATATGGGATAATAACAGTACCTAGCTCATAGCTGTAGGAGATGGAAGCTTTAATCCACATAGTGTTCTAAGCTCAAGAGGTATGATATTCATGGACAAATATATTTTGTCTTTTTTCTCATGGAGGATGCAGTTTGGTTGCAAAGACAGATATTATATATACAAACACACACAATGAAATAAGATCTCTGAGTCTGAGAAACACCATCGTGCTAAGAGAGCATATAACAAAGAAACTGACTTAGATAGTTGTGGGGTTTTGTGTAAAGGTGGCAGTTTAGTGGGTGGGAGGAAAATGGAAACATTTTTACATAATCACAGTAGAAATTAAGAGGGTGAATGTAGTAAGTGATGTGGTCCCTCATCCAGATCCCATCACCCAGCTCTTGTGGAGGTTTGCTGTGGACAACTCATAGCTACATTCCTCTAAGAATCACCCTGGGCTGAAGGTAGCCACCTTGCCCAGAAATGCCTAGGACATTGCTTCCTCTCCACCCACAGGGATGGACCACTGATGCATGAGGGGATGAGAGATATTGTTGCCTTAGCCTCAGGTGGTCCAATTTTTGCGGAGCCACTTACGTTCCAGCTCCTATGGACTGAGGCTGAGGCTGGAACTCAGTGGAACCCATGTTCTTGCCTATTCCACTTCCACCACTCCCTCATGCATCACTCACTCAAAGTCCTTTTCTCAGACATGTTGTTAAGGAACTCCACCTAAGAGCAAATACACTAGAGAATTGCCTGGCAGGGTGGATAGCCTATTGGAAACTAGTGATCATGAGTACGTAATGATTTAAAGCTGTCTAATATATGTCTATGCTATTATTTCTTAGCTTTTTAAAATGTAGGCCCAGGGATGGGATTGGTTAGGATTAGTTTAGGGTGAGGTTTTAGCAGACAGATATGATGAAAAGGTAGAAATGCAATGGAATATGGGTATTGATGTAAACATTTGAAAACAGTGGCCCATGGTATCTTGAGTAAAGAAATATGTCAAGAATAAAAAAAAGGACTAAGAAGAAGGGACAATCAGAGGGTGAAAGGATGGGAGGCCCCAGTGTGGTCAGGAATTAAGGTAGAAAGAGTAAATCAACAATTCAACTGGAAGGAGTGAGGCAGTAGCAAACTGTAACATATAAATTTATGATTTAAGAGGTAGTTCAGTTTCTGGTAATGACAAGTTCCCAGGTATAGCTTTTTCAGTGTGTCTCTATAACAATATCAGATGTAGAGGTCAAGGAATTCATCAATACCCTAGTGCCTACAGTGTTCATACAGACAACACTGGATTGATGAGGCTTTTGATGAGGCTTTGCACTAGTTCTAAAGATTCAGACAAATGGAGACTAAGCAGGAGGTTTAACAGGATAGTGATTAAGATGAGGATGAGGGTCGTGAACTAACTTAGTCAAGTGGTTTGGTATTCAAGAAAGCAGTGAGAGGCTGAAAGAAGTGGTCTGGAAGTGGCAATGAGAAGCGTGGAGCACAACAATATCCCTTTCAATCCCCAAGATCCGTGATGGGTAACAAACCAACAAGATGCTGTCACTTAACAGTGCTAGAGTGGTATCTTCCAGTGAGAGCCAGATTTCAGCCAATGCAGGGACAAATAAGAACTCAAAGATGGTTAAGGAGAGAGTGGGATTTGATGATGTTTCTATGAATCAGGTGGTGAAATATGGCCAAGATAGCATAAAGATTAAGTGCTTGGGTAGGACTGGCTCCATAATTTGTGGAGACAGGTGCAAAATAAAAATGCCAGACTCCATTTACACAAATTATTAATGATTTTTAAGACAGGAGCATTGACCTAAGTGGGGCACCCTTTTAGATCTGGGACACTATTCAACAGCACAAATTGCAAGCAAGCTCTGGGTCTAGACTGCCTGGACTCAGATCCAGAACATTCCACTTTCTCAATTCTCACCTCTTTAAAATGGAGATAATCTTAATATCTAACTCAGAGAGTTTTAGGGGAAAAAATAGGTGGATTAGTACGTATAAAGTATTTGATACATGCTAAGCACTCAATTTTTTTTTTAATTTTCATAGTATTTGCAATAGAATACATGTCAGCTGGTAGAATCACTGGGCAGTACTATTACTTAGTAAGTTTTTGAGTTGTCAGAGGAGTTGAATTTCAAAAGAAACTTAGTCCCCATTGACCAGTGACTGTCCAGGAGATCATGAGAATCTATTTAAATTTATTTGTGTTATCTCTGTAGATGTGATCATGACTTGAAATGAGCTGCCATATTCAATCTGTCCTCAAGTGAAAAGTTAAAATGTTAAGTTTGGGCTTTTCTGAGTTTTGTGTTTATGATAATAATTGGGATTCTGCTGCTTTAACAAAAGTGAAAGTTTGGGTATTATGTAATAGTTTTGCCATTGACAGGGAGTTGACGGAAGAAGGTGACTTAACATTCAGCAAGTTGGAAATCTGTGCTGCCCCTAAAAACTGACCCACTAATGTAAAGGAATGAGCTGTGGGCTGATTTGCGCTTCTTCCCAGATACCCGTGAAAACCTAGACTTTTCTTTTTCCAAGATTTAAAACTCCTTAGCTACACAAGGGATACCACTGCTCAGAATTTTAACTGTGAATGAAGAGTTTTGTGTGGTCCTTAATTGGGAGAAGAACCTGTCAAAAATAATATATTCGAAAATACTCTGAACCATTATGGGCCTAGCAACACTATATAAACTGTCACACAGCTGGTGGCAGCAGGTTGATTTTTCTGCAACACTAAAAGCTGGCAGGAGTGTCTTTCAGAAACCTACTCCCTTGAAAAATTCTAGTTAAGGTATTAGAAGAGGTGAGGACAGGATACGGGGAGACAGGAAAGGAATTAAATAGTTGGATAACTACTGTGAATATTTGAACTGTGACAGCTGATTTCTGTTTAATCTGGGTTTGGAACTAATCTGCTTTGAAATCAGAAGTTTTAGTAGGTTTGAATATTTCTTCACTAGGTTCAGGCTATAGATAATTTTGGGAAAACTAATGAGAAGAGTAGCAGGATAACCCATGAGAGGATGGAAAGAAACATAGAAGGAATGAGCCTGTTATGTTTTTATGAAGAGGGTGTTGGACATCCTGTATGCACAGCATAGTGGCTATTTTGTATCTCATTTTTGTTTCCACATGCATAGAAAATCAATGTCTCAAGTCCCATTACTTCCTGTTGTCATGCTAAGTTTTGGTTACATAAACTGCCCATTGCTCCTCACATGTCTGCAGATACTTTTGAGTAAAGCAGGGACAAAAACTTGAATGAAAAAATATTGGCTGCTCTTTTCTTTTCTATTTTCTCTTTCCTCTCCCCTCCCCTCCCCTCCCCCTCCTTCCTTCCTTCCTTCCTTTTCTTTCTTTCTTTTTCTTGCTTGCTTGCTTGCTTGTCTTTTCTTTCTTTTTTTGAGACAGAGTTTCCCTCTGTTGCCAAGGCTGGATGGAGTACAGTGGCACAATCTCAGCTCACCACAATCTCTACCTCCTGGGTTCAAGCAATTCTCCTGCCTCAGACTCCGGAGGAGGTGGGATTACATGCACACACCACCATGCCCGGCTAATTTTGTATTTTTAGTAGAGACAGGTTTTTCCATGTTGTTCAGTCTAGTCTCAAACTCCTGACCTCAAGTGATCCTCCTCTGCTGGCCTAGTGGGCGGATCCCAAAGTGCTGGGATTACAGGCATGAGCCACCATGCCTGGCCAGTTGGCTGCTATTTTCAGTTGCCCCTCCTTCTCCCTGGTTTCATGGGTTTTTAAATGTGTTTTGTGCCATGGGCCTCTTTGGCAATCTGGAGAAACGTATGGGTCACTTCTCAGAAGAGTGTTTCTAAATGCATAAAATAAAATGCCTAGGATTCTAAGAGAAACCAATTACTTTGAAATACAGTCCAAAACCTTGTGGATAAGAACCCCTGCCCTAGTTCTTGGGCCTTATTATGCAAATCATGCTAGAGGGAAAACCAGAATAGGGAATTTAAATTTTGTCAAGAGAAATTCCTACAAGGGATAAAAGTAAAAAGAAATACAGTAAAGGAAATGGAAAAGGAAAGACCCCTTGGGATGAAGTGCATTTTGATGCTCTGTAGAAAAGGAGAACATGAAGAGATGCTTGAGGGAAAGCAGGAGGGGGTAAAATAAAACACAGAATGAAAGGAACAACAGAAGTAGGTTTTAAACTATGTACCCTTTGATGTTCTTTGAGAGACACAGCTAGAAATTGGAATTACTTTCTTATTGTTACTGGAGTCTGTTTGTTTGAAGGTTGGGTTACATGAGGTTCAGAAATTTATTCTGATTACACATGCCTTCTTGAACTTACTCCTGTTGTTTTGACAGTCTTAAAGACTCTCTACAATCTTCTGAAAATTTAGGATCCATATTCATCTTCCATGAGCAATCTTAAATTCCACCTCTTCTGTGATACTTTTTCTAATGCCATTTTCTTCTTTAACAACCAGCCAATTGTCTCAGAAATTTCTTTCTTGCTTTACATTGTAGTTATTTTTCTTAATTTCCCTCACTTGATTATTCCCACTACCTAGCATATTATGATGAATGAATGAATGAATGAGCGCATTTAATAATGCATGGTGGATACATGGCAAAGTTTCTGCCTACATTTGTAATAGGGATGCTTGCAAAACAATAAAATATTGTATTGATATCTACCACAGAAATGAACTGAGGAAGTTTTAGTTATCATATGCCACACTAAACTCTTCATATATAATTATCTGTCACCATCAAAGCAACCCTGAAGAAGAAAGTTTCTTAATTCCACATCAATAATAAAGAAACTTAAGATTCCAAAAAGTACTAGTAAGTGGACATTTGGATTTAAATATATTTTTCTAATTTGAAAACCTATATATTTTCTAGTATATCAACACGCTGCCTCCCTTTTGAAAAAAAATGGACAATCTTTCATTGTGATTTTATTAGAATTCTTATTGATAATTGCTCTTAATAAGATGCATTAATATTTTAATACATTGAAATAGTCTCACAACAAATCACATAGTCATCTCATGCTCTCTGTAAAAGCCATTCATATCTACCGTGATTTGCTGTATTTCAGTAAAGCTTCAGAAAAGCAATCTGTTACCTTGGACAAGTCTAATAGATTATCCAATTGGATCTCATTTAATCATGATTTTAAATTTAAGTTTTGCATCATCATCATAAAAAGAACATTAAGTTATCTGGCAGAATCTAACATCGAAAGTATATTTTCTTAATCAGTTAGTGTTATTAATGTTTTGTGACAGCCAGAAGATTTTGCAAATAAAGACCAAAATAAGCTGATTATGACAACTGCACTCTCACAGCAAATTTGCAAGGTCTATAATATGTGCCTTGCTTAGGGAAAGACGTTAAATGAAGGTTCAGAGATGTTAGGTAAGCCAGTCAAGGAAACAGAGCTAGAATAAAATTTTGAATTTATTACTGAAAAGAATTTCAGTTTTTCTCAAGTAACTTTGTCATTTAAATAGTCAATAAATCACTAATATCTGTCTTAAGGTATCAGGGTGTAAAATCCTACCCATTATTGAAACACATGATATTTGAAACTATTTGTATAGGTGGTTAGAGTGAGGGAGGAGTAAAGAAATAAAAGTGTGACATAATGATTTTTATAGTATTACAATTACTTTGGTAAAGAATGTTAATTTCACAATAAATCTGTCTAAATAGTTTTAATTTGTTTATATAAATACATTAAGCCTTATTACAACAAAAATAATACATTCGTAATGCAAACTAATTTTCCATTTCCATATAAACTTGCTAAATGGGTAATGTGCAAATAGAAAAAAAAATTTCAGTACTCTCACTTGCTTCTGGATTTCTGAAATGGTATTTTTCTTGATATTCCAATTGAAGTATAAAATAAATACTTAATTTTTTACAATACTGCAGTAAGCATCGATAATAATTTTGAAAAATAATTTCTGAGTATTCATTTTTAAATTTATAATGAATAATATGTGCATAATCTAGCTGAAATGACAAGTTATAAATTCTTTATTGATATTTTTGCTAAATCACACATGACTATTAAACATGTCCTATGTGCTAAGCATTAGTTTAGGAAATGAAACTTGCAAAACATCCCTGCTTAAGCTTGGCTCAAGTTAAAATATTTATTATCCCTAATTAATTATTATTAATTTTTAAGAGGACATTTTTATCTATATATTTTACCTGGATTTTGGATTTATTAATACAGTTGATTTTCAATTAATGATATACAAATATAAGAATCACAATATTTTTAGAAATTTACTTTGTTTCCTGGTCCTGAAAAATTAGTGTTCTGGATAGGAAAACGGTGTTTTAAAACTCCAAGATTTCTTTCAATATGAAAACCAAACTGCAATTTGTGGTAATAGGTAGCATTCAACATGAGATTAACTAGACTTTCATTTGTGGACAAAGTTAGAGAATCATAATAAACTTGGGAAAAACTAATGAAATATATCCTGGTGAAATTAAAGTAATATTTCAGTTTATGAGAGGATTATATTTGTAAGACTCTCTAATTAATTTGAAAAAAAAAGTAATACATATTTCTACTAATCAAACCAAAGTAAATGAGACCAAAGTAAATAGTAAATTTGTTGTACATTTAATCCTAGAAAAAAATAAGAAATCTTGCAATCATATCCAAGTCTTGCAATCATATCCTAATTCACAAGGAAAAGACCACTCTTAACCTCCAATCCAAATTTACAGGCACATTAGAAGAGGGGAATCACTAAAGGTAAGAATATATGAAAGAATTCTAAAAAGAAGGGAAGGTCTATCTTATCCCAATAGTAATGAGCTTAGTGCTCAGCAGACTGAGAATAGAGTCAGATCTAGAAGATTGATCTAGCAACACAGAATATTATTAGCTTCTTCTAAAACCGACATAATTACCCTAAAATCACCCAGTCATTTGCAATGTTAACTCTTCCATGACTGAAACGGGCAATTTGAGCAACCAATTTAATAATTATAGTATAGTATTATAGCCCAAAGACTAAAATGACTATTCTCCAATCCATACAGATAAAAATAAATGATTAATTGAATATGTGAATAAAAGGGGCAGAAGTCAGAATTCTTTTGTTTAGAAGAATTTTAATTAGTAAATATAGAAGGAATGTAAGAAGCAGAAAATTACTATTAGATCACTGCTATAGGTTGGATATCTGACCCTCCAAATCTCAAGTTGAAATCTGATCTCTCACATTGAAAGTGGGACCTAATGGGAGGTGTTTGGATCATGGAGGCAGGTCTTTTATGAATGGCATAATGTCCTTATGATGATGAGCAAGTTCTCACTCTATTTGTTGCTCCTAGAACTGGTTCTTAAAAAGAGCCTGGCACCTCCTTCCCTTCTCCCTCTTGGTCCTCTCTTCCCCTGTAATCCCCACACACCAGCTCCTCTTTGACTTCAGCCATGAGTAAAGGCAGCCTGAAGCTTTCATCAAATGCACAATCTTCCAGCAAGTAGAATTGTGAGCCAGATAAACCCTTTTCTTCTTTATAAATTACCCAGCCTCAGATATTCCTCTATAGCAACACTAACATATTAAGATGATCACAATAGTAATAATTGCTGCAAGCAAAGTCTACCAGTAAATATGAAATTGCTGGGCAAAACCTCAAGGAGGATTAGGATAATTTGTGGCCTGAACATATTATACTCAATATATTCATTAATCACTGTGATGATTTTAACATATGTCCACAAATTCTTTGAAACTCTTCCCTCCAGGAAGTGTAACGATACTTTCTCAGACATGAACTGAGGAAGTTGTAGTTATCATATGCCACACTAAACTCTTCATATAGGACTTACTTCTAAAAAGAACATGGAAAGGGAAAAATGGTAACTTTATGGTTTAAAACCTTGGTGGAAACCATCTTAATGAAGCAATCCAGCTTAATATTAGCGATAATCAGGAATATTGATATAATGTACCCTCTGCTATAATGCCATTACATAGTGTATCATGGTATATACTTTCTAAAAGTTATATACTTAGTGTATATACATAGTGTATACTTTCTAAAAGTTATAGACCTTCAGCTTAATTATGAGAAAGTTCCAGACAAACACAAATTGAGGGATATTATACAAAATATTTAAGCAGTATTTTTATTTTTAAATTTATTTTTTTGTTCTTAATAAAAATTTTCAGAGAGAATTGAAAAAGGAGATTCTCCTGTACATGATCAGAACCTGAAGAGGAGGGCTGGACAAGCACAGTGGGACATTTGGAAAGAGTAATTCAAGGAAATGGCAAACAAAAGAAGACATGAAGTGGAAAACTCATTACATTGTGGGAAAAAAATGACACAGAACAATCAAAATAGAGACATAATCTAATAACCTTACAGAGAAAGGACCATTTAATCATCCTGGCAAAATGATTGGGTTATTTCCAAGGAAATTACATTAATCCATCTGGGGCAGCTCAGTTTAATCTCTCATCTTTCATTCCTTTACTAGAATGCCTACTTCATAGGATGTGAGGAAAGCATATAGCAGTTCCTGTATTAATAAATAATAGCGCCTCTTCTGCTAAGTGGAAAATTCAAAAGTGTTTGGAAGTAATTTCTTCTTCTTCTTTTTTTTTTTTTTTTTTTTTACTTTTAGTTCTGGAATACATGTGTAGAATGTGCAGGCTTGTTGCATAAGTATACATGTGCTCTGGTGGTTTGCTGCATCTATCAACCTGTCATCTAGGTTTTAAACCCCACGTGCATTAGGTATTTCTCCTAATGCTCTCCCTCCTCTTCTCCAAAGGCCCTGGTGTGTGATGTTTCCCTCCCTGTGTCCATGTGTTCTCATTGTTCAATTCCCAATTATGGGTGAGAAAATGTGGTGTTTGATTTTCTCTTTCTTTATTAATTTTCTGAGAATGAGGGCTTCCAGATTCATCCATTTCCCTGCAAAGGACATGAATTCATTCATTTTTATGGCTGCCTAGTATTCCATGGTTCATATGTGCCACATTTTCTACATTTTCTTTATCCAGTCAGTCTATCATTGATGGGCATTTGTGTTGCTTCCAAGTCTTTGCTATTGTAAGTAGCACTGCAATAAACATATGTGTGCATGTACTTTTATAGTAGAATGATTTAAAATACTTTGGGTATATAACTAGTAATGGGATTTCTGGGTCACATAGTATTTCTGGTTCTACATCCTTGAGGAATTGCCATACTGTCTTCCACAACTGTTGAACTCATTTACACTCCCACCAATGGTGTAAAAGCATTCCTATTTCTCCACATCCTCACCAGTATCTGTTGTTTCCTGACTTTTTAATGATCACCATTCTAACTGGCATGAGATGGTATCTCACTGTGGTTTTGATTTGCATTTTTCTAATGACCAGTGATGATGAGCTTTATTTTCATGTTTGTTGGCTGCAAAGATGTCTTATTTTGAGAGTGTCTGTTCATATCCTTTGCCCACTTTTTGATGGGCATGTCTTTTTTTCTTGTAAGTTTGATTAAGTTCCTTGCAGATTCTGGATATTAGACCTTTGTCAGATGGGTAGATTGCAAAAGTTTTCTCCCATTCTGTAGGCTGCCTGTTCACTGTGATGATAGTTACTTTTGCTATGTAGAACCTCTTTAGTTTAATCATATCCCATTTGTCAATTCTGGCTTTTGTTGTAATTGCTTTTGGTGTTTTAGTCATGAAGTCTTTGCCCGTATGTCCTGAATGGTACTGCCTAGGTTTTCTTCTAGGGTTTTTGTGGTTTTAGTTTTTACATTTAAGTCTTTAATGCATCTTGAGTTAATTTTTGTATAAAGTGTAAGGAAGGGGTTCAGTTTCAGTTTTCCTCATATGGCTGACCAGTTTTCCCAGCACCATTCATTAAATAGGGAATGATTTCCCCATTGCTTGTCTTTGTCAGGTTTGTGGAAGATCAGATGGTTGTAGATGTGTGGTGTTATTTATGAGGCCTCTGTTCTGTTCCATTAGTCTATATATCTCTTCTGACACTAGTACCATGCTGTTTTGGTTACTGTAGCCTTGTAGTAGAGTTTTAAGTCAGGTACCATGATGCTTTCAGCTTTGTTCTCTTTGTTTAGGATTCTCTTGGCTATATGGGTTCTTTTTTAGTTCCATATGTAATTTAAAGTAGTTTTTCTAATTCTGTGAAAAAATTCAATAGTAGTTTGATGGGAATAGCATTGAACCTATAAATTACTTTGGGCAGTATGGCCATTTTCACAATATTGATTCTTCCTAACCATGAGCATGGTATAGTTTTCCGTTTGTTTATGTCCTCTCTTATTTCTTTGAGCAGTGGTTTGTAGTTCTCCTTGAAGAGGTCCTTCACATCCCTTGTAAGTTGTATTCCTAGGTATTTTATTCTCTTTGTAGTAGTTGTGAATGGAATTTCATTCATGATTTGGCTGTTTGTCTATTACTGATATGTAGAAATACTTGTGATTTCTGTACAAAGTTTTTGTATCCTGAGTCTTTGCTATGTGATGCTGAAAAGAATGTATATTTTGTTGACTAGGAGTGGAGAGTTCTGTAGATGTGTATTAGGTCTGCTTGGTCTAGAGCTGAGTTCAAGTCCTGAATATCCTTGTTAATTTTCTGTCTCATTGGTCTGTTTAATATGGACAATGGGATGTTAAACCCTCCCACTATTATTGTGTGGGACTCTCCATCTCTTTGTAGGTCTCTAAAACTTGCCTTATGAATCTGGGTGTTCCTGTATTGGGTACATATATATTTAGGGTAGTTAGCTTTTCTTATTGCATTGATCCCTTTACCATTATGTAATGCCCTTCTGTTTTATCTCTGTTAGTTTAAAGTCTCTTTTATCAGAGACTAGGATTGCAACCCCTGCTTTTTTTTTCCTTTTTATTTGCTTGGTAATTATTCCTCCATCCCTTTTTATTGAACCTATGAGTGTCTTTGCACATGAGATGGATCTCCTGAATACAGCGCACACTGATGGGTCTTGACGCTTTCATCCAGTTTTCCAGTCTGTGTCTTTTAATTGGGGCATTTAGCCCATTTACATTTAAGGTTAATATTGCTATGTGTGAATTTAATCCTGTCATCATGGTGCTAATTGGTTATTTTCCACATTAGTTGATGCAGGTTCTTCATAGTGTTGTTGGTCTTTATACTTTGGTGTGTTTTTGCAGTGACTGGTACTGGTTTTCCTTTTCTACATTTAATGCTTCCTTCAGGAGCTCTTGTAAGGCAGACCTGGTAGTGACAAAATCCCTCAGCATTTGCTTGCCTGTAAAGGATTTTTTTTCCTCCTTCACTTATGAAGCTTAGTTTGGCTGGATATGAAATTCTGGTTTGAAAATTTGTTTCTTAAGAATGTTGAATATTGGCCCCCAGTCTCCTTTGGCTTTTGGGGTTTTTTCAAAAAAAATCTGCTGTTAGTCTGATGGACTTCACTCTGTAGGTAAACTGACCTTTCTCTCTGGCTGCCCTTAAGTTTTTTTCCTTTATTTTAATCTTAGAGAATTTGATGAGTATGTGCCTTGGGGTTGCTCTTCTCGAGGAGCATCTTAGTATTTCCTAAATTTGAATGTTGGCCTGTCTTGCTAAGTTGGAGAAGTTCTTCTGGATAATATCCTGAAGAGTGTTTTCCACGTTGGTTCTATTCTCCCTGTCACTTTCAGGTACACCAATCAATCATAGATTTGATCTTTTCACATAGTCCCATATTTCCTGGAGGCTTTGTTCTTACCTTTTCATTCTTTTTTTTTTTTTTCTCTAATTTTGTCTTCACACTTTATTTCAATAAGTTGATCTTCAATCTCTGATATCTTTTCTTTTGCTTGATCAATTCAGCTATTGATACTTGTACATGCTTCACAAAGTTCTTGTGCTATGTTTTTCAGCTCCATCGGGTCATTTATGTTCCTCTCTAAACTGGTAATTCTATTTAGCAGTTCATGTAACCTTTTATTAAGGTTCTTAGTTTTCTTGCATTGAGTTAGAATATGCTCCTTTAACTAGGATTTTGTTATTGCCCACCTTTTGAAGCCTACTTTAGTCAGTTTGTCAAACTCATTCTCTGTCAAGTTTTGTGCCTCTGCTGGAGGGTAGTTGTGATCGTTTGGAGGAGAAGAGGCATTCTGTGTTTTTGAATTTTCAGCATTCTTGCACTATTTTTTCCTCATCTTTGTGGATTTTTCTACCTTTGATCTTTGAGGCCAATGACCATTACATTGGATTTTTGTGTAGGGGTCCTTTTTGTTGATGTTGATGTTATTGCTTTCTGTTTATTCATTTTTCTTCTAGCAGTCAGGCCACTCTTCTGCAGGTCTTCTGGAGTTTGCTGGAGGTCCTCTCCAGACCCTGTTTGCCTAGGTATCACTAGCTGAGGCTGCAGAACAGCAAAGACTGCTGACTGCTCCTTCCTCTGGAAGCTTGCCAGCCAGAGCTCTCCTGTATGAGGTGTCTGTTGACCCCTGATGGGAGGTGTCTCCCAGTCAGGAGGCATGGGTGTCAGGAACCCACTTGAGGAGGCAATCTGTCCCTTAGCAGAGCTCCAGTGCTGTGCTGGGAGATCTGCTACTCTCTTCAGAGCCTGCAGGAATGAATGTTTAAGTCTACTGAAGCTGTGCCTACAGCCGCCCCTTCCCCCTGGTGCTCTGTCCCAGGGACATGGGAGTTTTACCTATAAGCCCCTGACTGGGGCTGCTGTCTTTCTTTCAGAGATGCCATGCCCAGTGAGGAAGAATATAGAAAGGCAGTCTAGCCACAGCCACTTTGCCATGCTGTGGTAAGTTCCACCCAGTTCAAACTTCCCCACCTCCTTATCACTGTCAGGAGAAAACTGCCTACTCAAGCCTCAGTAATGGCCAATGCCCTTTCCCCCACCAAGCTCCATTTTTCCAGGTCGACTTCCAACTGCTGTGCTGGCAGCGAGAATTTCAAGCCAGTGGTTCTTAGCTTGTTGGGCTCTGTGGGAGTGGGACCCACTGAGTGAGAACACTTGACTCCCTAGCTTCAGTCTCCTTTCCAGGGTAGTGAATGGTTCTATCTTGCTGGGGTTGTAGGTGCCACTGAGGTATGAAAGAAAACAAACCAAAAAACAAAAACTCTTGCAGCTGGCTCAGTGTCTGCCCAAACAGCTGCCCAGTTTTATACTTGAAACCCAAGGCCCTGGTGGTGTTGACACACAAGAGAATCTTCTGGTCTGTGGATTGCAAAAACCATAGGAAAAGTGTAGTATGTGGGCCAGATGGCACAGTCCCTCAATGGCTTTCCTTGGCTTGGGGAGGCAGGGCCCTGGCTCCTTGCACTTGCCGGGTGAGGCCATACCCCACCTTGCTTCTGCTTGCCCTCTGTGGGCTGAACCCAATGTCTAACCAGTTTCAATGAGATGAACTGGGTACCTCAGTTGGAAATGCAGAAGTCTTTCACCTCCTGCATTGGTCTCGCTGGGAGCTGCAAGCCAGAGGTGTTCCTCTTGGACCATCAGAGGTCTGGACTACAGACACACACCACCACACTCTGCTAATTTTTCTAGTTTGTTGTAGAGATGGGGTCTTGCTGTGTTGCCCAGGCTGGTCACCAACTCCTGGCCTCAAGTGATCATCCTGCCTCACCCTGTCAAAGTGCTGGGATTATAGGCATGAACACTGTGCCTGGCAGATGTTTATTTTTAAATAAATAAGAACAAATCAGTAATATAATGGTAAAAATAGACTAGGCTATAACATTAAGAAGGAGATGAGCTTCGGTTCTTCACTGAAGGGATGTGACCTAGACTCTCTTTGGTTTAGGATCAATGGTAACATTCTGTGTAACTATTTTCAGCTGAAACATTAACTTTTTATATGTTTTATATAGACAGTTATGAATAGACATAAAGCATGCCCACACTAAAAAGTGTGTTTTTAAAAATAACCCCAAAACTTATAAATATGTGTATGTGTCAACAACAGACTTCACAGAAATCTAATTCTTTTAAAATACATTATTAAAATTATAAAAAAATTTCTAACAGATACGAAGTTTAGTACTTCAAAGCTGATGACTTTCATTTGCATATATAAAGATGTAGCAGACTATTATCTGACAAGTTTTAATTATTTTTCATATCATTTTAACTGTAAGGATACTTTCATTGTATTCTCATTGTTTGACTGTGGAACCTCATTTTCTATGAGCTCTCACATTTTTTTCTTTCCTTGAAATATGATTCCAGCAAAGTTATTTTCTGTTTACTTCCCCAGTCCCATCATATTCAAAGTCCTTCCTCTTTGGAGTCTTTTATAATTACTGTGAGCTTCACTGTTTGTTGAACTTCTGTATCCCATACTTTCCCCTTTTCATGGGTGCCTTAATGGTATAAGACATAAGTACTGTCACTATGTTGTACCTGTTTTTTTCCCAAAGCACCTAGTACAGTGCTGAACTGAAGCAATGACTTAATGAAAAATTGATTGTTTAATTAAACTTAATGTTTGTACAAGGGTAATCCGTTTTCTGACTCTGCATGACAACACAGAACTCACTGGTTATCAGAGACTATGCTTATTGCTGAACATTTATTCGAGAAAAAAATATTAAAGACTCAAGTTAAAAGAATCATGCTAGATTAATACTCATCCCTATATGACATATCAGGAGATACTTGAGCCAGGTGCAGTATAATGACTTTTGCCCTACTTTCCATTTTTCAAATAAGATTCAGAAAGAAGCACTATAGACAAACAACATTTTTTCCTTCTTTGCAGAACCAAATATCAGTCTACATAAATAAATAAACAATAAATAAATAACAAAAATCTCACTGTTTGCAAGGCCATTACATTCAGAATCTTTTCTTTTAAAAATCCTTTCTCTTACCAGTGAAAAATCTCCCAAGGCAGTAAATTTTCAGAAAACAAAATTAACAAAAAAGTTTTAAGTTGAAAGTTGAAATGAATGGAATTTTTTAGACTGTGGAAACAGAAGGTGGGAATGGAAGTTGTTACAAGGTAACTGGAATTTGGCTGCCTAAGAGACAATAAAATACAGGCTGCCCTTTTCAAATATTTGTACTTCTTTTAGATAGAAAAATACTACAGAAGTATGCAGAATAAAGAAGGAAAACAAAGATGTTCTTATACAATTCATGTGGGATTTTAGCTCATGCAGAATTTTTTGAAACTCATTTACAATTCAGAAGTCTCTGACTCATTGACTTCATTAATTTGTAAAAGAATTAATTTAGCTACTACTAAAATTGCAAGCTATTACCAACATGTTTTTGAGAGGACACTATTTTTAAAACAATAGTTAGAAATTAATCATCATTTCACAAACTAACCTGTATATTTTCAGGAAGAAATAAAGTGCAGCAATTATTTTTGCTGTGTTTTTTTTTGTGGAATCACAATAAGTTTTAAACCAATTACCTTTGACCCAGAGGCTATGAATCTCCCCCTGGAAATGATTGAGACTTTTTTCCTTAGCCCAAAGTTGAAGTAACAGAAATAAAATCACGTGGCAAGCGTAAACCTTGCTTAAAACTGTTGGTAGAGAAATATTTACAATTAAAAATGTTCCCTAGAAGTTTTAAAGTCATGCATTTCCAATTTTGATATCATTAGTTAGTCGTTGAGAGCTCTGCCTATCTGCTTCCTGTATTTAACAGAGGAAATGTGACAGATGAGTTATTTTACAAAAATGGTGAGGACTCTACTTTTCTTGGTGTCTTTCATTCATTTTTTCACTTGTCCACTCACAGATATATTCAGTAAACATTTATGGGCTTCTAAACGTGTGAGCTGCTATGCTAGACACTTGGGAAACAGTAATGAACACAAATAGATTTGATTTCTATTCTCACAGAGTTCATGGAGCTAAAAGTTTAGTAGAGAAATGGTACTAAACAAATTATCAAACAAATAAATATAAGATTACAACCATGATAATTGGTACGGTGAGAGAGATGTGGTACCATTTAAAGTTGTGGGTTAGACTAAGAGAAGGCTTCCTTAAGGACATAAGATTTAAGCTGAAATATGAAGAATACTTATAAGTAAACCAAGTTAAAAGGATGAGTGGGAAGAGAATATACCAGGGAAAGGGAGGGGTATGCGTTCACTCATTCCTCTATTTAATACTAGTTATGGATGCTGACCAAATTACAAGTGCTGTTCTCAGCAAGGGACTCTGAGGAAACAGCTACCATGAGACTTTGGGATAATCCTGAGAAGGCACGTTGTTGTTTTAGTGACTGAAAGAAAATCCGTAAGCTTGGAGTATGGGGTGGCGGAGGGGAGATATGCATTGGAACCTAATGCTTGGTGGCAGAAGGAGCACACAGGTATTTAGTAAGCATTGTTTTCATCCTACAAACAATGTGAAGCCACTGCCAGTCTAAACGGGAATGTGGGGTGCGGTGGGGAGGTGTTATGATTCAATCATGTTGTGTTTTAAAAATTACCTCGAGTAACTATTTGGAAAACATTTGCAGAGATCATTTTAAACCCCTTCCCATATCAATTGGTCTTTGAGGAAGCCCCTCATCTTCCTTTTCCAGAAGGTTTGACATTAAAGAAACATGCAAGGTGACTTTATTCATTCTATAATATTTGACCCTTTAGAATATAACAATCATCCCCACTTTATAATAAATCTCATGCAGATCACTTGGGTAAATGGAAGAGTCATATAGGACTGGCATTTAAATGATAAAATTAGCGTGTCCTTTGATCTAAACAGTGTGCATATGTTCACAGGGACATACAGTTCTTTTTTCTTATGACAGAAAAAATGTTCCTTTCATTTACCTTCACATTGTTGTTCTCGAAACTATTTGAGATGACTGTAATCTGTTTACCATCTTGATTAGACTGGTACATGTTTATTCCTTTAACATATTTTAAATGGGTTTTCCTATTTGCATTCAATGGGGTTTATTTTTTATCATGACAAATTGGTGGTAGCATTATTTGACTGTCAAAATGGACTATGATGATGTGTGTTTGTTAAAACAAACAAGAAATTATTAAAACGCTATGCATGTACTCTGCTGGCTGCTTGTGTAGCTCTCATAGGTTTTTATCAGATAGAGCATTTATCTTGTAAAGAGCCAGTTAGCTACACACACACACACACACAAACACACACACACCAAGCAGCCGGTAGTTTTCCACGCACAGTGTTTTTCCTCTTCTGCCTTTAAAAAGAGTTTGCTATGTCTCAGACAGTTGTGTAGACATTGGGGTAGATTATTTTTGCAGGAATCAAACATGTTGCTGTGTCATTTCCTCTGGAGGTAGCTGACTTTCAGAGCATAAATGTGGGCTCACCAGCATGTTTTCTATAGCAACACTGTGTACAATGCTTTCAGCCAAATGTTTGTAGAATTGAGAAATGGAGCCACAGGTGCAGTACCAAACAATTGTTGTGGAAATAAAGTTTTATAATATAATTTTATATTAGAGCAGCATTTTTTTTCATCTAGTAGCATTAAATAAGATATGCATATGCATGAGAGGAGAGGCAAAGTAATTCAGGGCTTAAATGTGTGGTGCGTAGACAAAAACAGAGTGGGTTCTAATCTGATGTCCACCCTTTGTCACTTCTCTGACATTGGCCAGCTGATCCATTCTGTGGATCAGCTATCTGGGCTCTAAAAATGGTACAATAATAACAACCACCTCATCAAGTTTTGGTGAGGATTAAATGAGAGAGAATGTGAAGTCCTTAGGAATGTACCTGGAAAATGGTAAGGGGTAAAAAAATTAATAGTATTAGGGTGGTTCAAAAAAATTGTGTTTTTTGCTATTAAAAGTAGTAGTTACATAAGCTGAGTAAATTGTATAATTGAAAGTCACAACAGCACTAGCTCTTTAAGGCTCAGACTTTGTGGGGAATATTGCTTAGTTTTAAACTGTTTGCTTGCAATTTTCTGAGTGACAGCCAAAGGAAGAAAAAAAAGATATAGGGAAAGATTGACTTATGAAATTCAAATAAGTGACATTTCAAACCACTGTTCAGTTCTTCATCACTGAGAAACAGCTTATTTTTGCATATTTAAAAGATGAAAGAAAATGCATACATATTAATTTTAAATTAGGCTTTCTAATGGGGGAAATTTTCAAGTGATTTCCAATGGTGGAAAAATGCAGAATTCATGCTCAAGTGAACCCCTTAGTGTTTTGGGCAAGAATAAATTAATTATAGCAGTCGAAGGTATGCCCAAAGCTCTTCACATTTTGAAGAAAAGGTTGGGTGCACACACACACACACACACACACACACATACACAAACACGTGTAAAGCCAAAAACATTGGATAGAAAATAGGTACAATGACTCTACTTTTACTCTATGGTTTACCATTGGTGGAAATTGTAAAGATTTCTGAACGTGTCAGTTTTGGGGGGGAGGTTTTGGTAACATTAAAATTACTATTAGGAAAGCAGGAGTTATTTACTATTTGAAGATATGGAAGGCTATTGGTTTTCCATTCAAGTTGCTACCCAAAGAGTTCACTTATCCTGATCATAGCATATCCATGTAATAATTTGTTTTTTCCCTAAAAAGGAACTCAGAAAATGTTCAGCAATAGAATAATTGTCCATGTTAGTAACTAAATCATCAAACAACGTTTACACTTAAGTTCAATAAGCTCCAGTCTTCCAATTGTTTTAAATCCATTTGCAATGAAATTATGGAGGATTCAAACGGTGTAGAGGTTGATGTTGTTGAACTTGATCATAATGTATTAGTATGGTTAATGTCGAATTTGCTTTCTTTTCTGGCTCTATAAATCCAACCTATCCATGTGGTCTGTATCAAGTACTTCCCCATCTATGAAGCCTTCTAAACATTCTTGGACAATAATCATAATAATCATGTTTTGATAGTTCTTATATTACTAATAATACCTTTATATTTACTGTCACCCATTAACATCAATATCACCATCATCATTATTATCTTCTTCATCAATAATATTTATCAAGTGCTCAATATGAGGCAGATTCTATCCTAAAGACCTTATGTTCATTTTATTTGGTCATCCCCATACTGTAATTCTACTGTTATTCTCTACTGATGCATGAGAAACTGAGTCTTGCAAAGCTTAAATACCTATCCAAGTTCACATTGCAAATAAATGGCAGAGCCAGACTCAATCCCAGCAGCCTAACTGCAAAGCCCTAATTTCTTAACCTCCCTATAATTACTATCCAACTTATTATTTATTGATTTATTTGAGACAGAGTCTCACTCTGTCACTCAGGCTGGAGTGCAGTGGTTCAATCTCAGCTCACTGCAACCTCTGCCTCCCAGGTTCAAGTGACTCTCCTGCCTCAACCTCCTGAGAAGCTGGGATTACAGGTGCCCTCCACCACGCCTGGCTATTTTGGTGTTTTTAGTAGAGACAGGGTGTTGCCATGTTGGCCAGGCTGGTCTTGAACTCCTGATCTCAGGTGATTCACCTACCATGGCCTCCCAAAGTACTAGGATTACAGACATGAGCCACCATGCCTGACCTCCAACTTATAATTTAAATATTAGATATTTAACTTTTCGATTTTCCATGTCTTGTCCCCTTCTTTGGAAACTTCTTTGTAGCAGAAACTTCTATCTCTCCCCAAATGCCTATCTCCCTTTCTTCATTAGAATTGAAATCTTTAAATTTTAGCTGAGCACTCAGTCATCAAAAATAGGAATCTTATGTCTTAGATTCCCTGTGCATCCACGTGATTAAGTCTGGATAATGACATTTCAATGGGAATTCTTGGAAAGGAGAAGGTTTTTTATGCTTTGATCCTTTCTTCATTCTCTTGGCTGGATTTGGATTCTGGAGCTGGTACTAGACCAGCCATCTCAGAATATGATATGGAGACCACATACTGAGGATGGCTAAGAAGAAATGCAGAAAGACTCTTGATCTTTGACAGTGTGATGCAATGACCAACCCTAAACAGACTCTTTTTACACTTATTTCATTTGAGAGGGAATACATTTCTACTGTAATGATATTTCACTTATTTTGAGTTTTTGGTCTCTTGAAGCCAAGCTAATCCTACCTAATGTACTCTTAGAGGGCAGAGTGACTTTTTATACAAGTTAGAATACTCTTAACATGTTTAAAAGGCACTTGGTAAGTATCATATTGCTTTATGGTAATTATAGATTTCTGAATATGTCCAAGATCTATCATAAAAATCATAGTCTATTATACATAATCTAAAACTGTAGTATATTTGAAACCCTCAGAATTGGATAGCTTATTAGGCTAAGCTTTATTTTGCAGCCCCTTCAGCTACTTCTTCCATATTGACACAGGGGAGATTTGATATAAATTACTATTTTATATAGTTGGACATACTCCTAGTGCTGACAAAATTTAAAAAATACTGCATTTTAAAAACACAATTTCCTTTTTGAAATGATGTCATCTCTTACAATGGTAACCTAACCAGCATTATTAGAAATGCTGTCAGGAATTACTATACAAATCCTCATTCTAATAATCATACATATGCTTGTCCACTTAACTGAGGCCATTGTAATGCAGCACTACAAAGAGAATATTCTAGAAGTTCAAACCAACTCGAGAGGCAAGCCAATATAAGAATTGTCTTTCCACAAAATATATCAATAATACAGAGCTGAGATGCTAAAGAAAAGGGAATAAACCATAAAATTATTTAAAAGCTAACCCTATATAATTTGGGATTAGTTTTGTCTTGGGAAAATTGTCTAATTCCGTATTGTCTCAGAATATATCTGTGATAGAATAAAATAGTAAAAGTACTCACATTCAGTCATTTCTTCTTTTATTTGTTAACTCAATCTTTCAATAATATTTCCAAGCCCTGTGGGCTAGGCACTAGTCTTTTATCTGGTGATATAGGCATAAAAATATTGACAAAAGTCATGCCTTCCTGGAGCTCATTTTGTTATGAAGAAAGATAGAGAACAACTATATGTTTTTTAAAAGACAGGGTTAAAATTAATAAGATATTGGGATTGAAAGCAGTTGAAGGCAAGGAGAACTCAGGTTAGATCTCTCTGAGAATGTGTAATTTGAGCCGAGACATAGATGACAAGATAAGCCAGTCTTACAAAAATTTGACAGAAAAGGCTCCAGGCAGAGGAAACAAGAAGTGCACAGCTATTGAGATTGGAACAAGCTTTGCTGATTCAGGTCTATCATAAAAATCATTTTATTGAGATGGGAGATAACTTCAATGTTTCCAGAACAAAGTGAAGGGGAGAGTGGTGCTAAGATCAGAGGAATAGGCCGGACTGGGTCACAGAGGACCCTGAAGGCCATGGTAAGATGTCTGAAATGTATTCTGAGTTCTTTCAGTATGACATGTAATGGAAGTGACAATTTTGTATTAGAGACCTATTGCTCTTTTGCTGTCTAGAGCTTCCTACATAAACTTAGAAATTGATTTTTAGAATGTCATCTCCTAAGTCCTCATATCCATAGAAGTTAAGCCACTATCATTGCCAGAAACTACCTGGTCTATAATATGAGCATAAACTATCTGGTTTATTAATGTGAGCATAAGTGCTCATATTAATGGGACTATGGAGGCTGGAAGAAATTAAGGATTCTTGTGACCTATGATAAATCATGAATCTTACTCAATTATGAGCCTCATTTTATTCATACTGAAAGCATACAGAAACAGTAAATTCAGTGTAACCTGTCAGGAATAATTAAGTTGATTAAATATTGATTTTAATTTTAGATCTGTCATTTCCCACTTAATTATATTTTATATTCACCTTTTCCTATTTATTACACTGTATATGCAGTTTTGAAATATATCTTTGAAAACTGTAGTAAACTATTAAAAACATAGATAAGTGAGCACATGGAGAAACAACAGCAAATTGAGCTCGTGGGGAAACAGTAACAGTGAACTGTATGTTTGTGAAACATTCTTATATTGTTTGCAAAGAACGTAAAATATATTCTGCTCACTGGAGTTACATTATGGCATTAAGAATAAGAAGCAGATGCTGCATCTTGTTTGTAGGCTGTAAGTCAGTGGCAATGAACATGCACACTGTGACTGCTCCTATGAGGAACACAGGCACCACCAACCAGCTGGCTCCTGGAAAGTCCTGCTTTAACCTCAGAATTTTTTCATCATTGGGGTTTAGTCAACCACCACTCATCAATGACTTGTCAGGAGAAACTAGTCCATGATTTGCTTTTGCCCTAAACTGACAATGAACAAAGAAGATATGTATCTTTTGCAGGTGTAAAAGTTCTCTGGTCATTTGTTACAATAGAGGATAATTTAGAAAGACTGTGGACATTGAAGTTAAATAGATTGTCTTGAACCAGAATAGGATACTTACGTTGGGCAGGTTACTTAGCATCCCTGAACCTTGATTTTCTTTGGTATAAAAGGAAAGTGACATTTTATTTATGGGATTTAGGGAAAAATAAACAAAATACTTGATGTATTGAAAGCATTTAACAAACATTTGATTCCATATTTTTCCTAGAATGCTACATAGTATTAACTTGGTCTCAGAGCTCCAAAAGGTTTTTACTCACAAACGGGTATTCTTTCTACTCCCATTATAAATAGTATCTGGACTCTTATTTAAGGAAATACCTAAAGGAATATACCCCCACCCCATATACACACATATATTAAACTTATTTGTTATGATTTCAAGATTTTATTGCTTTTATCTTAAGGCCTTTACAAGACATGTAAAGGCTAAGAATGCTCTGATCTTTAAAATGAGTTCTAAAGAAGAGAGAAGTGAGAAGGAGTTAAGAGGCAGAGAAAGGTTCATTGCTTTTGGTTAAGAATAAGAAAACAAATTTAGAAGTAATTTAAGCTTGCAATATTTGGGCAAATATTAAGGAATTATTATTATTATTATTATTTTGAGACGGAATTTCACTCTCGTTACCCAGGCTGGAGTGCAATGGTGCGATCTTGGCTCACTGCAACCTCTGCCTCCTGGGTTCAGGCAATTCTCCTGCCTCAGCCTCCTGAGTAGCTGGGATTACAGGCACGCACCACCCTGCCCAGCTAATTTTTTGTATTTTTAGTAGAGACAGGGTTTCACCATGTTGACCAGGATGGTCTCAATCTCTTGACCTGGTGATCCACCCGCCTCGGCCTCCCAAAGTGCTGGGATTACAGGCGTGAGCCACCACGCCTGGCCAGGAATTATTTTTGATAATATTACAAAATAAGTGTTATCAGAAGTTATTGGGCCAAAAATATCTACTTGTGTGAATTTCCATGAAACAGGAATTAAAATTTAGGGTCCAGGTACCCATAAAAATGTCATTGTTAAATTGCTGCTTTTTTTTGCCACTAAGGTAGTATTTCTACATAGTTTGTTCAATCTTTAAAACTGTCTTCAACAGTAAATGCCATATTCAAAGCAATCTTTTTTCAGTGTTTCCATGTTCTTTCTTTCTTTGCAATATACTATCATTTCACTCTCTTAGAGGTTCTCAAACTAGATAGTTGGTAACATCTGAAAAATGCAGATTCCCACCCCATACCAAGAAATTTTAGTTAAGAGGGTCTGTGATAGGCTGAGGTGGAAGAAAGAGTTCATATCAGAAATTTCTAGTGGTTAGGAGGTATTTATAATTCTCAGATATGTCATTTTATTTGTTTTAGTTATATTATCTATTTTAAAATTTCAAATAATATTTTAAAATGGTATAGAAGTCCCACTATCAAAATAAATGGTTGCTAAAAAGAAATGATTTGGAAACGCAGCACGTTGAAAGGGAACAAGTTTTATTTATTTTTGAGCCTTCAGTTTAGTGCTGGTTATTCAATAAATGTTTGTTGTATATATGAATAATCTGAATGAAGTTTTACCTTTTTAAAAATGAGATGACTGCTCTTCCATTAAATATAAATGCAAAAAGACACCTCTATAGATTTTAATTTCCCTCTAGACTCCTGAACTGCAACAGCTGTTTTATGTAGTGCAGGAATATTGCTCTTACTGACTTACTCTGACCCTGAAAATGTCTGTTACAAATAACCGAGCTCTCTAATAGTTGATAATGACCCTGTTCTGTGAGCAGAACTAATCAGTAATTTGGAATCAAATCGGCAATTCTAAAAACGAGACATTGTTCACATTGATTCTTACATGGTCACCATCTTTGCATTAAAGGAGACAATTACAATATGTTAGTATCAATCAGTATTATGAATAAATTTTCAAACCATGAGGGGTGATGACTATGACCTATGGTAATGTTAATTTCTTCTTTACCCCTAGTGCCAATTGTTTGCAGTGAGAAAGCTAACATTACTATGGGGAATTCATACTTCCAATTAAATTTATAATATTTAAGGTTTTTGTTTTTGTTTTCTTGCCTCTATTTGAATTATTTGCAGTAATATAAGGAGGTGTTTTGTTTGTTTGTTTTTTCTTACGTATAGTCTGGTTTAAAATGTTTTTAAATACAAATCAGAATCTCGGCAGAACTCATTGTGTAATGTGTTCAAAAGTCTTAAAATAGTATTTTTTAAAAAGATTGATAGTTATTTTTCATAGGAAAAAAATCCATGTTGGCCCATAAGTAGATTGCAGAAAATGTCTGAATCTGTTAGGTCAATTATAGAAAGCAAGAAGGTCAAAGCCATAACATAATTGTCATGGGGCCATTTAGCATCACTTGGAGAAAATCTCTTGACCAGTCTGCAACTGGTTTTGAAGCACTGACTGAAAAACCCAGTCTACTATTCAAATGCTAACTAGGTGAAAGAGCTTAATTAGGTGAACTTTGGCTTAATGCAAAGTTCACCATCTTAAATCTATTCTTTTAATAATGACACCTATAACTTACAGTTGGGTCACAAAAGTGTTACCTTCATATTTGATAGACGTTTTGGTTATATATTTTAAATATCTACAAATTCCAAATCACAAATGACCTAGGTACTAAGATAATATTAATACACAACCTCATAGTGCATAAATTTGCCATGAAATATGATCTATTAGAAATGTGCTACTAAACCTTGGGTATCTGTTTCCCTTGGGCAGAGTTTTATCTTAAACACAAAGCAATTTATCTTCTTAGTCTTTCTTGATAACCAAATGACTTTCACCTAATAATAATGATATATAGTTTGATATAAGTGAAAGAGTAATGATCAGGTTCATTTTCTATTAAATTCAAAAAATGATTTTTTAATAAATCCTTACACTGTGTGTAGGTAAGAGCTAAATCAGTATACATTCCCTCTCACTGAAAACAATATTTACACAACACCTATTATTACCAATTGTAAGGGTATATTTTCAGTTTTTTTCTTAGATATTTAATATTTAAATATTAAATTTTTGGTTAAATTTAATCATTTTTGAATTAAAGTTTAAATCAAATTCTACGTTTAACGTAGAATCACTTTGTTACTTTTTATATTCCAGTATGTGCTTAATCTGTATCTTTTTCAGTAATGCAAATTATTATTTGAATATTTAACTGCTCAAGTTTTATCATCAGTATACTTTTATTATGTTTTTATTATTTTTTAAGAAATTTGATTAATAATATCCTGCTAACTTGAAATCCTTGTGGAGCGACTTGGAAGACTTTGAGAGCTTGTCAAAATCAAACTGGAAGGAAATATTGCTTTGCACTGAATTCTGCCAGTTACCAAAATCACATCACATAGGGATCCTGACATATATAGGAAGAAAGCAATGGTATGACCTATGTCACAAATCACAGTCACAGTCATTTTATGAAAAGTCTCTGTTTTGGGAAAATAAAAATTACCTGGGTAGATCTCTCAAGATGTTTAATTTGTCTGTGAAAAGAGGAGGATGCGAGTCAATGTATGATGTTCTTTTCAAACTAACATGACATGCAAATTCATTGACAAAGTGTTTTAGCAGTGTTTTAGAAATACAAATTGTGTTGTGCTTGGCATTACTCTCTGAAAACTTTTTAGCATTCAGCCTCATAAAAGCCAAAAACTGTCTTGATTATATTTTGTGAGAATGCATCAGAAATATTACTTATAAATCACTACGTTGGAATAACCATTACCTGAAGTTGGCCATATTTATTTCAGTAGGTGTACATATGTACTGTGCATGACTCATGTTTCAGAAATTGTTACTACTCAACCTACTTAGTTAGTATGAAGTTTCTTCTTTAGTATATTATAATCCATTGTAATTCAAAATTATATAATGGAATAATTTTGAAAACAAATCTTCCCAAGGTCTAGTTTCTGGCTCAGCTTTTAAAGGCTAAGCATACTGACAATATAATATTATTTATGAATATTGCTAAGAGGATGAATAGTGGAAAGGTGGAAAATACCATAATACTTTATCACAGAACCCATAAAAATATACTTGCCAAAAACAGAAGATTTTTTTTGGTACCAATAATATACAATAAGGGTAGGGAACAATCTAGGAATGAGAAACTTAAAGCTAGAAAAATGATATCAATGGAAAAATAGTATTTCAGATTCATAGTGGTGGGGTTGATTCATAAAGTGACATACTTTTTTCAATTAAGTATCAATAGAATGAAAATCAGTTACTAATGTATGAGAGTTCCTCTGTGAATTGAGAAATATCTTTATTCAATTTGATACATTC
The DNA here is from genome assembly GCF_030222135.1 of Aotus nancymaae. NCBI lineage: Eukaryota > Metazoa > Chordata > Mammalia > Primates > Aotidae > Aotus > Aotus nancymaae. Next base: position 8,912,649 of record NW_026988460.1, read on the forward strand.
CAGCCATTCTTAGTCAATAGCTCCCTCTTTAGACATATGAGAATTATTGACATTTATTTATGCCTTGGGAAATCAAATTTGCAGGGACTTTTGTGTAGGCACCCATTGAAATCTAGCCATTCTATTAATTTTGGAACAAGAACAAAAAAATCTCAAGAAATAAAAGGTTAAAAATAAATTATATTAAGTGCTAAAAGTGGAGTAAAAGATATTTTAAATAAATAAATTTGATACTTTTGTAAAGTGATTTCAGTAGCAAGAAAATACAAAAATGTCAAATACCCAACTATTTTCAACCCAGCTTATGAAGAATATATCCAGCTCTATGCTTTGGGGCTTATTTTAAAACTTGGCCATGTTATATTTTCTTATTTGTCAGTTTTATTTTGCTCTGCATGAGCACAACTCTACAAAGTTAGAATCTTAATATTTGATTGGGTTAACTTCTCTTTTGTTGTAGGTTTCTGTCATTAACTGGATTATATATTTATCACTTATTATCTATTAAAGTCTGAAGTCATTATCATGCCCAATTAACAAAGTTGCTTCTCTGCTTTCTCTTTCTCTCCTTCTCTCTCTCTCAAGTGACCTGTTTACTTCCCTCAAATTAGAAATTTAGAAGATTTTAGTAAATTTTTAAAAAGTTTAAAACTATTACAAAATCACCAAAAGGAAATAAAATAATAATCATTATTTATTATATCATAATACAAAATAACCTCACTTAACATTTAATGTACTCCCTTTGGTCTATTTTTATGGGATATGTGTACTTTTATAAAATTGAAATAAAGCTAAAATATGGTTTTATATCTTTCCCCAAAATGTAATATTATAACAAAACCATTAATGATACATTATATGTATTGCCTTTGTGTAATTAACTATTTTTTGAAATTACCATTAAAAATTTCTGAATAATGCCTCATGAGAATGAAATACAGAACTGATTTAGATGTTACTACATATTTAGAATACAGTTTCAATGACTATCTTTACACTTATATTTTTGAATGGTTTTCTGAGTATTTCCTTAGAGAGTTTCCTGGAAATGAAATTGTTGGTGAAAGGACAGGACATCTTTGAAATATTGTCAAGTAGCTTTTCAGAGTGGTTGAACAAAGATTTACTTCTGAAGAGAGATTCTGAGTTGAATAATTTAAAATTGATCATTTTAAGCTAGAATTTAAATTAGCAAACCCTCTACATACCTACTCACCACATCCTGTGTCCCTTCCCACTATGTTTATGAACACATTGCTTAAAAATGAAGAAACAATACAGATCTCTTGCAGAGGTATATAAAAGGGAATCCTGGTGGCATTTAACTGTGGTACTTACAGTTATTATTTGATTTGCATTTTTAAAGCATTTATTTTTTATTTTTTTTAATACTTAAGTTCTGAAATACATGTGCTGAATGTGCAGGTTTGTTACATGGGTATACATTTGCCATGGTGGTTTGCCGCATAATGCCATCCCTCCCTTTGTCCCCTACCCCTGACAGGCCCCAGTGTGTGATGTTCTTCTCCCTGTACCCATGTGTTCCTATTGTTCAACTGCCACTTGTGAGTGAGAATGTGCTGTATTTGATTTTCTGTTCCTGTGTTAGTTTGCTGAGAATGATGGTTCCCAGCTTCATCCATGTCCCTACAAAGGACACAAACTCATTCTTTTTTATGGTTGCATAGTATTCCATGGTGTATATGTACTACATTTTCTTTACCCCGTCTAACACTGATGGGTATACGTGTTGGTTCCAAGTCTTTGCTATTGTGAATAGTGCTGCAATAAACATATGTGTGCATGTGTCCTTATAGGAGAATGATTTATAATCTTTGGGTATATACCCAGTAATGGGATTGCTGGATCAAATGGTATTTCTATTTCTAGATCCTTTAGAAATCACCACACTGTCTTCCACAATGGTTGAACTAATTTACACTCCCATCAACAATGTAAAAGCGTTCCTATTTCTCCACATCCTCTCCAGCATCTGTTATTTCCTGACTTTTTCATGATTACCGTTCTAAATGGCATGAGATGGTATCTCATTGTGGCTTTGATTTGCATTTTTCTAATGATCAGTGATGATGAACTTTTTTCATGTATTTTTTGGCCACATAAATGTCTTCTTTTGAAAAGTGTCTGTTTATATCCTTTGCCCACTTTCTGATGGGGTTGTTTGTTTTTTCCCTGTAAATTTGTTTAAGTTCCTTGTAGATTCTGGATATTAGCCCTTTGTCAGATGGATAGATTGCAAAAATTTTCTCACATTCTGTAAGTTGCCTGTTCACTCTGATGATAGTTTCTTTTGCTGGGCAGAAGCTCTTTAGTTTAATTAGATCCCATTTGTCAATTCTAGCTTTTGTTGTAGTTGCTTTTGGTGTTTTGGTCATGAAGTCTTTGCCCATGCCTATGTCCTGAATGGTATTGCCTAAGTTTTCTTCAAGGGTTTTTTATGGTTTTAGTCTTATATTAAATCTTTAATCTATCTTGAGTTAATTTTTGTATAAGGTGTAAGGAAGGGATCCAGTTTTAGTTTTCTGCATATGGCTAGCCAGTTTTCCCAGCACCATTTATTAAATAGGGAGTCCTTTCTCCATTGCTTGTTTTTTGTGAGGTCAGTCAAAGATCAGATTGTTGCAGATGTGTGGTACTATTTATGAGGCCTCTTTTCTGTTCTATTGGTCTATGTATCTATTTTGGCAACAGTATCATGCTGTTTTGGTTACCGTAGCCTTGTAGGCTGTTCTGGTTACTGTAGAGTTTGTAGTATCCTGCAGTAGAGTACATCAGGTAGTATGATGCCTCCAGCTTTGTTCTTTTGGCTTAGGATTGTCTTGGCTATACGAGCTCATTTTTGGTTCCATATGTAATTTAAAGTAGTTTTTTCTAATCCTGTGAAGAAATTCAATGGTAGTTTGATGGGAATAACATTGAATCTATAAATTACTTTGGGTAGTATGGCCATTTTCACAATATTGATTCTTCCTAACCATGAGCATGGAGTATTTTTCCATTTGTTTGTGTCCTCTCTTATTTCCTTGAGCTGTGGTTTGTAGTTCTCCTTGAAGAGGTTCTTTACATCCTTTGCTAGTTGTATTCCTATGTGTTTTATTCTCTTTGTAGCAATTGTGAATGGCAGTTCGTTCTTGATTTGGCTCTATTTAAGTCTGTTATTGGTGTATAGGAATGCTTGTGATTTCTGCACATTGACTTTGTATCCTGAGACTTTGCTGAAGTTGCTTATCAGTTTCAGGAGATTTTGGGCTGAGACGATGGGGTCTTCTAAATATACAGTCATGTCATCTGCAAACAGAGACAATTTGACTTCCTCTTTTCCTATTCAAATACCTTTTATTTCTTTCTCTCGCCTGATTGCCCTGGCCAGAACTTCCAATACTATGTTGAATAGAAGAGGTGAGAAAGGGGATGCTTGTCTTATGCTGGTTTTCAAAGGGAATGCTTCCAGTTTTTGCCCATTCAGTATGATATTGGCTGTGGGTTTGTCATAAATAGCTCTTATTATTTTGAGATACATTCCATGAATACCTAGTTGTTGAGAGTTTTATTAGCATAAAGGCGTGTTGAATTTTGTTGAAGGCCTTTTCTGCATCTATTGAGATAATCATGTGGTTTCATCATTGGTTCTGTTTATGTGATGAATTATGTTTATTGATCTGTGTATATTGAACCAGCCTTGCATCCCAGGGATGAAGCCAACTTGGTCATGGTGGATAAACTTTTTGATGTGCTACTGTATTTGGTTTCTCAGTATTTGAGTGAGGATTTTCACATAGATGTTCATCAGGGATATTGGCCTGAAATTTTCTTTTTTAGTTGTATCTCTGCCGGGTTTTGGTATCAGGATGATGCTGGCCTCATTTAATGAGTTAAGGAGGAGCCCCTCTGTTTGTATTGTTTGGAATAGTTTCAGAAGGAATGGTACCAGCTTCTTTTTGTACCTTTGGTAGAATTTGGCTGTAAATCTGTCTGGTCCTGGGATTGTTTTGGTTATTAGGCTATTAATTAATGCCTCAATTTCAGAACTTGTCATTGGTCTATTCAGGGATTTGACTTCTTCCTGGTTTAATCTTGGGAGGATGTATGTGTCCAGGAATTTATCCATTTTTTTTCTAGATCTTCTAGTTTATTTGTGTAGAGGTGTTTATATTATTCTCTGATGGTAGTTTAATATTGACTGTCCAATATTGACAGTGGGGTCTTAAAGTCTTCCACTATAGTTGTGTGGGAGTCTAAGTCTCTTTGTAGTTCTTAAGAACTTGCTTTATGAATTTGGTGCTCTTGTATTGGGTGTATATATATTTAGGATAGTTAGCTCTTCTTGTTGCATTGATACTTTTGCCATTATATAATGACCTTCTTTGTCTTTTTTAATCTTTGTTTAATTTAAGTCTGTTTTATCAGAAACTAGGATTGCAACCCAAGCATTCCATTGGCTTGGTAAATTTTTCCCCATCCTTTATTTTGAGCCTATATGTGTCACTGCATGTGAGATAGGTCTGAATACAGCACACTGATGGGTATTGACTCTATCCAGTTTGCAAGTCTGTGCCTTTTAATGGGGGCATTTAGCTCATTTACATTTAAGGTTAATATTGTTATGTGTGAATTTGATCCTGTCATTATTATGCTAGCTGGTTATTTTGTCCATTAGTTGATGCAGTTTCTTCATAGTGTTGATGATCTTCACATCTTGGTTTGTTTTTGCATGGCCGGTACCGGTTTTTCCTTTACATATTTAGTGCTTTCTTCAGGAGCTCTTGTAAGGCAGGCCTGGTAGTGACAAAATCCCTCAGCATTTGTTTGTCTGTAAAGGATTTTATTTGTCCTTCACCTATGAAGCTTAGTTTGGCTGGATATGAAATGCCGAATTGAAAATTCTTTGCTTTAAGAATGTTGAATATTGGCCCCATTCTCTTCTGGCTTGTAGGGTTTCTGCAGAGCGATCCGCTGTTAGTCTGATGGGCTTCCTTTGGTGGGTAACCCAACCTTTCTCTCTGGCTGCCCTTAACATTTTTTTTTTTCATTTCAACCTTGGCGAGTCTGACGATTATGTGTCTTGGGGTTTCTCTTCTCGAGGATTATCTTTGTGGTGATTCTCTGTATTTCCTGAATTTGAATGTTGACCTGTACTGCTTGGTTGGGGAAGTTTTTCTGGATAATATCCCTAAGTGTGTTTTCCAACTTGGCTCCATTCTCCCTGTCATTTTCAGGTACACCAATCAAACATAGGTTTGGTCTTTTCACATAGTCCCATATTTCTTGGAGGCTTCGTTTGTTCCTTTTCATTATTTTTTCTCTAATCTTGTCTTCATGCTTTATTTCGTTAAGTTGATCTTCAATCTCTGATATCCTTTCTTCCACTTGATCAATTTGACTATTGATACTTGTGTGTGCTTCACAAAGTTCTTGTGCTGTGTTTTTCATCTCCATCAGGTCATTTATGTTCTTCTCTAAACTGGTTATTCTAGTTGGCAATTCCTCTAATTTTTATCAAGGTTCTTAGCTTCCTTGCATTGGGTCAGAACATACTCCTTTAGCTTGGAGGGGTTTGTTATTATCCACCTACCAATGCCTACTTCTGTCAATTAGTCAGACTCATTCTCCATCCAGTTTTGTTCCCTTGCTGGTGAAGAGTTGTGATCCTTTGGAGGAGAAGAAGCATTCTGGTTTTTAGAATTTTCAGCCTTTTTGCACTGAGTTTTCCTCATCTTTGTGGATTTATCTACCTTTGGTCTTTGCTGTTGCTGACCTTTAAATGGAGTTTTTGCAGGGTCATCCATTTTGTTGATGTTGATGTTATTACTTTATGTTTGTTAGTTTTTCTTCTAATACTCAGGCCCCTCTTCTGCAGGTCTGTTGGTGTTTGCTGGGGGTCTACTCCAGATCCTGTTTGCTGGGTATCACCAGCTGAGGCTGCAGAACAGCAACAATTGCTGTCTTCTCCTTCCTCTGGAAGATGTGTCCCATAGGAGCATCTGTCAGATGCCAGCTGGAGCTCTCCTGTATGAGGTGTCTGTCAACCCCTGCTGTGAGGTGTCTCTGGGTCAGGAGGCATAGGAGTTAGCGACCCACTTGAGAAGGTAGTCTGCCCCTAGTAGAGCTTGAGCACTGTTCTGGGAGATCCACTGATCTCTTTGGAGCCAGCAGGCAGGAACGTATAAGTCTACTGAAGCTGTGCCCACAGCTACCCCTTGACCCAGGTGCTCTTTCCCAGGAAAATGGGAGTTTTATTTATAAGCCCCTGACTGGGGCTGCTGCCCAGAAAGGAGGCATCTCGAGAGGCTTTGAGGTACTGTAGTGGGCTCTGCCCAGTCCAAACTTCCTGGTTGCTTTGTTTACACTGTGAGGGGAAACAAAATCTTAGTAATGGCAGATGCCCCTCTTCCCACCATGCTCTAGCATCCCAGGTCGTCTTCAAACTGCTTTGCTGGCAGTGAGAATTTCAAGTTAGTTGATCTTAGCTTGGTGGGCTCCATGGGGGTGGGATCTGCTGAGCAAGACCACTTGGCTCCCTGGCTTCAGCCCTCTTTCCAGGGAAGTGAACAATTCTGTCTCACTGGTATTCCAGGTGCCACTAGGGTATGAAAAAAAGCTCCTGTAGCTAGTTCAGTGTTTGCCCAAAAGACCACACAGTTTTGTGCTTGAAACCCAGGGTACTTGTGGTGTAGGCACCCAAGGGAATCTCCTGATCTGTGGGTTGCAAAGACTGTGAGCAAAGCATAGTATCTGGGCCAGATAGTGATGTCCCTCATGCGGGGTCCCTCAAGGCTTCCCTTGGCTAGGGAGGGAGTTCCTCCACCCCTTGTACTTCCCTGGTGAGGCAATGCCCCACCCTGCTTCTGCTCACTCTCTGTGGGTTGCACCCACTGTCTAACCAGTCCCAATGAGATCAACCAATTACCTCAGTTGGAAATACAGAAATCACTCACCTTCTTCATTGGTCTCGCTAACAGCTGCAGACTGGAGCTATTCCTATTTGGCCATCTTACCCAGGAATCCTTAAAAGCATTTATTATAAGTTAATGAATCAATTGATACTCTAGGGAACATTTAATAAGATTTATTGCCTTATAAAATTTATATGCCTCTCAGCTAAATAACTGAGATTATAATCATTAGCAGTTGCATAATTACATTTCTGGTAGTTCTAGAGATGACCAAAGATAAGAAATGTCTATAACTTTCTACATTTTATATAAAAATTGATGACTTTAAAATGTTATTTTAAACATATTCATAACTTCAAAGTACACATATTTATTTTTTTAATGTGAAAGGTATAAAAAGTCTATGATCTAAAAATATAAGTCCTTCATAATAGCATTAGGGAAGATGAACCAAAAGGGAAATTAATTAGGAAATGTTAAAATCTGGAGAGTGTGCATGGTGGCGTGCACCCGTAATCTCAGCTACTCAGCAGGCTGAGGCACAAGAATCACTTGAACCAGGAGGCAAAGGTTGCAGTGAGTCTAGATTGCACCACTGCACTCCAGCCTGAGTGACAGAGCAAAACTTGGTCTTAAAATAAACAAATAAGCAAACAAACAAAATGTGGAGAGTTTGAAATGCTATGTTGCCCAAGCAATCTATAGTTTCCTGGCATAGAAGACAGATTGCTAACTTTTTACAGCATGTTCTCTGAGTGTTTTATGAGCTGGTCTCAGGCCACTTCTGTTCCTCTCTTCTGTACTCTAGTCCACCTGACTCCAGGAGCATAAGCAGCTACATCCTCCATTGAAGACTTCTCTCTTCCCTACATGCCCTTCTTCTCCTCTCAAACTGCTGCTAGGAGATACATGAATGTCACTTTCTCTATGAAAGCTTCTCCAATATCTCCTCTAATTTTTGACAGCCTGATCTTTCGCTTTATTTAATACTATCTAATATCTTCCAGTTCCTAGTCCCTCTTGCTGGTAACCCTTTCCTCTTTTATCTGAGAGATGTAGTGTGATACAAAAGGCATGGCCACGTGACTTGTATTGGCCAATAGGACATTAGCAAATGTCACACAAGTAAAAGTCCAAAAAGCATTTGCCTGCTTGTCCCCTCTTGCTGGTGGACACTCTTGCACTACCACTATTTCTGGTTGACCTGCACAGAATGAATGACCACATCGATCAGAAATAGACCATCCTAGCTAATAACCCTCATATCAACCACCCTGTAGCCTGCCAGCTAACTGCAGCTGCATGAGTAACTTCAGGAGAGACAAGCAGAAGACCATTCCCACTGAACAGGCCCAATTTGCTGATTTATAGAACCGCAAACAAATCAAATGATTATTGTTTAAGCTACTATGTTTTGAAGTATTTTTTATAATGCTGCAATAGATTACTATTAGCTGCCTAATCTCTCAGACTTATTTTCTCATCTATAAAATGAAGAATTTTATACAACCCCTGTTTATTTGGTCCAAATGACATAGTGTAGAATATCCTTACCCTGGAGGTACAGCACCTGGATGAACACGTAGGTGAAACCCAGCATGAATTGGGTTTCCTCTTTCTGATTTCCTTAAAATAACAATTTATTTTGCAATCTTGGCATCTCTACTTTCTCATGTGTAAAAATGCATAAAATAAATAAAATGTGCCTGTGTCCCAGTGAGGATTCTTCGACTGCAAATCCCAGAAAACCTGGTTTAAATTTGCTTAAGGAAACTAGGAATATGGCTCAGTTAAAGAGGAATATGACTCACTTAAATGGAAATGTGGCTCCTTTTTGGATTCTGGAGTTAAACAACATTGTTAGAATGTGTCTCTCCATCTCTCAACTACGCTCCTACATGCTGGTATCATTATCAGTCTCCACCAGGTGTCAAGATGACTGCCGTCACTTTTATATGTAGAACATTTCAGGTCATGTTCAGGGAAAAAGGAAAGACTCTCAGCAACACTTGCAAAATTTTATTGGTTGATTCTGTGGTGTGCCTATCACATGGCCAGAAGTAACAGAATTTTGAATGTCTGAACCTGAGTTATTTTCTTAATCTTAGACCTAAGGTTAGGACTTAACCACTGAAGGCAGAGAGACTAGTGGTGGAGGACAGGGTTATTAACCAGAGGCATATCAAAGTATCATTACATGAAGAAGTCCGATATAAACAATGAATAGCCCTGCCATTTATCCCATAGAGGATAGTTGAACTAAACACACATGAGCATGCACACACATACACACAAGTGCATGTGTAACTGGTGAAATAAGTTTGAATATGGTCAGTGGATTGTATCAATGTTAACTTCTTGCTTTGATATCGCACTGTAGTTATGCAAGATAGTAGCCCTGGAAGGACTGGGTAAAGCATATACAGAGTTTTTCTGTATTATTTCTTACAACTACATGTAAATCTATAACTCAAAATTAAAAGTTAATAAAAAAAGCACTAAGTAAAGTATCTGACACATTGTTAAACATTATTTGAATTCTAAAGTAACTAACATCTTTCCATAAAAACACAAACTTACTTTTAATCTCCTCTAAGCATCCTGATTTTCCCAATAGGAACCAATTTTTCTTTTCTCTAGGACTTTGATATGGTTTGAATATTTTCCTTTCCAAATCTCATGTTGAAATGTGATTCCCAATATTGAGAGTGGAGCCTGGTGGGAGGTCTTTGGGCCATGTGGGTGGATCCCTAATGACTGGCTTGATGCCCTTCTGTGGTAAGGACTTCATGTGAGATCCAGTTCTTAAAGAGACTGGGACCTCCCTCCCCTCTCTCTTGCTCCTTCTCTTGCCATGTGACATGTCTGCTCCTCCTTCTTCATCCACCATGAGTAAAAGCTCCCTGAGGCCTTAAAAGAAGCCCAGCAGATGTTGGTGCCATTCTTGTACAGCCTGCAGAACCATGAGCCAAATAAACCTCTTTTCTTTGTAAATTATCCAACCTCGTGTATTCCTTTATAGCAATGCAAAGCAGACTAATACAGAGTCTATTTCAAGGAATGTCACTATCACACCTATCAGGTACAGCTGGGTATCAGAGTTCCTCATTTATGTCTAAGTCTCAATACATCATGAGGACATGAAAGGCAAGGGACATTTTATATTTATTCATGCTTTCATTCATTTATTCACTTGTATTTTGTATCTATGCATATCTCTCAGACTTTTCCCATATTGGACTTTCAATAGTAGAATGTTAAGATTTGATATTCATGTGAGCGCTTATTTATCATGATTTTAATGATTGTCAGAGCAAGATATTAGACATGTTCCTTAATTGTACTTTTATCAGAACTATTGCATATTGGCTAATATTTTTCTAAATTGAATTGTCTTTGCAAGTTTGCTTATCTGTGTTCAAAGAGACTCTGAAGATAGGAGATACTACTAAAAATGGGTTTTATTTTACAGGCGCCTGGGGATCTGAGATTAGCTCTTGAATGATCATCACAGCAGAGCTTCAGTTCTCTTTTTATTTAGGTGTTGTGGGTTTCTGTCAGAGAGATTTTAAGTAGAAAGGAGTTCATGATCTCCTCTAAGGAGTTTGTGATTCAAGGGATTTTTTGCAAGCAATGAGGGGAAAAAAAGCCCAGTGAGTTTTTTAATAGAGGATTACTCTCCCAGAAGTCGACTATAATTCTCATATCTATAGGTTCCCTGCCCATGGCTGAGTGAACAGATAATAGCCTGTTTAGAAACGTTTGCCTTTGTTCAGTGAAGGGCATTCTGTCCTCCCACTATTCAGCCTTTTTTTGGTTCATCACGCCCACCAAATAAGAGTGATGCCAAGTCCACAAATAGAAAGCAAGACCATTAACATATCAAGCACTTCCAAGATCAAAATACTGCATACAGCATGTGTGTTTTAATGAAAATCTAGAAGTAGAGGCAGCTGAAGTCGTCATTGTGTGAGTTTCCAAGATAAAAGTGTAATTTCAAACAGAACAAAAACTTTTAACACTTAAAGTAAAAATTGCTTCTTACATTTAGTGCCAATTAGTTTTCCATGTTACAGTATATATCACTGCCAAACCACTTTTCCTCCTGAATTTCCTTTTCCCTAGGGGGATCTACCTGCTATGGTCTGGTGTCTGCTATAAACTATCTTGAAAGTTGGTCATTTCATTTATTTGGAAGTCATTCCTCTTGGGGACTGGTGTTTCTGACGGCCTTATCTGTTACCCTTTGGTTTTGCATTTCGTCAGTTGATGGCTTTGAAGCTAATGTTATTGATCATTGTGCTACCACAGCTCATCATCCTGGGAAAAATGAGGTTACTGACTTCATTTCCTTTTGTCTAGCATACACTTTGATGAGCTCATATATTTCTTCCCCTTTCTTTAGTGTTTCCTTTTTCTGCTCACCTTCCTGACACCTTTCATAGAGATGAAGGGAAATACAATCTCAAACACAAAGGGATAGGGGATTACAAAAGAAAGGGAAAATTTTAAGGCTTGAGAGTTTCATCATTTGTCCCAGCAAAGAACTACATTAGTTTTCTATTGCCGTTATTTAATTTCTATATGATTTAAATCAAGATACATTTATTATTGCCCAGTTTCCCTGGGTAAAGGGTTCAGGTGTGACTTAAGTGGATCCTCTACCCAGGGTCTCGGAGAACTTTAATCAAAATGTGGGCCTGGGGGTCCCTCTCAGCTGAGGATCAGGGTCCTCTGGAAAGCTCACTCAGGAAATCAGCAGAAATCAATTCCATGTGGATTTAAGGCTGAGGGTCTCAGCTCAGAACCAGCCAGTACCAACTCTCTTTTGATTAACTCGAAGTCAGTTGATTAATAGCCTGATCACAGGAATGCTATCTCATATTTCCAGGTTTCACCCACTCTTATGGGAAGGAGATTTTGCAAGGGCATAAGTCATCCAGGATCATCTTGGATTTCTGTGTACCACAGGGGAAATACCTGTCTTGTTCATTACTCCCTAGTTTTCAGAACTGTAAGTGGCACATAGCATGCAAACCATAAAAATTTTTTGAAAAATTAATCACTCTCCTCATTTTCTGAATTACCACAATATTAAAATTTCAAGTCCATTGTTATTGATTACTTGAATTACAGATGAATCATTCCACCAACAAGTCTCCCAGTTTGTGATGATGGCTTAGTATAAATATTTGATGCTCTAACACAGAACAGCTTAAACTAGCTGATGTCTGAAATGATTAGTTAGTATATTTTTTGGATTCTATTTTTAAAAAGAGAAAACGCCATAGTTGCTTTTCGTTCTCCAAAAGTAGCACCCATCTTCTAGTGCAGATTCAGTTGTTGAACCACTGGAGAAATAGCCATGACTTTATATGCTCAATTCTCTAGTTTTTACATTTGCATGCTGCCTGCTGATGGTATACTATGTTTTTGAAAGCTGCCTCAGTATTTCCTTGTGCTTCCTTCTTTGTTAAGGCTGACAGCTCAGAATATAGGGACCAGTTTCTGCTTTTATAAATCACAGGAGTCATGTCCTGAGATCTATTTCAGGATTTTCATAGTGCTGTGAGGTACGGACTTGATTTTACAAGAATAGCTAAGGAGAAAGATCATATTGGGAAATGGAGCATTCTTTTAGTGAGAGATGCTTAGGGGACACATGAATACATACATATTTTTTCATATTCAAATATATATTTTTACACTATATATATAGTTTACATTATAAATATTCAACATGAATTTGTTTCATATTTCCATATATTTTATAGAGATAATTTATATGCATGTGTGAGTACATTTGTTAGTGTGTTGCACAAGTCAATAGAAGTATGAGTCTCCCAAAAGATTTAAGAATTAAGTTAGAACCTAGAAATAAATCGTTTACTGAGACTCTTACTATAAATGTAGACAATTTGGGTAATGCCAGGTCCCCTGACTGAAGGAAGACTTCTCGTGCCTTTAGAGACCTTTATCAACTTTTTCAGACCACATTTCACATCTTGCTGGGGACAATTGCAGTACTTAGAATTAGAAACCCTCCTGAGCCACCAAATTACATTATCTTGGTAAATCGCTTAGCCTCCTTAAACCTGAGATTCCCCATTCATGAAACAGGAGACAATAATAGCATTACAGTTATGCATCACTTAATGAAGGGGATGTACACTGAGAAAAGCATCATTAGGTGACTTCCTTGTCATTCAAGCATCACAGAGTGTTCTTACACAAACCTAGATGGGGTAACCTGCTCCGCACCTGCAGTATGGTGTATGGCCCATTGCCTCTAGCATATAAACTTGTACAGCAGGTGACTGTACTGAATATGGCAGGCAGTTCTAAGATCATAGCATTTGTGTTTCTAAACATAGAAGTATAGTAAAAACATTGTACTGTTACTTTATGAGACCACCATTTTATATGCGGTCAGTCACTGGCTGAAATGTTGTTATGGAGCACATAACTGCACTTCCTTAAGAAGGTAGTTGCGAGAATTAAGTTAGAGCACACCTGCATATTAAGTGCTTAGAACTTAAGCTCTTTAAGCTTGAGATTCTCACTTCTCGCTCAAGGTGAGTCATCAAATAAGTGTTTGTAATTTCTTATTGTTGTTCGGATAGAAGCACTTGGTAAGTTAACAACCTCTTTACGATTATATGAGTATATTCCTAAAATAGTGAAGAGAAGGAACATTACAAAAAATAACAATCCATCTGATTTGTTTGATTTTATTGTGTTCTATTTAGAACATCGACCAACGACTGAGTGGATTCAAGCTCTGCACTGTGTCTCACATATACTCACATCCTGCCATCTGCGTTACCATGCCCTAGTCCAGCCACCAGTGTTTCTTGTTTTAGGAATAACATTCAAAGGAACTCAACAAAGAATATAATGAATCAAAATTGGGCCCCTACTCACTGAAATGGCCTGAGGTTGTTTTAGGTCTTTAAATGGTCAGGATCTTTCTCTCTTTTTTGTCACATGATGGTACCTCTACTGCCTGACTGGTGGCATGGAAAATCTTTCTCTCTCTCTCTATACACACACACACACAAACACACACACACACACACACATGAATACACAAACACACATCACCTATTTTCTGGTTACCTATTCCTCATTCTTTAAGAAGAATTCTCTGATGGTTCATCACTCCACAATACCTCAGGTCCCCCTTGAATATAACCTCATAGCACCCAGTACCTCAATTTTTTTCATCGCATTTTTAATTTTAGTCAAAAACTTAATTGTACATCTGTCCCTTTTAAACCACCACCACCTTTTCCACAGTCTCTCCTGGAGCTTTCCAAGAGTGACATTCAATGACTCACATTTGCGACATGGCTTTACTTACTTGCTTTTGTTCCCAGCTAATTGATTTACAGCAGCTCTGTTAATCAAACATCTTTAAACCTCAGTTATAGCTATTCCCAATTTCCCAGAAAATTAGTTTTTTGTTTCCATTTTTTTCACACATTAGGTGCTTAAAGATGTATTGAAATAGTGAATAAATGAAAACAAATCAGAATCAATTCAATGATAGCTTCATGAACTTTAGATTAAAATAAAACATTTGACATTATAGTCCCCAAGTTCTTTGCAGCCTTATTAACTGACAAGTACTCATTTACATGTGTTTCAAATAGTAGAATAGAAAGGAAAGAGGAAAACTCTCTTAGAATCTTTGATCTCTAAATTGTTTACCAGTTCAAGGAAGAGTCATGAGAAGATTTCAAAGAGCACCAGTCTTTTCATAATAAAGATTCAATTTTAACTTCAAGGAGTGAAAGTCAAGAATGAGAAAATCTCCAAACTGCCTTCTAGTAATAATTCTTCTAGATTATATTAAAGTCTGGCTATGGTTCGTAGACTAGAGATGATGCATTCAAAACTGGTGGTGGGTTTCTCAGGCCAATCAACAAAGAAACACTTTCACATTTTCTCTTTTACCTTGTCTTCTGTCCTACAAAATACAACAAAACAGAACGAAAATGGAATTTCTTAAATAATGCTGAGAATTTCAGCCTATATTAATCTGAAAATGAGATGGAGAGTTATAAAATCAGGAACTTGCTAAAGCATTTTATAATACAAAATTATCAACTTAGAAATATTCACCATTTGTGTTTCAAACTTGTACATAAGTGAGTAAGCACTAGGGTTGTTATTTAATATCTCTATTCTTTACTTTCCATATATGTGAAGTAAGAATAATAGTAGGACTTACCTCATAGGATTTGTAATGAGAAATTAATAAGTTATTAGCATTAAATAACTTTGACAAGTACCTAGCAGATGGCAAGCCTTTACTTAATGTTAGCATCAAACTGGAATTCTCAAAGCTAAAGATCTATAGTTCAGGATCCAGGAGTATGTATTTCAATAGGAGTTGTTAATACTTTCTTTTCTAAAATTTCATGCACAGCAGTTTCATTCAAACTGCTGATTGTGTTAGCATATGTTTTATTAGTAGTCATGTGAACATCTCCTATGAAAGTTAAATTATAAGTGAAATCAGACACTTTAAACCTATGACCCTTCTTCTAATCTCACCTGGAACTCTCTGAGGCAGGTGGGCTTTGCAGAATCAGAGGTAGCATGGCCCAGCACTTAGAGGCATTGGTCTACTACTTACATGACATTGAACAAGTCATTTAGCCTATCTGCATTTCAAGTTTCCCCTTTTAAAAATTAGATTTATAATAATATAATCTATTACTTAAAATTAATATGAAGATTCAATAAGTCTGATATTTGTAAAAGTTTGAACAGCACTTCATATTTATTTTCAAATAATAATGAAGATGTCTGTTTTATACAAACATTCCTGAAGCTAAATCTCTCCAAAAACAACTGTCTTAGTGGCAAACTGGAAGAATGCTTTACCCTTTTGGTGCATAAAATCTAAAATTTAGAGATGTGAATGTATATATCAGGTCTCTTTATAAACCATTGTTTATATCAAAGGGGACAACAGGACTGTTCAAGAAAGAAGATTAAGATGGAAAATTCAAGTTGTCTTTTGTAATAATGGCCACTTCACCTCTTCCAAAGCTCCCACTAAGGAGGTTGGCCTGTGCTTTCAAGCCTGAAGGTGATGGATTTCATGGCAAGGCTTTGGGAATTGTATGATATTAGATCTTAGAAAACCTTGATGAAAGCCCTTCTCCCTGAATTAGGCTGGGATTGAGCTTAGCCTGATTCTCCTGGTGTGAGTATTGCATTTAATAATAAAATCTCATGTCATCTCAACAATCTACTTCTTCATTTATAGTACTCAGGATCCTAAGGGACGTGGCTAAGATCAAAAGAGACTGAGGTCTTGGAAATGGTGAAATCTTGAAAAAGGTTCTTTCCAGTCTCTCCTTAGATAGTTCTTTCTCTCTCTAGCCCTCTCTACCTCCACAGTTTCCCACACTTTTGTAGCTCCTCGTACTGCAGCTCATATATTCTAAGTTCTCCCTTAGAATTAGAGACCCATTGAAAGCAAACAAGCACTATATATGTGTGTATAATTTGCCAGTATTATATGTGTGTGTGTGTGTGTGTGTGTGTGTGTGTGTGTGTATGAAGCCATGTTGCAAATGTGAGTTATGTTGCAAATGTGAGTTATTGAATGTCTCTCTTTGGAAAGCTCCAGCATAGACTGTGGAAAAGGTGATGGTGGTTTAAAGGGGACAGATATACAATTAAGCTTTTGACTAAAATTATAAATGTGATAAAAAATAGAGGTACTGGGTGCTATGAGGTTATGTTTAAGGGGGACCTGAGGTATTGGGGGATGAGGAACCATCAGAAAAGTCTTCTCAAAAGATGAGAAATAGGTAACCAGAAAAATAGGTGGTATGTGTGCTTGTGTGTGTGTGTGTGTGTGTGTGTGTGCATGTTTGTGTATGTGTAGAGAGAGAGAGAGAGAGACAGAGAGAGAAAGAAAGATTTTCCAGGCTGGCCGCCAGTCAGGCATTAGAGGTACCAGCATGTGACAATGTGACATGCATATATATATGCGTGTAATCTAATTTGTTTTGCTCTTCCCCTCCATTAATTTAGGTTCTGAATACATTTATTCAGTTCTTATCTTCAAAATACATCAATTTTCATAAATGCAAGCAAAAGTACACACTTCGTTACTTTTCTTTCTTTTGATTCTCAAAAAAATTTTGCCTAATTCAATGTAAGAAATTTTAAAAAGTATTGTTGAAAAATACTAATGAAAGGGGATCAGATTATGAAAAGGATATTATTCTAGTTCAAAGGCATTTCATTTATGAGAAATTGCATACCCTTTACATTTTTGAGAAATTGCCATATGAAGTAAATATCTATTTGCTGCCCTTAAAAATGCAGGTTTAACTGAAAGTCATACTAACTCTGAGTCACTATAATCATAATTGTTCACATCTTTGAGGTGATTTACTATAGCTAAGTGCTCTTCTGCAAGCTTTTCAGGGTCTTTCTCATTCAGTCCACACAACCAACTGAAGTAGGCGATAGGTAACATGGCTTAGGAGGGCAGTTGATTTTATTAGAGGATTTTCTAGTTTAAGAGTTAAGTACAAAAATGTTATATAAATAATAACAGTTTTAAAAATCAAATGTGTGACTATGTAGATATGTACACACTTATATGAAGTTGAGTTTATATTTTCATAGAAACAAATTTTGATAAATTAGTGACATCAAGTCATGGACCATGCAGCAAGATTTAAAAGAAAGACACAAAGAAAATGAATTCCAGTAAAGGATGGGACAAAATGAATTCTTGTGAGCTTTACTCAAAACAAATTTAAATGTAGTTTGAGATTATATGACCAAGAGTAGATTATAAGAGCAAGATTAGTCAGGGAAGAGCTTGGAGTAGGGAAACAAAGGGACAATAATAAAACTGTGTGCCCAAGAGGGTATTGGGGATAGCACTTGCCTATCCATTTTCCTGATGCTACTGTGGGATCCAGTGAAAAGAAATCAATAGTTCCTGGGTGCACCTTGTCTCACAACTCTTGCATGTTATTATTTTTACTGCATGGAAAAAAGAGAGTGAGAAAGGGTTCGCTATCTTGCTAATTTTTGTGAATTGACTTGGGTTGCCTGCCATTGTGATAACTTTTAATTTCAGTGGATTTGTGCCCCTGATGCTGCTAAGAAGGCTCAGTGTTGCCCTGCAGAAGAGGGCTCAAAAGGAAGGATTCCAATTTTCATCACTTTGAGTAAACCAAGCTTAGAGCAATGGTTCTCCACCTTGGTTTCACAATGGAATCACCAAGGGAGCTTTACAAAGTAGTGTATCTAGGATATAACCCTCTAAGTTTCTGACTTAGCTAAGAAAGAATTAAAGTTAAGGAAGAATTCATGAGGCAACTGCATGAGAACAGGGCACAGACACATGGAGTCAGGCTCAAAAAAGCCACGCTGGCTGTACACTTTCCTACTCTCTTGCAGCTAGCTGTTTTTATCCTCACCCCGCCAAAACAGGAATAATTCCCTAAGCAGGATTAGCCTGGGGCCTTTCAAGGAGAGCTGAAGGCAAACAAATGGGAAATTTGGACTGTGGCAAGAGGCTACATGTCATCCTTATCCCAGATGATTCTTGATAGGAGAAAAAGTGTTAGAAAAGTTCTGAAATTGTAACTTTAGTATTTGAAAGGAAATGATAAATGTAATAGTGTTTTCTCATAAGGATATGTCACAATTAAAATCAAACAGAGGTTAATATGTGTAGCAGAGAAGAACAGTTAGCATATTCATTAATCAAGGGCCTGTTTATCTATCTGCTTATGAAGAATATTTACTCATTAACGTAAGTGAGGCCTTATGTTTGATAACAGATGTTGTTTTGTGACAATGTTGATGTTCTCAGACTACCTGCTTGAAAATCTAAGACTCGTAAAATGCACACTTTAAAAATTAATCTCTTTTTGTAATTATAAGATTAATATTCTCAATGTAAAAATTATACAGGAAAGGAACAAATATACATCTAATGTTATTTCACTGATTATCTCTTAAAACATTGATTTACTTTCGTTTATGTTTACTGTGTGAGAATGAGTTTCTGTGTGTGCATATGTGTGTGTATGTACAAAAATTGTAAAATCTGAATCTTCTAGTATAGAGTTTTGAATCTTCCTTTTATTAACTTCATTATATCATGGCCATCTCCTTACCTTATTAGATATTATTTATGAGGATAATTTTGTATGATCATATAGTATTTTACTTTTTGGTTATACCATACTGTGTGTAAAGAAATCTCTTCCATGGAATATTTGATTATGAAAATAGGATTTTTATTAGTATAGCATTCCAATATACATAACTGAACATCACTGATTTCTGACTTTTTTTCCTTCAGTACAAATCCATAAAGATGGAACACTTTAAAGATTTAGGGGATTCAAAGCTATCTATTCATGCTGTCAAATTGCTCTACAGGAAAATTATACCAATTTACACTCAAGGTATATATAAGAATGCAGTTCTGCTGTACCATTTCAGCACTGGACAATGCTGTATGTTAAATATTTGTCAATTGAATTCAAAGTCTAGTGCCAAGGACAATTATATAACTTTTCCTGTCTCAACTTTATTATTTATAAAATAAGGCTAATAAGTATCCACTCTATAGAGTTGTTGAATTAAGGTTGCTGATACATGTAAAGAGTTTAGGCTTATGCCTTCCCACAGAGTAAATATTCAATAAAGATTAGCTCAAATTCTGAATGGCAAAAAAATGACATCTTATTATAATTCACATCTGTTTTGTTTATCAGTAAGTGAGATTTTTTATATGCTTAGCTATGTGTATTTCTTCTTTCTTAAATCACTTGTTAAGATCATTTCTCCTTTTCCTCCTGGAGTATTCATCCTATTCTATCCACTTATAAAGCTTATTGTATATCAAAGATATTATTTTCCCATAATGTTTCAATTATTTCATTCTACTTTCTGTTAACGTATGGTAACATAATAAACATTTAATGTTAACATTGTTAGTTGTTTGAACTTCATCCCAAGAATATAGGGAAGAAACTGATACTATTACTATTAAGTAGAAATCCACGAACAAGTCTCTCAAATACTCACGGCTGTTTCACATAACATATGTACACAAATGCTCTGGATTTGTGTGTAAGCATTGAAAGCATTCCATGTGCCTTAACGGGTTGTGCCATCCCTGTTATTTTTAACTTCCTAATAGCTTTTAGTTACATTTCTTTTAATCAAAATTAGGACCTAAATAATTCTAGGACTGCTGCTTAATTTCTAAGCAGTTGGCAAATGTTTAAACCTTTGTTATTAAGTTTTAGTTTTATTGTCTTGTAATCAGAAACTATGGACTTTATGATTTATACTTTGGGGGAAATTTTGTTTCCTTTATGGCCTGGAATATATTTAAAGTTTCTAATGTTCCTTGGACATGTGAGAATATTATGCATTATCTTTCTCAAAGTATTTATTTTGTTGTATATATATTTTAAAATATATATACAATTTATTTCAAAATTGTTCAAGTACAATTTTGTTACATGGACACATTGTGTAGAGGTGAAATCTGGGCTTATAGGATATCCATCAGGTTAATAAATATACATTATACCCATTAGGAATATCTTAACATCCACCCCTCTCTGACGCAACCCCTATTCTTCAGAGATTCCAATGTCTATCATTTCACACTCTATGCCCATGTGTATGTATTGTTTAGCTACCACTTTTAAGTGAGAGCATGCAGTACTTACCTTTCTCTTTCTGAGTTGTTTCACTTAAGAAAATGGCTGCCAGTTCCAACCATGTTGCTGGAAAATACATGATTTCATTCTTGTGGCTGAATAGTATTTTATAATACTCTGTTGTCATTTTTAATGTTGATGGAGCAGAGAAAGGAGACACAAACAACAAAATGAATATGCCTGAGCCCTGCTGATTTCACATTCTCAACTCAAGAATTAGTCAAAATCTATAGATTTATGGGGTTTTGTGTAGAATAAGGATGCAATGATTCATATTTAGGAAAAACCCTACAACAAGCCTGCTGTGATCTTCATATCCTGCCCTGCCCTATGGAGAAGCACAGGGCTAGAACTCTCTTGATTCCAGTCTTCTTGATCTGGCATTGCAAGTGCTGAGGTGAAATCTCACAGTGACTGCTTCATAGATAAGGATTATTTGCCTTCCAAATATCAACTGCTTTTCCCTCATTGAAAGATCTAACTCTTCCTTTATTTAGTCCACATAGTCTGAATAGGGTTCTACCTCCAACCTTCATGTTACAGGAACCTAAACTTCAGTTCCGTATGCAATTACTGTTCTTTCACTTTGCCTCACCTTGTTCTGCTTTTAGTTTTGGATCACCTTTTCTAGACTCACGATTTTATCTAATTTAAGTGTATTATTTATTATTCAAATCAGGTGTCAGCTTCTCAGGTGTGTCTTTCCTGATAATCTAGTATAGGAAAGGTAATGAGCAAAAATGCTCCACTTTATCACTAAGCTATAACATTATGTTATAATTGTAGATGTATGTATCTATCTACCTCAGTGTGCTATAAGCAATGTCATAGCATCAATTATACATTCCATGGCACATAATGGATACTTAGTTAATGTTTGCTGAATAATTATAGTTTTTTTAAAAGAAAATTAAGGAAAAAGCAAGAAAAGAACGAAGAAAATGGAGATTAGCTACTTGGAGATACTACCTTTACTCATCAATGTGTTCCCTCCTACTAGCAGAGTTTCTGCCACAAGGAAGGAATTCCATATATATTTATAAAAGGAATGAATTGGTCTGCAGACTTTTAAGTAAAACCATTCGTATACTGGGAGATGACTTAGGGATCTTTTTGGTGGTGGTTGTTTTGGGATTTTTTTGTTTGTTTTGTTGTTGTTGTTAACTTTCTTCCAGGTCTGTTTTGATGATCAAACAAACATGTCTCTCTACCTCTTTACAAAATAATTTTCCGTGAAATTTTTCTCATTTTTTTCAAGGCTATGAATTACAAATTTGTTTCTACTGCCACTGTGCCATTATGATTCTTCCAAAATCAGAGAAGCTATTTTCAACTTCTCGTTTTGCTTGCTATTGCACACAAATCTTGATCTCCATTCCAGGCTTCAGTTGAGTTTTATAGCAGTTCAATGAATCTACTGTCTTGTGTAAAATATGCTGCACCTTAATAAGGAAATGTACACAATCAACAGGCTGCATTTTGAATGAGAAAAGATGTGCTCAATCTTAGCATCTCCCTAAAATGAAATGTAATGATATAGACTCAATAGCCAAGAATTAAAGTGAAATGGTTGAACACGGATGTCAACACTTCTAAATGAATTGCCTTTTTTTATTGTGTGCTGCATATTTTTGCCAAGGGAATTTGATAATTATAAACTGCAACAATAATGAGGTTTTGAATATTCATAGGCAATTAAAATGCCTCTGTGCATTTTAGCAGTGCCCTATGGAAGTGTTACTCATTTTTAGAAATAACTGGGCTGTAATAATCAAATTCCCAAATATTCTGTTAAAACAGAGAGGGGAAAAGCCTAATTTAGTGGTGTTTTTATGTACTAGAAAGGTTGATACTTGACTTACTCGAGGTTGCTGTTATCATGCTTAATTTTTGGCAATTGGGGTCATGTTGACATAACATATGCCTAGAGCATTTTACATTCTTAGAAGTCACAAATAAGACTTGCATGTGAAAAAATACCCATGTTCAGTTTTTCAGACCTCCCAACTTTGAAATGGCTTGTAGTCAGGAGAGCACTTTTAATTTTGCATGATGTGTCAGAAATTGGCTAGCTCTCACCACACTAGCCTCCTCTTCTTTCGGAGGGTGCAGGAAAGTTACACTTCCAGCCTGCTTTGCAATGGGGTATAGTCATGTTGAAGTTGTAAGTGACAGAATGGTCTCAAGAGTGGCACTGCACTTCTAGTCTGGTTCATCAAATCTCCCACTCATGGTCCCCTTTGTGCTTTTCCCTTCTGGGGACAGACAGCCAAACCACAAGATGGCAGAGCCACAAGGTGAGAGAAGACTGGAGTCCCTGAATTCCTGCCTGAAAGAAAGTTTCTTAATGAAAACACCCTCAATAGACAGTCACAAGACTAATGTAAGCATTCATTGTCCCTCTGAAATTTGAGAGTTTCTTTACAATAGTAGCTAACATTGGCCTAACACTTGAAGGATGGAGAGATAAACTATAGATGCTGGCCTTTTTCCAGCCATATCTGAAATAATGCATGTAGTTGCAGCTAGAGTGACTTTTTGAATTATTCTGTCATTACATATTTTAAAAAGTTTTAGTTTTATATCTTGGACAAAATCAATTTTACTTAATATAAATATGTATGTTTTATTTTAATTCCTTGGCTTGCCCTCTTCATTTTTGGTTCATTTTGGGGTTGTGGTGAAAAGTTTAAGAGCCATTCCATTATAAAATTCTTTCCTCCATGAATGCTTTTCTTGTAATTATTCCTTTATTCATTTGCCATTTCACAATTGCTATAATCTGAATGTTTGTGTCCCCTCAAAATTTGGTATGTTGAAACCTAATCTCCAAGGTAATAGTATTATGAGATGGGGTCTTTGGGAGGCAATTAGGTCATGAAGGCTCTGCCCTCATGAATGAGATTAGTGTTGTTATAAAAGATGCTCCAAAGAGCTGTCTTGCCCCTTCCACCATGTGAGGACACATAGAAAGTGCTATCTATGAGGAATAAGATAGGAGGCACCTTGATCTTGGACTTCCAGCCTTTATAACTGTGAGCAATACATTTCTGTTATTTATAAATTGCCCAGTCTCAGGTATGTTTTATAGTAGCCCAAACAGACAACAATATATTTGAATGGCTCTTATGTGCCAGGCCCTATGGTGAAATTATAAAAACAACAATATATAACACAGGGTTTTTGCCCTCATAGAGCTTGTAGTCTAAAGAAAGAGTCAGACATTATATAACACCTCACATAAATATTTAGTGTCTTAGTCTGTTTCCTGTTGCTATAGCAGAATACCACATACTGGGTAATTTATAATGAAAATAATATTTTCTTACAGTTTTGGAGTCTGAGATGTCCAAGGTCAAGGGGCCACATCTGGTAAGGGGTTTCTTATTGTATCAAAATATGACAGAGGGCATCACATGGTAAGAGGAAAAGGGCATCCCAACTCTTGTGTCTCTTCCTCTTCTTGTAAAGCCACCAGTCCCATCATAGTGTTCTCAACCTGGTGACCTTATCTAATCCTAATTACCTCCCAAAGGCCAAACCTCCAAATGCCATCAATATACGAATTTGGGGATTAAGTTTCCAACACATGAAATTTGAAGGACCCATTCAAATCATAGCATTTGACATAATAACAAATGATGTGAAAGAAAAATCTAGTGAACTGGGTGACATTACATAATGGAAGTCTAATCTAGCAATACTAGTGGGTGATGTCAGAAAGGCTTCTAAATCAAAAGATATTTAATCTGAGACCTGAGGGCAGAATCACCTCCTCACTAGTTAGAGAGGGAGAGAACTCTAGAAAAGTATCCCAGGTTGTATTAGTCTGTTGTCACGCTGCTCATAAAGACATACCCAAGACTGGGTAATTTATAAAGGAAAGACATTTAATTGATTTACAGTTCCACATGGCTGGGGAGAAATCACAATCATGATAGAAGGCAAATGAGGAGAAAAATCATGTCTTATATGATAGCAGGCAAGAGAGCTTGGCAGGGGAACTCCCATCTATAAAACCATCAGGTCTCATGAGACTTATTCAGTACCATGAGAAAAGTATGGGGGAAACTGCCTCCATGATTCAATTATCTATACCTGGCCCTGCCCTTGGCACTTGGGGCTTACTACAATTCAGGGTGAGATCTGGGTGGAGACACAGCCAAACCATATCATTCCACTCCTGGCCCCTGCCAAATCTCATGTCTTTACATTTCAAAATCAATCATGGCTTCCCAACAGTCCCCCAAAGTCTTATTTCAGCATTAACTCAAAAGTCCACAGTTCAGTGTCTCTTCTGAGATAAGGCAAGTCCCTTCCTCGTAAGAGCCTGCAGAATCAAAAGTAAGTTAGTTATTTCCTAGAAACAAGGAGGATACAGGCGTTAGGTAAATACATCTGTTCCAAATGGGAGAAGTTGGCCAAAACAAAGAAGCTACATGCCCCATGCAAGCCCAAAAACCAATAAGGGAGTCATTACACCTTAAAGTTCCAAAATGATCTCCTTTGACTCCATGTTTTGCATCCTGAAATGGTCACACTGATGTAAGAGCAGGGCTCCCATGGCCTTAGGAAGCTCTGCCCTGGGGCTTTGCAGGGTACAGCTCCCCTCCTGGCTCTTTTTTTTTTCTTTTTTGAGCATCTGTGGCTTTTTCAGGCACGTGATGCAACCTGTCAGTGGATCTACCATTCTGGGGTCTGGAGGATGGTGGCCTTCTTCTCACAGCTCCGCTAGGCAGTTTTCCAGTGGGAACTCAGTATGGGGGGCTCTGACCCCACATTCAGGCCAAAGGAACAGCATATGGAAAGGCCTTAGTATTAGTAGCAACAGCTAGCATTTATTGTGTGCTTGGTAGAAATTGCTATAATCTCTTTTAATGTTTATTTCATTGAATTTCTTACACAAAGTCTCATGCATGAATAATATTGCTATCACTATTAGAAAATAAATTTACTGTTGGAATAAAGTGCAGAATGGTTAGAGCATTTGGAAAGAGACAAATGGGGGTAAAAAAGGCAGGCAAGGCTGGACACAGTGGCTCACACCTGTAATCTAGAACTTTACAAGCCTGAGGTGGGCGAATCATGAAGTCAGGAGTTTGAGACCAGCCTGGCCAAGAGACCAGCCTGGCCAACATAGTGAAACCCCATCTCTACTAAAAACACAAAAACTAGCCAGGCATGGTGGCAGGTGCCTGTAATCCCAGCTACTCAGGAGGCTAAGGCAGGAGAATTATATGAACCCTGGAGATGGAGGTTGCAGTGAGCCAAGATCATGCCATTGTGCTCCAGCCTGGGCAATAGAGTGAGACTCTGACTCAAAAAGAAAAAAAATGCTGGCGAAGGAAGCAGGGAGGAGATCACACAGGGCCAGTAGCCATGTGACAGATCAGCAGGGCATATTTTAAGCAGGACAGTTTGACACAAACATTGTTTTTAATAGCTTTCTACTCTCTTGTGGAATAGAGAAAATTAGAGGAAATAAAAATAATTCACTGTAAATTAACAAATTATTTTTTGATTGATTGATGGAAGAATTCATTGACTGATATTTTTAGAGAACTGGCTGCTGGCCCAGAATTATAATAGGCACTTTGGGATGTACAGGGTAAGAATAAATCTTTGTATTTGTTCTCAAGGAGAAAACTCTTTCTTGCCTCCCACCTGTAAGAATTGACTATTATCTGATTTCAGGAACTAAAGAGTAAAGCCTTCTATATCAGTTTTTTATTACCAAGTAACCACAAACTTAGTGACTTAAAACAACACAAACTTGTTATCTCACCATTTCCATGAATCTGGGCATGGTTTAGCAGTATCATCTGCTCAGTCTCCTCTCACAGGCCATAATGAAGGTGTCAATCAGGGGTGTAGTTTCAACTGAGGCATGGCTGTCTCAGATCACTGGCTGTTGGCAGAATTCAGTTCCTATAGATGTAGGACTGAGTTCCTTTACTCCCAGAAGCTGTTCTTCTCTGCCACATAGCCCAATTCACAACATAGTAGTTTGTTTCTCCAAGTCCAGAGGAAGACACTATCTCCAGTCTGCTGGGAAGGAGTCTTAAATAAAGAAAAGTAATCACAGGAGCAACTATACTATCATCATACCCTAATCAAGGGAACGACTCACTTGTCACAGTCAGGATTGGACCATATATCCCAATGTGTGTACCCAATGAGGTAGGAATCTAGTAGGTAATCTTAGAATTAAGCCTCTTGCACTTGAGCAGGAAGATGGGTTGGCCATCCATAAATTATAAAAACATTGATAGAAAAATAATTAAAATTGTCCATATGGTCATTTGAATATTCTTTAGAAAACAATAGATCCCTCTGTCTTCCAGGCATTTAGAATCTCCGGTGACCGTACATCCTAATTTGCCTTGGACAATCATGTCACTTACTGTCCTAATGGAATTGTAATACTGTTCTCTTCAACTCTCAAGGATATCTCAGTCTGGATGATAAATTTTATTGTCAAAATATTTATGGCCCTATTGTAAAAAGGGAATAACAAAGCCATTAGAGCCTGATGCCATTCAGTATTTGTGTAATTCCCCTTGTTCTGATTCCAGGGTTCACTAAGCAAGTTCTAATAATTTGAATTCTGTGTAGCATGTCTACAAGGAGAAACTGCGGGTTGAACTAACATCAAAGTCAGCTTCACTCAATGCTAGTCTTTCTCATTATAAATTAATTAGCAGATTTTCTGATTTATAAACTTCAATCTCTTATGAGTGGTGAGAGTAAAACAATTTTCCCAATACTGATCAATTTCAGAATTCCGAGCAGTCTGAGATTTCAGTACCCAAAGTGGAGGATAATAATGTGATGTCAGATGAGGAACTCATTAAGTTTAATGCTTCTCTGCGAAGCTATACATCCAAACCACTGACCTTCTGCAGATTCATCCTGACCACTCTATATGGGTCTTTATTACAAACACCTCCAGGTGGATAGATAGTAAGGGATGGCAGAGGTAAGTAGAGACTCACATTGTTAGTGAAGTCAAGGCAGGTTTTTCAGAGGAGAGGTGTAATATGAACTAAACCTCAAAGATGAATAGGCAAAAAAATTAATTAAGGTTACTTTACATGCTTCAGTAATCCACCATTTGTTATCAGCTGAGAGTTTTCAGTTAGCCAGAATAGGGGAGAAATTACTTCATAAACAGTGTTTTGCTTTCCACCTTGTTGGGGTTTGAATGTTCTCTCCAAAACTCATGTTTAAATTTAATTTCTGTTGTGAAGGTATTGAAAGCTGGAATCACTAAAAGGTGATTAGGACAGTGAGGTCTCTGGCCTCATAAATAGACTAATGTTATTAGTGCAGGTATGGGTTCCTGATAAAAGGGAGGTCAGTCTCCTCTTGCCCCCTTTTGTTTTTTCATGAGCTCTTTTACCCTTCTGTCTTCCACCGTGGGATGATGCAGCACAAAGGCACTAGCCAGATGTGGGCAGTTTCCTGGAACTTGGACTTCCCAGACTCCAGAAATTTAAGAAATATATATATATTTTTAAAATACCCAGCCTGGAATATTCTGTTATAGCAATACAAAATGAACTAAAACACACCCAAACTACCATGTTAACAGAGAGATTGTCTCTTCTCCTTAGCCACAGATTAACTTCAGACATTGATAGTAAGACAGTAAGACGCTAAGATCTTGTGGAATATAAATATTTATTGAGCACCATTGTGAAGCAGATGCTGGGCTATGCAGTGGTTCAGAATGATGGGAATGCAGTGGTGGGAACACAATGGTGCAGAAGACCATTGCAGGCCCTGGTCTTACAGCCTGCAGAGGAAGACAAGCAGGAAAGAGGCACAGATGAGCTGTTAAATAATGGAGTCATAGGATGTTACAGAGACACATACAAGTAGGCGTGCTTTGCAGAAGTCTAGCCAGAGGAAGTGACATCTTTGTGGAAACCTGAGCAAAATTTGTCAAAGTAAAAGGGAGGTGAGTGTTTTTGAAACAAAGATGATTTACAAAGGTCAGAAGAAAATCAGAAATTTTAGGAAATTATTCAATATATTTGGGGAGGTAAGAGCTGAACCAAGTTTAGAGAGATAAACTGAGAGCCGAGGACATTTTAGGCCCATTCAGGGATTTGGACTTGACCCTAAGAACAATAGGGAGCAGCTGAACAGTTCCTGTAGTACAGATTTGTGATGCCAGCCCTACAAAATCTTAACATGCCTTCGAGGCTGTTTTGGTAGTAGGAATGGGGGCAAAGGTGGTGGTCAGGACAGCTTCATACCTACATACAGTATTGTGAATTCTATGGGAACATTATCCTGGCATTTGGAAAAACGTTTACGTTTTTCAGAATTTAATTCATAGAGCACTTTTTGCTTTGTGGCAAAAGAGATGCAGTAGCACAGCAGGGGAGAACTTGGGATAGAAGGGCATCTCCTAGACATAATCCTGTTTTCTACTCCATGTGGGTAGCACTGGCTTTGTTTTGGTAACCTCTAGTCTTTTCCCTATAGTAGTATAAAAGGGTTTTGTACTATTCACTAGTACTTACTCAATTGTGAGCATTATGTTTTATACTCTTTAGATAAATCGTGTTTCTTTTGTTGTTTTCCCCATGTTAAGTCTAAAAGTCAGTGTTAAGAGCTTTCTCTTGGTTAATGAGTGAGGGAATTATACAATATTTCAGTGCTTGCCAATAATCATCCTGAATTTGCTTATCTTATGTGTCCGCCTTGGGTATTTTTCATTTATCCATCCATGCATTTCTGTTTACAAAAACTGTGTATTATCTCTATGTGCTCTGTTTTTGAAGTCATCATTTTGCATTGGGAACAGAAAGATCTCTGTAGTAAGAGCCTCTTCCCTGATGTCTATCTGTAGTGTTTAATAATTATCAAAATCTTCCCAACATGAAAATGGCCCCTCAAATTAAATTCAAGCACAGTCCAGTCAGCATTCAGAGGAAATAGCTTCATTACAATGAATGGAGAATTGGGCCCAGAAAACTCAAAAATATATCAAATATTTAAATGCTCCTCTGCAATTTAAATGCTATCTGAGAATGTATGGAATCATCCTGACAATTTTTGAAGACCCAGTAATGAAAATGGTGCTTACCACCCTCAAAGCATCTAAAGCATGAACACAGTGAGGAGAACAGAGTTCCTCGTGTTGTTATTCACAGGTGTTTTATGTAGGACTGGCAGCTTACTCTACCACAGAGTAACTTTCTAACCTTTTTTTTTTTGCTGTCATCATAACTAGCATAAATGATATTTTTATGGGAAGTGAACCGCTGAAATTTTTATGAAGACAAGTTAAAAGGAGACAGGTTTTGCAAGAAAATAAATCTACAAATGATAAATTCTTCAGTAGTCTTTCCCTGGAAATGTTAGAGATGTGATGTACCAATTGTACTTTAATAATTTAAAAAGTGTCTATCCTCTCTTCACTAACTTATGCTTACCCCAGCAATTTCAGGTCCTACTGCCAGAATACAGTATTACAAAGTGATATTTTCCCTTCTGAAGAGAAACACAGCCAGCCCAAAAACTCTAAGTGCAAATCAAAGACCCCTCTCTCAGAAAAAAGGGAAATCTCTCCAATTACCTTAAATTGGAAGAAAAAACTCTCAAGAAAAAGACATTAAGAGAAAGTGGCCTTTACTCTGTTATCTCAATATAAAATTCTGCCATTTTGGGCTTCACTGCTTCCTTGACACCCAGACTAGATCAACAGACCAAACACAGCAGGCAACAATAAGTTAGTAGTCCTAGATCCCAATGTGAGGAAGTAGGGAGAAAAAAGAATGACTTATGAGCTATTCTGAAGTTGTAAGACCTTAGCAACTGGGAAATAGATTTTAATGTACAGCTTGATTCATATTATTTATTTTGGGCCTGTATCAGCTCTACATTTGTCTTATGTACTTATAATACATTCCCATATAAGTAATCATTCTATGTGTTTACCCTGGACATAAGTTTTTCTCAGATCACAATGTCTTTATTCTTTATTACAATAATTTTAGATCTTACATAAGCATCCATCAAAAATTAGAAAAATATATTATTAGATTATGTGATTAGAGCTTTGGCTTACCCTTGTAATGACTCAGTGTCTTTCTCTGTAAACTAAGAGTAATTAATAATGCCTTTATCAGGAGGTAAATGAGTTAATACACGTACAGCTTTTAGATGATGGCATGGGACATATAAGGTCCCCTATACACTAGCTATTATTATCTAAGTCAAAATGCCATCTTACTGTCTTTTTCTTATTATGTATTTATAGCACCAATAAAGATTGCTTAATCTAATAATGAAATTTGGCATAAAGTGAAGTCTGAATTTGTTTTTTCTTATTGTTACTTCCTGCCAGAATGCTTTACAAATTAGGCAGGTGAAGTGGAAAGGGTAAAGGACTGATAATTAAAAAGCCACGATCTGATCTGCCTTTTGCCATCACCGCTAGCCAGTTGTGTTAACTTGTGCTACTCCCTCACGCTGTCAGTCCTCAGTTTCCCTGTATGTAAAATAAGACATAAATGGCTATTGTTCTGTATTGGCATTTGCTGATCACGATATACCAGAAGCTAAAATAGACCACATAAAGAAGATATTCTTATTTGACAAACTCACTCCCTACAAATCTGTTTTTATCTAGTTTTTTGTTTTTTTTTTGTTTTTGTTTTTTGTTTTTTCCTTGCTATGAGAAGAAAAATCCACAATTAGGGAAAGCACAGCGGATACTTAGCAACTCAACAGGGATTAATTTCTTTTACATAGTATGACACATTTTTTACATGACACAATGTTACATTTTTTTGTGGATGTCTCACCATGTGGTAAATGATTATAACTTCATTGCTGATGTTTGAAAGATTATGACTGATAAGGTAAGCCTTATGCTTTCATATTTCTTTTATTTCTACTTCACTTTCCTTATAAATAATTCATAGAACAAAATTACTGTCCTAGAAAATACAGTCTGTTTCATCAGCCCTTTCACACTTTATTGATCAGTGCATATAATTTTTAGTACATACCCATGGAATTTAGAAATCTAGCGTTTTCCTTCATTCCATGATATTTTAGAGGCATATATTTCTATCCAAATATTTGTATTTATAAACTCTATACTACAAAACATTGTTGCTTTTTTTTTTTTTTTTTTTTTTTTGAGACGGAGTTTCGCTCTTGTTGCCCAGGCTGGAGTGCAATGGCGTGATCTCGGCTCACCGCCACCTCCGCCTCCTGGGTTCAGGCAATTCTCCTGCCTCAGCCTCCTGAGTAGCTGGGATTACAGGCACGCGCCACCATGCCCAGCTAATTTTTTGTATTTTTAGTAGAGACGAGGTTTCACCATGTTGACCAGGATGGTCTCGATCTCTTGACCTCGTGATCCACCCGCCTTGGCCTCCCTAAGTGCTGGGATTACAGGCGTGAGCCACCGCGCCCGGCCAACATTGTTGCTTTTTACACTATTTATGTTGTAAATCTTTTTGATAGTAAGGACAACTTTCATTCAACTGCTATAAAAATTTTAAAATAGCTATCATTTATTAGGTACTTATGAGTGATCTCAGTCCTATCTCATTTTTTCGGTTTTAATCTTTATAACAATACTGTGAGGTAAGTATTATGTCTATTTTATATGTTAAGAAATTAAACTCATAGATATTAAGTAATTTTTCCAAGGAACCTAAAAAGTTAGTGCTGGATTCAGAATTTAAATTCTGAGTGTTCAGACACCAGAGCCCATGTTTCAGCTATGAGATATGGTGTCCCTTGTGGAATAGAACTAGCCCAAAAGAATGGTCAGGAGTCAGGATCCCAGCCCAGGCTGCTGAAATCTGTTTTTATTATGCCGTTCCTTTAGCAGTTGAATGTATTTAGATATTTACACGACCCTTCCAAAATGATCCACTTAAGAGTATCTAGTAGATAAGGGAACCCATTTTGTATTGTCTAACAAAAGAATCTCTCTAAACCTTATCTGGACTCTCCATCTCATTTTGACTAAGGTTATCCTTTTGGCAGAAGCTGAGGATGGTGGTGACCAGCACCAAGAGAGTGGGAGAGGAATGCACACTGTCGATCAATGGGCAAATAGGTGCCCCAGGGAAAGGATCGCATACTAAATAGGAAATGTCACAGTGTTACAAAAGCAATGAGAAAAACATCCTAACAGTAGAAATGGTGGAATTGAATAATTTAAGAAGGAGCAAGGAGAAGGCAAGAAAATAAAATACAGTAAACAAAACAGTTCAAAGACATAAACACAACAAAATTAACATTTTTCTTTCAATTTTGTCGTTTTTTATTTTCTGTTTCAACAGATGTACTTTATAGAATAAAAATATTAGAATATGTCAAGTATATATATATTTGTATTTATATATTTATAATATATATTTTATATTTTACAAATATATATACTTGTATATACATACATATTGTATATGTATTGTATACATAAATATACATATTTATATATTATATATGCAAATTTATATTTTACAAATGTATATACTTATATATATACATAAACATATAATATTCAGTATATATAATATGTATATATACAAGTATATATGTAAAATGTATATATACATAAATATACAATATTTAAAATATACAATATTTATGTATATATATACAAGTATATATATTTGTAAAATATTATAAATGTAATATATACAACATACATACAATGTAATATATACAAAATAATATATAATTGTAAAATATGCAATATTTTATATTTATATACAGATATAAAATATGTATATATACAATATTGCATATTTATGTAAATATACAAGTATATACATTTGTAAAAATATTTATATCTTTATATACATATTTGAAGATTATAGGGAAAAAAATAGTCTTTGGAGCAGTGGATATTTTTACTAGAAATGTGACTAGGAAATACCCTGTCACTTTTTAGAAAATGTCTTAAGTTTAATTTGATGTTTTGGCTCATTTCTTTCCTTAGTAATCATTTTATATATTCAATACATTATACCATTTAATATAATGTTCATTAAAAACATTCAATTTCAACCAAGTCCTGGAAAACATTGTAGGCGCCCCCCACTCTTTAAAAACATACCCACATGGAGTTTTCTAAATGCAATAAAGTCCAGATGGAGTTCTCCACAATCATCAAAAGATAAAAAGTGAACATTTAGTAAAAACATGAAAATTTTTAGAAATGATTAAGAAATATCAAACATTTTATAAATATGTAAATCTTATATTTATTAAAAGTAGCATTTTTATTGCTGTGTAGTTATATATTACCAATGCTATCCATCAGGACAGAAAATTTGTGAATAAAATTCCCTATACTAGCAAACTCAAATGCTCATTAAGTCAATGAATGGGTTAATTAAAATATAGCTCTATAATGATAATCTTTGTATTATCAGTCTGCAACTTCTCTAGTAAGAGGTACAGAATAATGCAATACAATTTATATTTTATATGATTTTTTTCTTTTTCTTTTAATTTTAGATTCAGGAGATACATGCACAGATTTCTCACAAGGCTATATTGCATGATGCTGAGGTTTGAGCCTCTGTTGATTCCATCACCTGGTAGTGAACATAGTACCCAATTGGAAGATTTTCAGCCCATGTTCTCAACCCTGTTTTTCTCCTTTTGGAGTTTCTAATGTCTATTTTTCCCATCTTTTTGTCTGTGTGTACCCAAGGTTTAGCTCCCACTTATAAATGAAAACGTGATATTTGTTATTACATTTCTGTGTTCATTTCCTTAGGATAATGTCCTCCAGCTGCAACCATGTTGCTGCAAAAGACATAATTTTACTCTTTTTTTTTATGGCTGAATAGTATTCTGTGGTGTATATGTACTACATTTTATTTATCAAGTACACCATTGGAAAGCACCTAGGTTGATTCCATGTCTTTGCTACTGTAAATATTGCTGCAGTAAACATATGCATACAGATGTCTTTTTGGTAGAATGATTTATTTTCTGTTAGGGATATACCCAGTAATGGAAATGCTGGGCCAAATAGTAGTTCTCTTTTAAATTCTTTGAGAAATCTCCAAACTGCTTTCCACAGTGTCTGAACTAATTTACATTCCCACCAACAGCACGTATTATCTTTTCTTCACAGCCTCACCAACATCTGCTGATTTTTGACTTTTTAATAATAATCATTTTGAGTAGTGAGAGATAGTATCTTATTGTGGTTTTTATTTCCTTTTCTCTGATTATTAGTAATGATGTGTATTTTTTCATGTGTTTCTTGGCCGCTTGTGTGACTTCTTTTGAGAGGAAGCCTGTTGAAGTCCTAGATATTGGATGTTAGCCCTTTCTCAGATGCATAGTTTGCAAATATGTTGTCCCATTCTGTAGGTGTCTGTTTACATGGTCGATAGTTTCCTTTGCTATGTAGATATTTTTTAGTTTTGTTAGGTCCCACTTGTCAATTTTTGGTTTTGCTGTGATTGCTTTTGAGGATATGGTAACAAATTCTTTGCCTAAACCAATGTCCAGAAAGATATTTCCTAAGTTTTCTTCTAGGGATTTTATAGTTTGAGGTTTTATATTTATGTCTTTAATTCAACTCAAGCTAATTTTTGTTTATGGTGAAATGTAGGGGTCCAGTTTCATTTTTCTGCATATGGCTAACCTGCTATCCCAGTATCCTTTATTGAAAAATGATCTCTTTCCCCATTGCATATTTTTGTTAACTTCATCAAAGATCATATGGCTGTAGGTGTGTGGTTTTTCTTCTGGGTGTTCTGTTCCATCCCATTGGTCTATGTGTCTATTTTTGTACCATCACCATGCTGTTTTTGTTACTGTAGCCTTATATTATAGTTTGAAGTTGTGGGGCCTCTAGCTTTATTCATTTTGCTTAGAATTACTTTGGCTATTCAGGCTCTTTTTTGGTTCCATATGAATTTTCAAATAATTTTTTTTCTAATTCTGTGAAAAATGATGTTGGTAGTTTGATAGGAATAGTATTGAATCTATAGTTTGCTTTGGGCAGTATGGATACTTAAAGGATGTTGACTTTTTCAATATCCTTTAAACAAATGTTCGTGGAATATTTTCCCAATTGTTTCTGTCATCTATGATTTCTTTCAGCAGCACTTTATTGCCTCTCCTTATAGAGATTTCTCACCTTCTTGGTAAGAAGTATTCCTAGATATTTTTTTTGTATGGGTGGATATTTTAAGTGAGATTGCATTCTCAATTTGGCTTGCAGCTTGAATGTTATTAGTGTTAGAAACACTACTAATTTGTTTTGTCCTCTTTAAAAAAAATGGGATACCTATGCAGAATATGTAGGTTTGTTACATAGGT
Organism: Aotus nancymaae; assembly: GCF_030222135.1. NCBI lineage: Eukaryota > Metazoa > Chordata > Mammalia > Primates > Aotidae > Aotus > Aotus nancymaae. Next base: position 8,948,638 of record NW_026988460.1, read on the forward strand.
ATGCATGTGCCATGGTGATTTGCCATATCTATTGACCCATCCTCTAAGTTCCTCTCCTCACTCCCTACCCCCCAAACAGGCGCTGGTGTGTGCTGTTTCCCTCTCTGTGTGCATGTGTTCTCAGTGTTCAACTTCCACTTATGAGTGAGAACATACTGTGTTTGGTTTTCTGTTCCTGTGTTAGTTTGCTGAGGATGATGGCTTTCAGCTTCATCCATGTCCTTGCATGGATGAGACATAGTCTCATTTCTTTTTATGGCTTCATAGTATTCCATAGTGTATATACCGCATTTTCTTTATCCACTCTGTCATTGATGGGCATTTGGGTTCGTTCCATGTCATTGCTGTGGTAAATAGTGCTGCAGTAAATATACGTGTGCATGTGTCTTTATAGTAGAATGCTTTATATTCCCTTGGGTATATACTCAGTAATGGGATTGCTGGGTCAAATGGTGTTTCTGGTTCTCGATCCCTGAGGAATCACCACATTGTTTTCCATAATGGTTGAACTAATTTACATTTCCACCAACAGTGTAAAAGTTTTCCTATTTCTCCACATCCTCTCCAGCATCTGTTGTTTCCTGACTTTTTAATAATGACCATTCTGACTGGCATGAGATGGTATCTCAATGTGGTTTTGATTTGCATTTCTTTGATGATCAGTGATGTTGAGATTTTTTCATATTTATTGGGCACTTAAATGTCTTCTCTTGAGAGTGTCTGCTCATATCCTTTGTCCACTTTGTGATGGGGCTGTGTGTTGTGTTTTTCTCTTGTAAATTTGTTTAAATTCCTTGTAAACTCTGGATATTAGACCTTTGTCAGATGGGCAGATGGCAGAAATTTTCTCCCATTCTGTAGGTTGTATGTTCACTCTGATGATAGTTTCTTTTGCTGTGCAGAAACTCCTTAGTTCAATTTGATCCCATTTGTCAATTTTGGCTTTTGTTGAAATTGCTTTTTGTGTTTTTGTCATGATGTCTTTGTCTGTGCCTATGTCCTGAATGGTATTGCCTAGGTTTTCTTCTGAAGTTTTTATAGTTTTGGGTTTTACATTTAAGTCTTTGATTCATCTTGAGTTAATTTTTGTATAAGGTATAAGGAAGTGTCCAGTTTCAGTTTTTGGCATATGGCTATCCAGTTTTCCCAGCACCATTTACTGAATAGGAGATCCTTTCCCCATTGCTTGTTTTTGTCAGGTTTGTTGAAGATCAGATGGTTGTAGATATGAGTGTTATGTCTAAGGTCTCTGTCCTGCTCCGTTGTCTGTTTTGGTACCAGTCATGCTGTTCTGGTTACTGTAGCCTTGTGAGAAATGCTTCTGATGTTTGTTCATTGATTTGTATCCTGAGACTCCTGAAGTTTTTTGTCAGATGTAGGGGAGCCTTTTGTTGGGGTCTATAGCGTTTTCTAGGACTAGAATCATATTGTTAGTGAAGAGGTAATTTGACTTCCTCTTTTCCTGTTTGGATGCCTTATATTTCTTTCTCTTACCTGATTGTTCTATCTAGGGCTTCCAATACTATATTGAGTAGGCATGGCAAAAGTGAACATCTTTCTCTTGTTCCAACTCTTTAGAGAAGCACTTCCAACTTTTGCCTTTTCAGTATGATATTGACTATGTGTCGGTCATAGATGGCTCTTATTATTTTGAGGTATGCTCTTTAGATACCTAGTTTGTTAAAGGTTTTTATCATGAAGTAATACTGGATTTTGCTGAATGCCTTTTCTGTGTCTATTGAGATGATCATAAGGTTTTTGTTTAAAATCCTGTTTATGTAGTAAAATGCATTTATTGATTTGCATATGTTGAATCAACCTTGCATCTGGGGAATAAAGCCTACTTGATCATGGGGAATTAACTTTTGATACGCTGTTGGATTTGGTTTGCAAGTATTTTAGTGAAAATGTTTGTGACTATGTTCATCAGGGATATTGGCCTATAGTTTTCTTTTTTCATTGTGCCTTTGCCAGATTTTGGTGTTAAGGTGATACTGCTTTTGTTGAATGAGTTAGAGGGCAATCATTTCTTCTTGACTTTTTGAAATGGTTTCAATAGGATTGGAAAGACCTCTTCTCTGTACATCTGGAAGAATTTGACTGTGAATCCATCTGATCTAGGGATATTTTTGATTGGTAGATTCTTTGAATTGCTGATTCAATTTCAGAACTTGCTTTTGGTCTGATCAGGGTTTTAATTTCTTCCTGATTCAATTTTGGGAAGTTGTGTATTTCCAAGAATTTATACTTTACCTCTAGTTTTTCTAGTTTGTATACATGGGTGTGTTCATTACAATTTCTGAGGATCTTTTGTGTTTCTGGGGGATTGGTTGTAATATCACCTTTGTCATTTCTGATTGCACTTATTTGGATCGTCTCTCTTTTTGTCTTTGTTAATCCAGTTAATGCTCTACCAATCCTGTTTATCCTTTCAAAAAACCAGTTTTTTATTTCACTTTTTTTTTTGTATATTTTTTTCAGGTCTCGATTTTGTTTATTTCTGCTCTGATTTTAGTTATTCCCTTTCTTCTGCTATCTTTCGAATTTGTTTTTGTTTAACTAGTTCCTTTGGTGCAATGGTAGATCATTAATTTGAGCTCTATCTTCTTGATGTAGGTATTTAGTGCTATAAACTTTCCTCTTAACACTGTTTTTGCTGCATCCCAGTGATTTTGGTATACTTTGTCTCTGTTTTCATTTGTTTCAAAGAATTTTTTGATTTCTACCTTGATTTATTGTCCCTAAAATGCATTAAGGAGCAAATTATTTAGTTTTCATGTAATTGTGCTGTTATGAGAGTTCCTCTTGGTATTTATTTCTATTTTTATTGCATTGTGGTCTGAGAAAGCCATGCTTTGTATGATTTAACTGTTTTTAAATGTATTAAGACTTTCTTTATGACCCCAAATGTGGTCAGTCTTAGAGTATATTCCGCGTGCAGGTAAGAAGAATGTATATTCTGTGGTTGTTGAGTGGAGTAATGGGTAGATGCTATTAAATCCAATTGACTGACTGCTGACTTTATATCCAGAATTTCTTAGTTTTGTGCTTTGATGATCTATCTAATGCTGTCAGTGAGGTGTTGAAGTCCTCTACTATTATTATGCAGCTAAGTCTTTTCCTAGATCTAGAAGTACTTGTTTTATGAATCTGGGTGCTCCATTTTTGGGTGTGTATATATTTAAGATAGTGAAGTCTTCTTGTTGAACCAAAAGCTTTATCATTATATAATGGCCTTATTTGTCCTTTTGTACTATTGTTGGTTTAAAGTCTGTTTTATTCTGTATGAGAATAGTGACACCTGCTCTTTTTTGTTTTCCATTTTTGTGATAGAGCTTTCTCCATTCCTTTACATTGAACCTGTGGGTGTCATTACAGTTGAGATGGGTGTCCTTAAGACAACAGAAGTTTGAATTTTTTTTTTTTTAATCCAAGTTGCTACTTTGTGTCTTTTAAGTAGAACATTTAGACACTTTAAATTCAAGGTTAATATGTGAAATTTTGTTCCTGTTGCAGAGTTGTTGATTTGTTGCTTTGTAGTCTTGATTATGTAGTTGCTTTGTAAGGTCTGTGGTTGAAGTGCTTTTGTATGTTTTTGTGGTACCAGATAGTATTCTTTTGTTTCTGTGTTGAAACTCCCTTAAACCCTTGTAAGATCAGTCTAGTGGTAACAAATCCCTTTAGTGATTGCTTTTACGGGAAAGATTTTATTTGTCCTTTGCTTATGATGCTTAGTTTAACGACATGTGTAATTCTTGGTTGGTATTTCTTTTCTTTAAGAATGCTAAAAATAGATCCCCACTCTTTTGTGGATTGTAATATTTCTGCTGAGAAGTCCCCTGTTAGCTTGATAAGATTCCCTTTTAAGTGATATGACTCTTTTTTCTAGCTGCCTTTAGGACTTTTTTCTTTCATGTTGACCTTGGAAAGTCTGTTGAATATGTACATTGGAGCTGGATATTTTGTATAGCTTCTCATAAGGGTTCTCTGAATTTCTTGTATTTGCAGGTTGACCTTTCTAGAGGGATTGTGTAAATTTCTGTGGGCTATATGCTGAAGTATGTTTTCCAAATTGCTTACTCTCTTCTTTCTCAGGAATGCCAGTGAATCGTAGGTTTGGTTGTTTTACATAATCCCATATTTTTCAGAAGCTTCATTCATTTTTTAAATTCCTTTTAATTTTTGTCTTACTGGTTGATTCATAGGACTGGTATTCAAGCTCTGAAATTCTTTCCTCTGCTTGGTCTACTCTATTGTTGAGCTTCCAGTTGTTTTACAAAATTCCACTAGTAAATATTTCAATTCTAGAAGTTCAGTTTGGTTCTTTCTTAATATAGCTATTTAATCTTTCAAAAGTTGTGTTGTTTTTCTGGCTTCCTTGGATTGGAGTTCAACTTCCTCTTGGATTGGAGTTCAACTTCCTCTTGGATCTCGTTGAGTTTCCTTGCCATCCAGATTCTGAATTCTATGTCAATCATTTCAGACATTTGACTGTGGTTAGGCATCTTTACTAAAGAACCAGTGTAAATGTTTGTAGGTAATAAAATCCCATGACTTTTTGAATTTCCAGAGTTCTTGCACTGATTCCTTCTCATCTGAGGGAGCTAGTGCTTTTACTTTTTGAATTTGCTGTTGTTTGGATGAGGCTTTTTGTTTTTGTATCTTTTTTCCCTAGAGATTTTGGCTGTGGTGTATGTTGTGTATAGTAGATTGGCTTTGTTTCTGGGAGCTGTCAGAGGGCCATGGCTCTATATGGGTTCCTTGTAGATCAGTTTCAAAGGTGTTTATTGAAGTAATATATTTTTGTTTGGTAGTGTAATTCAGGCTGCAATCCAGTAGATGATGCTTGAGAGTAAGGGTCAACAGATTGAGGATCATACTCAGTCTCTTGTGCCAGTTTAGTATTTCAGTGCCTCTGTGGCAGTGCTGTAGGGAAAAGAAGTGAGCAGCGAGAGATCACTCCCTTAGTGCAAGATGGAGAGATCAGCAAGAGATCACAAGTCCCTTCCTGGGCCTTGGTGGTGTCACCTTCAACTACTGGTAGCAGCAACATTTTCTTTTTTCCAAGGAGGACATTGGGAGACTGTGTTCCCCCCTCCCTTAGGGGGCAGTCTGTACTGAGGGTTAGGTCACCAGGATACCTGCAATTTCCCAGGGACCTGCTGGTCCCCTGGAATCACCAAAGTCAGAGTGGGTTGTGGGGTATGTCTGTGGATGATCTAGTGATGCAGTGCATGAAGGGCAGAGGACCCTCAGGTGAGGCAGTGGTGCCATGAGTGTGTGAAATGTTTTGGCTGTGTCCCCACCCAAAATCTCTTCTTAAATTGTAATCTCCATAATCCCCATGTGTCATGAGAGGCATCCAGTGAAAAGCGATTGAATCATGGGGGCAGTTCCCCCCATCCTGTTCTCATGATAGTGAATTCTTACACGATCTCATAGTTTATAAGCATCTGGCATTTTCCCTGGTTGCACTCACTCCGTCCTGCTGCCTTGTGAAGAAGGTGCCTCCTCCTCCTTTGCCTTCCACCATGATTGTAAGTTTCCTGAGGCTTCCCTGAAAAGCAAAACTGTGGTCAATTGAAACTTTCTCCTTTATAAATTACCCAGTCTCGGGTATTTCTTCATAGCAGTGTGAGAATAATCTATTACAGTGTGCAACCCTATGGTGCCCACATTCTGGGGTTTTTCAGCACAGCAGATGGCTGTGGTACTCTCCTAGCTCATGCTCCCCCAGCCGGGCAGGTCTTACCCTGGTGTCCTTCATGGCAGGCCTGACAAGATAGGCTTGTCCCAAGCCATTTGCACCCAGATTGCTGAGCCATTGCAGATGTTTCAGGCCACAGAGCTCCCCAGGAAAGAAGTCACAGCTGGCTTCAGGCCACATCCTATCTAGACATGTCTTATAATGGGAGGACACACATCTCCTGTGCTGTCACATGAACTTGTACCATACTTTTCCCTGTTTTCTGAGAGTGGGGGCTCCTCCCCTGCTAGAGCTCAGGCCACAGATCCTGGCTTAGTACCCTTGAGTGGTATACTTCAGTCCTGGTTAGTTGGGACCAGGCCAGCAGATTTGTTCTCTGGGCACTCAAGGTCGAGCATTGGCTGTTCTAGTGGATAGTGAACTGCTCCCAGGCAACCAGCAAAACACTCAGATGGCTCAGCGGAGTCTGTGCTGTAGGCATCCTCCCGCAAGGAGGGGCAGGCAGGCAAGGGGACACCTGGATTAGATGTTCCTCAGTCCTGTGGCAGTGGCAGCCATGCTGTCCTCTGGCCTGGCAGACAGCAGAAGCTGAAACCACTTAGTGCAAGATGGAGAGCCTTGGGGAATGGGTACCTACAGTCATGTTTTTCTGTAGATGCACCATGTAGCAAAATCTTTTAGGCTCCGCATTGGTTTGAGCTGTGCCTCTGTCTGTTCTCTAGGCAACTTCTCCTGTCAGTTTAAGGGCTTGAGGGGCCTGGGAATTCCTGTAGGTAGGATCCCATCGGTCCACAATTGGAGTGGCGCTCTGGAGTTCCTTCACTTAACCCTATCTTGAGTCCAGTTCAGGACTGGAGTCAGTCTTGTCATCCAGCTTCTCTGAGCATGCTTCCCAGCTTCTTCCTCCTCCAACCACATGTCTGTGTTGCCTCTCTGTTGATTTTCAGTGCTTCCTCTTAAAAGATTGGTTCAGAGTGTAATACTTTACTTGATATTTTTATTCCTCTCCATGGCAGAGGCATTTTCTGGCTGTGTCTAGTCAGCCATTTTGCCTGGAATCTTATTTTTCATTTTGAAGTGAGCAATAACAGGATTGCAGTATGTTATGTTCAAATTTAGCTATTTTTCCCCTTTTCTTTCTTCTTAGTATTTGATTAGTTCTATAGATATGCCTCTTTGTACATTTTTTAAACATTAGAATGATACAGAGGCTAATCTTCAATGGAATAAATAGACACTTATGGATTAGCATCACTTGATTTCTGTGTTTTTAATAAAGATTTTTACAAGTTCCAGAAAAAAATAAATCTTAGATTAGTTGTTACATGAGGTCACATATTTAATATAAAAAAGGCTTATTGTGTTCTATTTACATTGTAAACCTTGGAAATAGAGTCGCTTATGAAACAGTCCCAGTTTTTGCACAAGCTTGAAGACTCATCATGAAAGACAAACTTTCTGTCAGGTTAATCTTTTATAGATTCAGCTTGGTATTCCATTTGCATCCCTTTGGAGTCTATTATGACTATAGAAGAATTTAACCATTCTTTCATGGAATTCATACCATACAATAACTTCCAGTTGGTTATAGAAGCTCAAAAGTTTCAAACCTAGAGGGAGATTGTGTTAAACTTTGCCAAACTTATTTTCTTGGGGGCAGGGGAGGATTGATATGAGCTTTGTGTATGTTTTTCTTCTCCTCTCCTCTCCTCTCCCACAGCAGTGATGAGGGTGAGGAGGAGGGACTGAAGAAGTGATTTCTAAGTCAGTAACTGGAGAAGGTATCTCTACAAACTGAATGTCACGTATAATCTGCCAACCCACATATCATATTTCTCAGTTTATGGGAAGAGTATAATTGATTTTAATAGGATCTAAAGCTTTAATCGTATTACTGACAAACACAGGTTTCCCAGATTGCATAATACATTGTGATCATGATGGTTGACTTAAAATGACAAGGTTCTAGGACATCTATATATATGAAATTTTAAGTAGCATTATTTGATAATCCAGTGCACAGCCATTCATGTTAATTTCATTCAGTCCCTTCTTTTTCAAACCAATCCAATTATTTTAGTATTGTTACAGCCCGTGGGCCTATGCATGTTTACCTTTTCTGTGTCTTGATTGAGTGAAAATGAGAAGAACAGGTTATAAAAGCTTCATTACTTTTGCTATCCAAAGTGTGGGCCGTGGACCAGCAAGCAGCATCAGCAACACTAATGCTGAAGTGCGGTAGCCTAGACTGTGCCCCAAATGTACTAAATTAGAATCTTAACTTAACAGAATCTACAGAAAATTCTCATGCACTTTAAAGTTGGAAAAATACTAAGAACAGTAGGTCTCAGCTTCAGCTATAAATTATAATCACCTGGGAAAAATTTAATAATTATTATGCCTATGTGTCACTTCTGGCCACTTAAATGGAATTTTCTGAGGTGGGGGGCTGGCCATTGTTAAAGTGAACTATTAATAAATATAGCCTGAGAAGGACTCCATATTTTTATATTTGAGTCCTGTGGATGAACTGCAACCTAACTTAATAGGTGGACAAGACTGAAAACCTAGCTTAAGAGTATGTACCTGTAAGAATAGCTGAGTGTTGTCCAATCCCAGTAGTCATACTTCAAATACTCATTTACTGCTGAGTGTTCAATCTGTGTTCAAATAAGGTAAGTACTGAGCTGTAACCAATCCAGTTGTTATTTCCAATTTCTGTACATCACTTTTTTTTTTGTCTATAAATCTTCTTCCACCATGTGGCTGCACTGGAGTCCCTCTGTATCTGCTGTGATTCTGGGGCCTGCCTGATTCGCTCAATTAAACTTCTTTTAATTTAATTTAGCTGAAGTTTTTCTTTTAACATCATCAAATTAAAAAAAATTCTCAATGTATAATTTAAATTCACAGCAAAGAGCAAGAGCTACTGCACCTAAACAAATGGCTTCCTTTGTTAAATATTTATTGCAGCTCTATTGTATGCCAGTCACTCCCAAAAGGGATGCCAAAATGAATAAAGAACACAGAGCTTCTGGCCTCATGGAACTTGCAGTCTAATGAGGCATAAGCTTTTACACAGCAACAAAAAGCAATAAAATTATTTAATAACTTTATATTACTAATAAAGTAAACTGGATGGGGGGAAACACTTAAGACTAAGAAAGTTACTACTGTGTACATAGTGAAGAATGAGAAATGGAGCAGGAGGATGTTGGCAATTTTGGAAGACTGTAAGTCTGGGAAAGGAACACTGGAAATAGTTCATTACTTAGTACCCTGCTCAAGGAACTCTAGCTCAGTGTGCACACCCCACTGAATGCGTTCTATAACCTAGTGAGGTGCTACATGCACCCAGGATGTGTTGGAGGAAACTCTTCTTAATTAATCTTCCCTGAAAATGTATCTTCTGTTAAATTACTCAGCCTGGAGGTCAGCATTATTTCCTAATTTGCACGAAGGCATTGTACAAATCTGCAGTAGCTCTGCTCTCAGTCTTCTCTGGTCCTTCCTCCCCTACAATTTCTTGTTGGGGTCAAGAGACATTATAGCAATAGTGTGGTACTTGGGTATAAATTTGCACAAGATGAGGGTGAGCAGAACTTTTTACAGAACCTTTAAGACCTGATCAAAGTTTTAGATTTACCCTAAGGGCGAGAGAAAACCACTGAGTCATCCTTTACATTCCAGTTAAACTCTGATTTACATTCTCAAAGACCTGACAGACCTGATGAGATTGGATTACAGTAGGGTGGAGTGGTAAATTGAATAGATGGGGAGAACCTGGAAAAAGTCAACTACAACAATCCAAGAGAGAGAGGATGATAATCCAGCCTAGAATAGTCAAGGGAGATACAGTATGAATTCAAGATATAGTTTTAAACAGGATGAGGTCATATATAAACAAATCAAGAACTCCTTACTGAAGTTCATCAACTTCCAATACTAGGGGAATCTGAGGCTAGAAATATAAATCCAAGATTCAGGAAGAATAAAAATCTGAAAATAGTTTTGGCCTCACTGGAGAGTCTGAGCAAGAAAAGTTCTCAATATATGTTAATTCCCACTTTTCCCTTAGGAAATATTACCACACACGGCAAGATGCTTTTTTTTTTTCTTTTTAAATCATTACTTGAATTAGTACTTTCACACTTTTCTTAGGAAACTATATATGGATATGAGAGGGCCAAAATGTAAGACATCCCTCACTCCCTTCCCTGGTCAGTGTAGTGCATTGAGTAAGAAAACGTGTGTGATGAAGTTAGAAAGATTTAAAGAGCCTGGACACCTTACTAAGGGAGGCTATTATATAATTTGGGGGAAGATGGGACCCATCATATGTATGCTATCCAGGCAGCCCATGAAACACAGAGGAAGCCGTACGAGGGGTCTCCATTTCTTATGGGAATAGAACTTCTCTCATTAATTTTCTCTTACATCCTGAAATTAAGTCCCTAATTAAACAATACTGTCTGCAAAGATGTAAATGTTACAGTCTCACCAAGGGACCACAGTGTAACAGCCTCTCATTGTTTCAGTTATCACCTGGAATTCTTTGACCCATGACCATGAATATTAAGGAACATGGATACCAAGGGTGAGGTTGGAGTGAAAGTTTAATAAGTGGAAGAAGAAACTTCGCCACCATGGAGATGGTGCCCAAAAGAGGGTTGCCATTTTCACAGTTGAATACAAGGGGTTTTGTAAGAAACCCATGAAGGCTGAGTGTCTCACTTGTGTAAGGTGCAGATTTCTGGTAGCTCCACCCTGTCCTCCTAATGTGCCTGAGAGCCCTTAGCTTGAGCTACTCCATATTGCTTTGTTCCCCTTACTGCACATGTGTCAGAAGATGTAATTTTCCATTGTGGGCATGTCTGGGCAAATAACCTGTGTAGGCCTTTCTTATTTGTGTGACTGTGGGCATGTCTTGGGCAGGCCCCCCCGTGCAAATTCCCTTATCTCTGCCTGCAGCTTGATTTTTCAGGCTGTCCTGTTGCTTGAAAGAATTCAACCAAGCACCCACCCTAATGGCCTGCCTGACTGGTTTCTTCCTTTCTCCTCTTATAAAAAAACATAGTGTCCTTTTTTCCTCCCCACTTTTTCCTTTTCCTTTTTAGGTTCCTCGTTTTCCATATAAATAATTTTCTAATCAAAAATTAAGTTGTTTAAACCAACTAAGGACTTTGTTTTTCAAAATTACAATAGAACATGTATACTGAATTAAATCATGGCTGAACATTTTTCTGTCATTTATACATTTCTTTGTCCCTGGAAGTCCCAGAGAAAATGTAATCAGATACTTAGTTCCCATTTAATATTTCTTTGCTTCTCAATCCCTTGAAAAGTAAACTGAACATTATTGTAGACATGATGGTTACTGTGAGAATAAGAATTTTTAAAGGAAACATCTGTGGTTTTAACCCATGGTATAAATTACTACTATAACATTCCGTATTAAAACTCAACATTTACACATAGAATTAAAAACTCCTGTGGGATTATTCTGCTGAAAAGGCAAACAGATGATAGTTCAAGTAAAACTGAAGCATGAAGTGTGGACAATATATTTTCAAATGGATGTAAAAAGAGCAGTTGGCAGTTGCTTTGAAAGTACAAACATCATAAGAGACTGAAACATTTTTCCCTTTCATTGCCTAATGTCAGATTTTAAACAGGCTTTCCCAATTGCTTTCCCATTTTCTTCGATCTCCAATTCACCACATTTAAGCCTTACAGGTGAGAACTTAGACATCTGTAAACTTGTGAAATACTTCAAGTGTAGTTTTATCTTCACTGTGAATAAAAAGAATGGGGGAATTTCTAGTTTGAAGTTTTAAGATAATTTAGAAAACACACATCTTTCCAAGGCCCATAGTGTAAAATAGGGTGGGTACATGGGTTGGAATGGTCTAAAGACCTTTATGATCTGTATGTGATCAGAAGATATATCATGACAGTTGTTTTGTTGCTGCTGTTCTTTTTTTAATTTATTTATTTATAATAATACAGTTGTCCTGGGTATAGTGCTTCTTGTTTCTATCAAAACTTACTGCTTGAATGAAGAAATAAAAGCAATGGCAACAAAAACCAAAATAGACAAATGGGATCTAATCAAACTTAAGAGCTTCTGCACAGCAAAACAAACAATCATTAGAGTCAATCAGCAATCAACAGAATGGGAAAACATTTTTGTGATCTACATATCTTACAAAGGGCTAATATCCAGAATCTACAAAGAACTAAAACAAATTTACAAGAAAAAAATCCCATCAAAAAGTGGGTGATGGATATGAACAGACACTTTTCAAAAGAAGACATTTATGCAGCCAACAAACGTATGAAAAAATGCTCCTTATCACTGGTCATTAGAGAAATGCAAATCAAAACCACATTGAGATACCATCTCATGCCAGTTCAAATGGCGATCATTTAAAAATCTGGAGACAACAGACGCTGGAGAGGATGTAGAGAAATAGGAACACTTTTACACTGTTGGTGGGAGTGTAAATTAGTTCAATTATTGTGGAAGATAGTGTGGTGATTCTTCAAGGATCTAGAAATAGAAATACCATTTGACCCAGCAATCCCATTACTGGGTATATATCCAAATGATTATAAATCATTCTACTATAAAGACACATGTACACATATGTTCATTGCAGCACTATTTAAGATAGCAAAGATCTGGAACCAACCCAAATGCCCATCAACGATAGACTGGATAAAGAAAATGTGGCACATATATACCATGGAATACTATGCAGCCATAAAAAAGGATGAGTTCTAGTCCTTTGTAGGGATATAGATGAAGCTGGAAACCATCATTCTTAGCAAACTGACACAAGAACAGAAAAGCAAACATTGCATGTTCTCTCTCTCTCATAAGTAGGTGTTAAACAATGAGAACACACGGACACAAGGACAAGAACATCACACACTGGGGCCTGTTGGGGGGTGTGTTAGGAAGAGATAGCAGGGGGTGGGGAATTGGGGAGTGATAACATTAGGAGCAATACCTAATATTGGTGACGAGGGGGATGGATGCAGCAAACCACCATGGCATGCGTATACCTATGTAGCAATCCTGCACAACCTGCACATGTACCCCAGAACTTAAAGTATAATAACAAAAAGAGGAGTGGTATACAAACTGATAAGACTTTGGTTAATGTACTTTTAAGAGAGAGATGTAACATAATCTCTCATGTACGTATAGCAGGGAAGATAAATTTTGAAGATATAAAGACCTGAGTTTAGATCTCTTTCTAGCTACCATGTTTTTTCTTTTCAACTTTTATTTTAGGTTTGGGATTACATGTGCAGGTTTGTCACATGGATAAACTGCATGTCATGGAGGTTTGATGTACAGATTATTTTGTCACCTAGGTAATAAGCATAAATTCATGAAGTTGTTTTTAATACAGAGACAGAGTCTCATTTTGTTGCCCAGGCTGGTCTCCAACTCCTGGGCTTAAGTGATCTTCCTGCCTCGGCCTCCCAAAATGCTGGGATTATAGGCATGAACCACCATGCATGGCCTATGACTACCTTTTTTTCTTTTCCAGATGCTTTTGGCCATGCCAATTTCTCTTTACTCCAGTGGTCTCATTTGTTCAATAAGAATATTATGATCATTGAAATGATTAGATTTTATAATATGCAGCTGTTTGTCTCTGCTTATATGCATAAAAAGCTCAGAAAGTAGATAAACTGTACATCCATTAAATTAAAAATTACTCTGTGCTAAAAAGAAATGAGCTATCAAGCCATAAAAAGATATAGAGGAACTTAAATGCATATTACTAAGTGGAAGAAGTCAATCTGAAAAGGCTACATACTGTTTGATTCTAACTATATGACATTCTTCATATGATTTATATTCTTTATTTATAGGTTTGTTTGTTTTTTTTAAAGAGACACAGGAAATGGAAAATGAGTAATGAGAGAAGGAGAGAGGGAAAGAAACAGGGAAAAGAGACAGAGTATGCAAAATTGGTTTACCCCATGCTTCACTTCTCTGTATTTAAAAAATCCTTCAACTTTGATCCTTTTATGCTGATGGTAATGTAGGTAACAGGCAGTTGAGTAAATTGCCTTCATGTGTAGTGTTGGGCCCATTCTCTTTCCAAAACTATGCCCCAAATTTAGTCTGGAGTCTCTGACTCTGTGTTTCTTAGTTTTCTTGTTGTTGCTGATGTTGCCTTCATTGTCTTGAACGTGGCATCCCTATATTTCTGTCTGACTTCCATAGACCTTTCTTACCTGCCTTCTCCTTACACCTTTAGAGTAAATCTTTCAAATGTTAACTTCCTGGAAAAGGTCAGGTACTGAACACTGGTAGGTAATTGGTCCTTTGGGCAGGTTAAGTCTGTCCAGGGTAAAGGGAATGATAGAAGAAAAATCTTCTCATTGAGTTAAATGGACAAAATAGGGGAATGGATGGAAGAGATTTCTTCTTACTTACTATCTATACCATTTGGAAGGAAGTTAGAAATTATCTGAAAGATGGTTAATCTAAATACTTCCATGAATATTAAAAATCACTTACTTTCAAAGTTGCCATTGGACTAGAATACAATTTAAAAATGTAAACATCTTTCTTAAGTTTCTAAATGTGTATTTATTACCATTATTATCTGAAATAAGACTGCTCCAATTTTTTATTCAAATATTTATTTAAAAAGTACTACCTACAAGGTTTCGTGTTTTATACTGTTGTCTTATGTAGAGACACATGATGTATCTACTATGATAATTCCTATTTAGCTGATGTAAAAAGTGAGTTTGGAGGCAAAATAACTTATCTGACGCTTCTCAATAATTATATGGTGGTACCAGCCTAACTCCAAAGAGAACTTCTTAATCATACTGTCACACTTCCCCACTGGGGACATTGAATAAATTGTTCTAAATTTTAGAAGACAGGAGTAACAAGGACTTATGTAATGAATTGATTCTTCAAAATGAAGAATAACTCTAGCAAGCAACACTTCCTTTGAAAAACTACCAGGAAATTCACAAGTATCAATTCAATACCTTGTTAACAGTTCCCGTGTAATATCACTGCTTGACATGATACTGACTTACTTTTTATCATGTTTGAGCTCCAATTGAGAGTTTTGAAATGTTGAAATAACATCATCATATGGATAATTACTAGATGTGCTATTTTTGCGGCTGTTTTGAAGAGAAATAATTAGACGCAGTGTACCACTTACCTGTTGTATTTGTCTTTGATCTTGCTCTGTAGATCTCATAAAAAATTAAACGAAAATGCACCGTTAAAAAACCCACAGAACGGATCATAAGTTTTCAACAAATAAATATTCAGGGGAGTGCCTTTGACTTATATCCCTGAATTAGAGAAAATAATCATTGAACAGTAACATAGTGCTTAAGAATGTGGGGACTTAGACCAGATTGCCTCTCCTTTTATCAATACTCTTTGTAAGGTAATTTTTGTTGCTCCTCCTATGAAAAGGTAGAATCTATTTCTCCCTCCATTGAATCTGGGCTGACCTTGTGATTGGCTTTGTGTGAAAAGGAAAGTTGTGACACTCTGGACTTCCATGCTTCCTCTTATTCTTTCAGTAACCTACCACTGCAGCCATGACAACAAGCCTGGGCTAGCTTGCTGAAGGACGAGACATCATGTGGAGCAAAAAAGAGCCAACCTAACTGAACTATCTTAGACCAGTGAGCTCCCAGCTGACTTGGCAGTTGACCACAAAGGCATAAGGGAACACAGCAAAATTTAGCCAAGCCTGAGTGAAAGAATCGTTGAGCTGAGTCCAGCCCAAATGGCCAACAGACAGAATCATGAAGTAAGTAAATGGTTGTTACTTTATGCCTCTAAGATTTGTGTGGGGTGGAGGATAGTTGTTACTTAGCAAAATGGATACATTTAGGTTTAACTCCCAGTTCCAAGAACACTTAGGGCATGTGTGATGACAGGCAATTTAACTAACTTTCCCATGACAGATTTCTCATATATAAAATGGAGATAATGTGGTAATGATTGACGCTGTTCTCAGATATTTGAGTTTTCCGTGTTTGGGTGCTTAGTAGATTTCATCATCTCCCGGTCTCCATGAAATTAGATGTGGCCTTGTGACTTGCTTTGACCAATTGAATGTCAGTTGAGAGTCTTTAAAGACACCTGTGAATTATAAACTATTTATTTCCCCTACAATCCCAATTTTTCAGATGGGGAAGCTTTTGTCCTAAAGCAAAGAAAACATACTTTTAAAACTCCATTTTGACCCAAATGAACACTGAAAATTTGTGGTTATTACCACTATAAATTCTAGCCTGTATGATTGGTACAAAAATTAATAGTACAGTGTGACAATATATATAAACCTCTAAGCACAATACTTAGTACATCTAAAGTATTTAATATTAAGAAATATTATTATTACTGCCCCAGATTAAAAAAAATCCTTGAGAGATAGGATGTAAAGCTTTCTTTTAAAACAATAATTATCTTCTTAATTGATATCCATGTACCATTTTAATATCATACTACAATAAATTGGTGCTTAAAACTTTATTTTGTCACTGTACCAAGAAAATACAGTATAATTGGAGCTTAATATTGTTTGCTTCATCTTCAGTTCTATAAACTTAATACAAAATTAGTTCTTCCATTTTTAACCACAAAATAATTTAAAATTATTGTAGGGACTTCAGGATTATAATTAATATATATTTATAATATTGTCCTAGTGTTTGTTTTAGATTTGTTTTTAATTTATCACTGTCACCAGCCTGTAAGCACTTCAGAAAGTTCTGGGTATGAAGGTGAATGCTTATTGCACATTTATATAAGTATTTAAGAAGGTAAGCCATCAACAGGCTAACCCAATTTACATAAAGGTCTAGCCTACATTGCATTTAAAGCATCACTCTCAAATATCTGACTTGTGAAAAAGAGGTGTGCGCTGTGAAGCTGTGTATTAATGGGTTGTGATTGCAAGGAGACAAATTTTAGTTCAGTAGGGGAAAAAGTGGTCTAAATAATAAAACTCTGTGATAGTGGAGAAAAAGATACTTTGGACCAGCATTCTCAACAGGGGGATATTTTGTTTCTAGGAGGCATTTGGCAATGTTTGGAGACATTTTGATGATCACCACTCAGTGGGAGGTTTTTCTATTAGCATCTAGTGAGTAAACGTCTGGGCTGCTGCTGACATCATCAAATGCACGGGAAAACACCACATAACACAGGATTATTGGGTCCTAGTAGCTCTGCCCTTAAGGAACCCGAAGCTACAGCCTAGGACCTGACCCTGAATATGCTTAAGTGAAGACTGTTGGAAGTGCTAGCTGGTTCTCGAATTGAGTATAAAGCCCCTTTCAATACAGGAACAATTATAACAATAATATGTGAATATCTGGAGGTTTGTTATGTTATAAGCAAATTCAGTTACATCATTTCATTCTCACAGCTACAGTAGGGCTCTCTAATTCTTTCATTTTATGAATTTTCATGATTACTGAGACTACATAGAGAGGCAGAAGTTCGCAAAAAAAAAAAAATCATATTATTAGGGCTTTCTGTGGTTTTCTGTGCATTCTCTTTGTTTTTGGTGTATTTTTCTGAGAAGACAGTCATTGTCTTCTTCCCTGATAATGTAAGAGGCAGACACAGAGAAATGGTGACCAGAGAAGCTGTGGCCCAAAGGAGATATTCTCTAACGTTGGCATTATTTACCTAGCACTATAGGGCAGAGGAGAGGTGGACAAGGCTTAATTAAAGCTCTCTATAGTTTCTAGGTAACTGGTGTGGAACTGATGGGCTCACACAGTCAGTTTGTCCTGAAATGGGATGTTCAGGTCACTTTTCCATTGGCTGCATTCTCAGATAAATCAGCCTGTCCTCATGTCCTCCAAACCTACTTCTTATTTTGTAAGGTCAAGGGTGCCAGGCTCTAAACTGATTAGTCTTCTTCTCTTACTCTGTTTCCATTTGGGTGCTACAAAACATGAGAAATAGAGATGGGGAGTGAGATGTCATTTGGGAGGGAAGAGATCAGAATTCAGCCAGAAGAAACAAAAGGCAAAATATAAAATGATCAGTTTAACATACATGTACTAAGCACATACTATGTACCAGTTTCTATATTAGGTTCTGGAGATAGGTAAGAAAAGTAATAGGATGAAGTCGTGTCCACAGAATTGTAGCAAAATTAGTATCTTATTTGCATGGGGAACAGACACATCATGAGACATGTTTGTTTTTCATTCAACAAACATTTAATGAGTTCCTACTATGTGGCAAGCATAGCCCTAGGCAAAGATGTATAGCCCAGAATTAGGCAGACATGGTCACTGCTATCATAAAGCTTATGCCACATGGTAAGTAAAGTGAGAGAGGTAAACCCAGGGTGTTAAAGAAGCACTAATATAAATCTTCAATCTAGACGGGGGATGGAATATGGGAGGGAGTAAGATAAGGCAGGCTGCTGGGAGCAGATGTTGACCAAGAACAAGTTTTGTGCATTGAGGAATAACCCGGTGAAAAAAAGAAAACAAAACATGGAATCAGATTTCAGGCGAGGAAAGTTAAATAAGTTTGAATGTGTGAAATGACATGGTGCCTGTGGGGTAGCTACTATGAGGTTAGGAATTACAAAATTCAAAAGTAGAAGTTGAAGAAAGATAGAAATGTAAAGATAGGTTGGGGTCAAATTTTTGCTATGTGTTAAGATAGAGAGGCTGGGAACTGCGACTCATGCCTGCAAACTCAGAATATTGGGAGCCAAGGCAGGAGGATCACTTTAGACTAGGAGTTCAAGATCAGCCTGGGCAACATAGTGAGACCCTGTTTCTACAATGGCAAAAATAGCCTGGTGTCGTGGCACAAATAGTCCCAGCTTCTAGGGAGTCTGATGCGGGACAATCTCTTTAACTCAGGAGGTTAAGTCTGCAGTGAACCATGATTGGGTCACTGTACTCTAGCTTGAGTGAAAGTTAGACACTGTCTCAAAGATAAAAAAATACATTAAGAAATATATATAGAAGGATGGTAAGGAAGGCAAGAAGGCAGAGGAAAAAGAAAAAAGAAGAAATGAAAGGAAAAGAAAGAAGAGAGAGTGAAAGAAAGAAGGAAAAGAAAGCAAAGAAAGAAAAAGAAAGACAAAAAGAAAAAAAGAAAGGAAGGAAGGAAAGAGAGGGAGAGAGGGAGGAAGGAAGAGAAAAAAGGAAGGGAGAAAAGGAAGGAAGGAGGGAGGGAAGGAAAGAAGGAAGGAAGTTAGTTAGTTAGTTCAGTAATTGAGTGCTTCAATAATTGAGCACTGGATTGAAACAGGGTTATTAAGAATAGAAAAAGATAGAATTTCCAGAAACCTTAAGAAGGCAAAATTTGTGCCTTGTCACAGTTATTTATATTTGTGGTTATGGGGTGTAATTGAACTTTTCCATCTTCCTTTCCTTCTATGGCATACCTTTCCTTTTTCTTTCTTTACTTCTCATTTCAAGTTTTGAAGCAAAATAAGTTACATTCTAAGAGTAAAAAGTACTCTTGTACTTCCTCCCAAACCCACCTAAATTTGTATATATTCTGCAAACTGCCAAAGTAGTCTGGCGTTAGGAGCTCTAATGCATAATTATTTCAATGGAATCATAAGACAGCAAGTAGTTCTTTTTATAAATAGTAATGTTCAATGTACATTGAAATTAATAGATCCACAACTGTGATATTAATTTTCCACATTTGAGTTTCTGACTTTAAAAAAGTGCTTCAACAATGAGAAAGTTTCACCTAGAGCATGTGCAGTATATTCAATTTTAGTGAAGCATAAGCCTCGTGGGAAATCAGGCATGTCAGAACATTTTCCTGTAGGTAATAGAAATAAAACTAGTCATCGTTTTGAAATGCATCAAACATTAACTCATACAAAGAGTTCCAGGAAAGTATAGATATAACAAAATGACTAGCATACATTAACCTGTTGAACATTGTCTATGGTAATTAGGTATTTTCATGATTGATAAATTTTTGCAATTTTATAGGTCAATTTGGGCCCAGTTGTAGCTGAACCATTTTTGACATTTAGTAACCAGCAGCCCATTTTTATCATTGTAAATATATTTTAAAATATAGAATGGTGATAATTAAGGCACACAGCATTTGTTTTAAATTTCAGTGGTGGTATCAAGCCTGCCATAACTAAAAACTCATTCTAGATACTACAAAGGTATAATTCTTACAAAGGCAAATTAAGAATTTTTATAGACTTGACAAGAACAAAAGTTGATAAGGTCAAAATATTTTCTGTGGCTCTCTGAGTTTATTTTCACTTTTCTGGTTACTTACAATAGTTTTGAGAAGAATATCTACAAGTACTGTAGAAAGTTGATAAAATATATGATATATGTAGGCTTCCTGTATATGCTTTCTCACCTCAGCCTCTAAAATGCACTGGACTCAATTTTTCCTGGTGTTATTTTCAATTTGAGATTTTTTTTTTTTGCCATGATTATCATTGTTTCAGGTCTATACATCTACAACAGATCATTTTAGTTATAACCAATATGAGTACATTTCAACCAAATTTCAAGTACTTCTGATTCCAATAATCAGATCCTAATCATTTAGGTAGTTCTAGACATTAACTAGAGAGTGACTTGGTAACCTACTAGCAATATTATGGCAATTTAGCTTTTGAAGTTAAAAAAAAAAACTGCTGTGATTAACACTTTTGTCTTATAGTAATTCATAAATCTGTTTCATCTGTTCAATATCATTCATTTACTAGGTAATAGTTACTGAATGAACTGAGCATATGTAATGTGTCCTTTATACACATTTTAAAATAATTGATATGAAACAAGTGTAGAAAATTTATATTATCCAAGGTTATGTTTTGGGGTTAGCCAAGGTAAAAATAAGCAGGTAATAACAAAGTCAATTTGAGTTCCATGGGATCAGCACTGTGCTAAGCACTGAGAAAAACAAAAGCATATTAACCATGGACTGTTTCCTCATAGAACTTGGGATCTCTCTATGAAAGGTGACTTCACATGTGTAGTAACTAGCTCACAAAAGCAAATACTATTTAGATGCATCCTGACTATAGAGTTTCAAGAGAGAAAGCAGATTCCTCTAAAAGCATTGTATCCCACTCATAGCTGCTTTTGGTTTAGTTTGCACAGTGGTGATATTCCTGGAGTTTCCTGACAATACTGTCTACTAATATTAGACTCATATTTTCTTAGGACAATTAGCTGGTGCAAATTAATGTATCCGTTAGAATAAGCATGTGCTTCTCAGGTTACCACAGTCTCCACCACTCCCTATTGTCCTGCTGACACGTAGGTTGAGCATCAGTGGCTAGCGATCATCCTTACTTTGCTGCTACTTCTCTCATACAGAGAAGTGTTTCCTCTACTTGTGTCTCCAACAAAGTACTAGGGGATTTAAGTAATTGACCGAACTTTAAGTTTTAGATTAAAATGAGAGCTGGTTTCTGGGGAGAAATGAAAGAATAATCCTACATGCTTAATATACAAAAGTAAGATTTTATTTAACTTATGTTGCCCATTTTACTCTTACGTGTCTTGTCCCTAAGGCCATTTGATTTTGTAACAATTGAGGTAGAAAAAAAATTTCTGGATTTTCAAGTTGTTGGAGAAGTTTTATGGGCAGAATGTAAGTCAAGCATGACCTTGATGAATGAGGTAGTCAGCTATTATATAAGAATACAGATATGTCAAAGGAGATTCAACATGTGAAGGACATGACAATGAAGCAATTAGTGTGGTGTGCTTGCTGTTTGTAGGAAGACTTACCTAGCATAAGTAGATGAGTCATAAAAGTAGTAGCAGCAACTTTTTATGGGCTCTCAGGGGAGTATGGATTAAGGTTAAAGAGTTTTGTAGCTCATATAGCTATATGGAGTTGGAACCTGAGGTTCGAGCCGTTAAGAAACCACTGTCAAGAAACCGGCAATGAAGTTACCTGATGAGTGTGGCAGTTACAGAAGACCATGCTCCAGCAATATCAGGATGAATTACACAGCAACCCAGATTATAATCAAAGGAATGTCATGGTCTGGAGAGTATTGGGATAATTTAGATGTGATGTGATAAGTTTAGATTTGAGTAGTGGTAGGAAATATGTACAAAATGTGCCCTCTAGGAGAAACATTTAAAGAAAGGAGCAAAATGAGACATACAAAGACATAAGCCTGGCCAATACCTCAAGTTTCTTAGCACAAAGGAGGAGGTAGAAAGCAAGCAAAGGAGATAGAGAATTATAGAGAAATAAGGAAGAAAATAAGGTCAACATGTGTCAAGGAAGCCAAGAGAGGAGTGAATTTCAAACGAGAGAGATGTGATCAATAGTGAGAACATATTTTAGACAGGTCAAGGGTGAAAATGTGATCAAATATATCCTTCTGCATTTGAAGTCACATCTGTGGTCAATTTCTCCTAGAGGGTAAATAACTCTCAGGGTACTGGCTAGGTTTTCTCAGAAGTGCAATAATCCTTTCAAGTTATTGAGCTAACTCTTTCTTCATTGTGTTAGTCATGGACCAAAAGGAGCCTATTAACCTAAAAGGTTAATCTGCTTTAAGAGTCATTTACCAGCCTCAGGATATAAAGCACATACTAATTAAAGAAAGCACTTGTTGTACAGAACCAAAAATGCAAGGCAAATTAGGAAAGTGGGAGTTCGTTGGGGGCTAAAATTGTAAGAGGAGATTCACTCAAAGATTCTGAATTGGAACTGGATTTTGGAAATGAAGACGTTGTAAAATAATTATTATAGTGTATCCTTAGCTGTGCTTGACTTTAGTTAGTGGTGAAAAAGAACAAAAGGAAAATAGAAAAACAAAGTTATTACATTTTTCTGATACTTTCTCATGGTGTTGCTAAGATTTGATATTATCCACAAAAGTTGAGAATAGTTTTATTGTTTATCTGACTTCGATAATCATGAAATTTTATCTCCCACCAGCATGTCTCCAATCTTCTGCTGAATTTTCCAGTATGGGAAGAAGATATTTTATAACCCAATAACTATCTTTCTCCTATGCTTTCTAATACAGTAGTCAGTAGTCACATATGACTATTGCAATTAAGATCAATTAAAACTAAATAAAATATAAAATTTGTGGCAGTAGCCACATTTTAAATACTCAGTAGCCGCATGTGGCTACTATATTGATTGGCATAGGATGATCTTAGACATACAAACATTTCCATCATCAGAGAAAATTCTCTTGAACAACACAGAGAAACCAAGAACATTCTTTAGTAGCTACCCTGTGGTAGAAGATGGTTGATTTTGCTTATAAGAACAAGCTTGTAAGAATGAAATTATAGGAATAATTTATGTTCTGGGATGCTAGCTAGTTTATGTAATCATTGATTTGTTTATAAATTCAGTAAATTCATACTGAGAGCTCACCTGCATCAGGCACTGTGTTTGACTTTGGGAAACAGTAGTTACCTCCAACATAGATACATTCATATCATTTGGGGAGATTCATGTTTAATGGGAGAGATACATTTAAACCATATTATCACTCAAACAAATGTAAAATTGCAATCGTAGTATGAAAATAAATATATGGTTCCAGGAGACGATTATTCTCCTTAACAGGGAATTCTTTCCCTATAGATGGATGTGGGCTAAAGATCTGAAGGTCAAATGGGACTTTACTAGATAAGAAAGAATTATTTAATAGGACTGGAGAGGTAGGAAGGAGACCATTTTAAGCAGAAAAACAAAATGTATAATATCTTTATAGAAAATGAGAACAAGACACATTGAATGGGCTGAAAGAGGGCCTTTCCTTGGTTACTTTATTTTACTCTAATCCTATAAAAGTTGGTCTCAGACACACAACTAGAGTTTAAATTAGTCACCCATTCAGTTTAGTAAGAAGTATTTGTTTTTTAAATAAAAATTGAAACACTGGACATTCCAACTTCATATTTTCCTAAGACAACATTGGGACTTAAGTTCCAGCAGTATGTGATGGGTAAGCAAGGCAACGTATGTTGCTGATCCATAAATTATTTGAAGAAATGGACACTCCTTAGCAATTAAATTAATCCCTTCACTAAGGCTTTTTCTCACTGTGTTCATCTCTTTACCAACCTGGCCCAAATCAGTCTTTCAACAAAAGATAATCCAATTTCAAGTCCTGTTGAATTACTATGATCATCAATGAGGAAATAATCCATGTGGAGCACACTCTGGAATGGAAAAATACATTTAGAGTAATAATACAAAATCTGCACTGTGAAATTAGGGTATAATGCTAGAATTACTGTGTTTAACCTCCTATTCTTCATAGTAGAAAGTCACAAAGCCATAGCATGCTACAAACCCATCTACACAGTGTTTCCATGGTTGCTCAGGCAAATAAAATGCAGCTCTTGGTAAAAGAGTAAAGGTGACATTGGGACTTGTTCAAAGCAAAAGCAAAATTGTATTGCACCAGTTGCTCACAAAACATCCTTTAAAGAACAAAGGAGTTTTCAGATGCTCAGTCATTGGGATTAAATTAACATGACATTGTAGGATCCGTTTTGGGATATGCAGTGCTCCCTGGATGGTGATAGAAAAACACAGTTGGCACGATAAATTTTAAGGCTGCATTGAGATTCAAGACATATAACAAAACCAAGATTTTTGTGTTGTTATTGAAGTGACTTGGTATTCTACTTTAGAAATGCTTAGTGTCAGAATTGTTATATACTCAAAAATAATCTCAGACTTAGAAGTCACCTTGTCTTTGCCCATCCCTGCCCCCAACCCACTTCTTGATTCCTTCCTAAAAAGCTTCATCAAGTATTTGTGCTCTGAAAATTATGTTCCCACAACCAATGGTGTCACTACTGGATTGCTTATAAATGCATTAGTAAATCAGTAGACTACATATATGTGCTCTGTAGCTTTATTACACAGGGAGTGAGAAGAATATGTCTTTTGCTTTAAGCATACGATATTTTACACAAATGCATAAATATTATATTTTAGCATGTTTCTCTCTCTCTCCCCCTCATACATACATACATTCACACACCACTTTCCTTTACTTTTGTGTTAATTCTTCTTTTTCCCATCCTCCCTCTATTCTTGTGTAAGCCATTCCAACGTGAGAAGCCATGACAACAATGTAGTATATATTATCCTAATTTAATTTCATGCTGCTATGGTTTGAATGTTTTTATGCCTACCAAAATTCTTGTTGAAACTTAATCTCTAATTTAATAGTATTAAGAGGTAGGGACATTAGCAAATGAATAGTTCATCAAAACTCCTTCTTTATGAATGAGATTAAAGTACTTTAAATTATTATTTTTATTTTCCTGTAAGTTATTGGTGTGCAGGTGGTATGTGGTTACATGAGTAAGTTACCAGAGTGTTGATTTGTGAGATTTTCATGCATCCATCACCCGAGCCGTATACACTGCACCATATATGTAATCTTTTATTCCTCTACCCCTTCCTACTCTTCCCTTCAAGTCCTCAAAGTCCATTGTATCATTCTTGTGCCTTTGTGTCCTCATAGCTTGGCTCCCACATATCAGTGACAACAAACGATGTTTGGTTTTCCATTCCTGAGTTACTTCACTTAGAATAATCGTCTCCAGTCTCATCCGGGTCGCTGCAAATGCTGTTAATTTGTCTCTTTTTATGGCTGAGTATAGTGTTCCATCGTATATACACACGCCACAGTATTTTTTATCTACTTGTCGATTGATGGCATTTGGGTTGGTTCCACGATTGTAAATTGTGCTGATATAAACATGTGTGTGCAAGTAACTTTTTCATATAATGACTAGCTTGCTGGATCAAATGGTCGTTCTTCTTTTAGCTCTTTAAGGAATCTCCACACTGTTTTCCATAGTGGCTGTATTACTTTACATTCCTACCAGCTGTGTAGAAGTGTTCCCTGATCATCACATCAATGCCAACATCTACTATATTTTGATTTTTTGATTATGGCCATTCCTGCGAGGTGGTATCAGATTTTGGTTTTGATTTTCATTTCCCTGATACTTAGTGATGTTGAGCATTTTTTCATATGTTTGTTGGACATTAGTATATCTTCTTTTGAGAATTGTGTATTCATGTCCTTAACCCACTTTTTGATGGGATTGTTTATTTTTTTCTTGATGATTTGTTTGTATTTGTTGTAGATTCTGGATATCAGTCCTTTGTCAGATGTATAGATTGTGAAGATTTTCCTCCCACCCTGTGGGTTGTCTGTTTGCTCTTCTGACTGTTCCTTTTGCTGTGCAAAAGTTCTTTAGCTTAATTAAGTCCAAACGATTTATTGTTGTTTTTACTATATTTGCTTTTGGGTTCTTGGTCATAGAATCCTTGCCAAAGCCATTGTCTACAAGGGTTTCTCTAATGTTATCTTTAGAATTTTTATAGTTTTATAGTTTCAGGTCTTAGATTTAAGTTCTTAATCATTTTGAGTTGATTTTTTGTATAAAGTGAAAGATGAGGAACCAGTTTCATTCTCCTACACGTAGTAGCCAATTATCCCAGCACCATTTGTTGAAAAGGATGTCCTTTCCCTACTTTATGTTTTTGTTTGCTTTGCCGAAGATCAGTTGGCTGTAAGTATTTGGGTTTATTTCTTGGTTCTCTCTCCTGTTTCAGTGGCCTATGTGTCTATTTTTGTACCAGTACCACAGTGTTTTGATGACTATGGCCTTATAGTATAGTTTGAAATCAGATAGTGTGATGCCTCCAGATTTGTTTTTTTCCTTAGTCTTGCCTTGGCTATGTGAGCTATTTTTGGTTCTATTTGAATTTTAGAATTGTTTATTCTAATTCTCTGAGGAATGATGATAGTATTTTGATGGGGATTGCATTGAATTTATGGATTGCTTTTGGCAGTATGGTCATTTTCACAATACTGTTTCTACTTTTCCATAAGCACGGGATGCCTTCCCATATGTTTGTATTGCCTATGATTTCTTTCAGCAGTGTTTTGTAGTTTTCCTCTTAGAGGTCTTTCACCTCCTTGGTTAGGTATATTCCTAAGTATTTTATTTTTTTGAAGCTATTATAAAAGTGATTGAGTTCTTGATATGATTCTCCACTTGGTCGCTGATGGTATATAGAAGAGCTACCGATTTGTTCTTGTATCGGGAAACCTTGCTGAATTATTTTATCAGTTCTAGGGTTTTCAGGGTAAACCGTCATATCATCAGCAAACAGTAACAGTTTGACTTCCTCTTTACCAATTTGGATGCCCTTCATTTCTTTCTCTTCAGTGATTACTCTGTCTAGGCCTTCTAGTACTATGTCGAAGAGGAGTGGTGACAGTGGGCATCCTTTGTTTTACAGAGGGAATGCTTTCAACTCTTATCTATTCACTATTATGTTGGCTGTGGGTTTGTGATAGATGGCTTTTATTACATTGAGGTATGTCCCTTGTATGCTGATTTTGCTGAGAGTTTTAATCATAAGGGGATGCTGGATTTTGTCAAATGCTTTTCTTCATCTATTGAGATGATTATGTGATTTTTGTTTTCAATTCTGTTTATGTGGTGTATCACATTTATTGACTTGCTTATGTTAAACCATCCCTGCAACCCTGGTATGAAACCCACTTGATCAAGGTGGATTATCTTTTTGGTATGTTGTTAGACTTGGTTAGCTAGTATTTTGTTAAAGATTTTAGCATCTATGTTCATCAGGGATATCAGTCTGTAGTTTTCTCTTTTGGTTATTTCCTTCCCTGGTTTTGGTATTAGGGTGATGCTGGATTCATAGAATGAATTAGGGAGGGTCCTTCTTTCTCTGTATTTCATAATAGTGCCAAAAGGATTGATACCAATTCTTCTTTGAATGTCTACTAGAATTCTTCTGTGAATCCCTCTGGTCCTGGACTTTTGTTTGTTGGTAATTTTTAAAATACGATTCCAATCTTGCTACTTGTTACTGGTATGTTCTGGGTATCTAATTCTTGCTGATTTAAGCCAAGAGGGTTGTATTTTCCAGGACTTTATCCATCTCTTCTATGTTTTCTGGATTATGTGCATAAACATCTTCCTAGTAGCCTTGAATGATCTTTTGTATTTCAGGGGTGTCAGTTGTTATATCTCCTGTTTTGATTCTTAATGAGGTTATTTGGATTTTCTCTCTTCTTTTTTGGTAAATCTTGCTAATTTTCTACCAATTTTGTTTATATTTTCAAAGAATCAGCTGTTTGTTTCATTTATCTTTTGCATTTTTGTTGTTGTTGTTGTTTAAATTTCATTCAGTTCTGCTCTGATCTTGGTTATTCACTTTCTTCTGCTGGTTTGGGTGTGGTTTGTTTTCATTTCCCTAGTTCCTTGAGCTGTGACCTTAGGTTGTCAGTTTGTGCTCTTTTGGTCTTTTTGATGTAGGTGTTTATGACTATGAACTTTCCTCTTAGCATCGCCTTTGCTGCATCCCAGAGGTTTTGATAGGTTGTTTTGCTGTTGTTACTCAGTTTGAAGAATTTTTCAATTTCCATCTTGATTTCATTTTTGACTGAATGCTCATTCAGGAGTAGGCTATTTAATTTCCATGTATTTGCATGGTTTTGAGGTTTCTTTTGGAGTTAGTTTCCAGATTTATTCCACTGTAGTCTGAGAGAGTGCTTGATATAATTTCAATTTTCTTAAATTTATTGAGGCCTGTTTTTATGGCCTATCATATGTCTATCTTGGAGAAAATTCCATGTGCTATTGAATAGAATGTGTATTCTGCAGTTGTTCAATGAAATGTTCTTTATATATATGTTAAGTCCATTTTTTCCACGGTTTAGTTTAAATTGCATTGTTTCTTTGTTGACTTTCTGTCTTGATGACCTATCTAGTGTTGTCAATTCTAAAATTGACAAAAAATCTAGTGTAAACAATTCTAAAATTCAAATGGAACCAAAAATAGCTCACATAGCTATTTTGGTGGTGTTGTCTATCTCATTTCTTAGGTCTATTAGTAAATGTTTTATAAATTTGGGAGCTTCAGTGTTAGGTGCATATGTGTTTAGGACTGTGATATTTTCCTGTTGGACAAGGCCTTTTGCCATTATATAATGACCCTCTTTGTCTCTTTCAACTGCTATTGCTTTAAAGTTTGTTTTGTCTGATATGAGAACAGCTACTCCATCCACTTTTGGTTTCCATTTGCATGAAATGACTTTTCCACCCCTTTACTTTAAGTTTATGTGATTCTTTATGTTAGGTGAGTCTCCTGAAGGCAGCAGATAGTTAGATTGTGAGTTCTTATCCATTCTGTGGTTTTGTATCTTTTAAGTGGAGCATTTAGGCCATTTACATTCAATGTTAGTATTGAGATGTGAAGTACTATTGCATTCATTATGCTCTTTGTTGCCTGCTACTTTTTGTTGTTGTTGTCGTTGTTTTTTAACTTGTATTTTTTTTTATAGGTCTGTTGTGATTTATGCTTTAAAGAGGTTCTGTTTTGATGCATTTCCAGGATTTGTTTCAAGAGTTAGAGCTCCTTTTGGCAGTTCCTGTAGTAGTGGCTTGGTAGTGGCAAATACCGTCAGCATTTGTTTGTCTGAAAAAGAATGTATCTTTTCTTCCTATATGATACTTAATTTTGTGGGATACAAAATTCTCGACTGAGAATTTTTTTTTTGTTTGAGGAGGCTGAAGATAGAGCCCGAGTCCCTTCTAGCTTGTAGGGTTTCTGCTGAGAAATCTGCTGTTAATCTGATAGGTTTTCCTTTATAGGTTACCTGGTGCTTCTGTCTTCTTTCCTTTGTCTTAACTTGTGATGATCTTTTTATGGTGAATTTTCCAGGTGTCCTTTGTGTTTCTGATATATGGATGTCTAGGTATCTAACAAGGCTGGGGAAATTTTCCTCAATTATTTCCCCAAATATGTTTTACAAATTG
This sequence comes from Aotus nancymaae, assembly GCF_030222135.1. NCBI lineage: Eukaryota > Metazoa > Chordata > Mammalia > Primates > Aotidae > Aotus > Aotus nancymaae. The sequence continues at coordinate 8,978,225 of NW_026988460.1, forward strand.
TTAGAATTCTCTTCTTCTTAAGAAACATGGATTATTCTTAGGTTTGCTCGTTTAACATAATCCCAGACTTCTTGGAGGCTTTGTTCATATTTTCTCATTCTTTCTTCTTTGCTTTTGTTGGATTGGGTTAATTCAAAGACCTTGTCTTCAAGCTCTGAATTTCTTTCTACTACTTGTTCACTTATATTGCTGAGACTTTCTGGAGCATTTTGCATTTCTGTAAGTGTGTCCATTGTTTCCTCCATTTTTTATTGTTTTCTCTTTTGAGGAGGCTGAAGATAGAGCCCCAATCCCTTCTAGCTTGTAGGGTTTCTGCTGAGAAATATGCTGTTAATCTGATAGGTTTTCCTTTATAGGTTACCTGGTGCTTCTGTCTTCTTTTCTTTTTCTTGACTTTGGATAACCTGATGACAATGAGCCTAGGGGATGATCTTTTTATGATGAATTTTCCAGGTGTAGACTTTAAGCTTATTTCCTTGAATATTTCTCCCTTCACTTCTTGTGTTGTTTTTTGGATTTCCTTGCATTGGGCTTTACATTTCTCTGGTGTCTCCCTGATTAGTTTAATGACAAACCTCCTGAATTCGTTTTCTGGTAAATCAGGGATTTCTTCTTGGTTTGGATCCATTGCTGGTGAGCTAGTGCAAATTTTTGGGGTTTTAAAAAAGACTTGTTTGATCATATTACCAGGGTTGGTTTACTGGTTCCTTCTCATTTGTGTAGACTCTGTCAGAGGGACGATCTGGGACTGAAGGCTGTGGTTCAGATTCTTTTGTCCCATGGGGTATTCCTATGGGGTGTACTCTCCTCCTTTCCCTATGGATGTAGCTTCCTGTGAGCTGAACTGCAGTGATTGTTGTCTCTTTTCTGGTTCTAGCCACCCAGTGAGTCTACCCAATTCTGGACTGGTACTGGGGGTTGTCTGCATAGACTCCTGTGATGTGAACTGTCTATGGGACTCTCAGCCATGGATACCAATGCCTATTCCTGTGGAGGTGGCAGAGGGGTACAATGGACTCCATGAGGGCTCTTAGCTTTGGTGGTTTAATGCTCTATTTTTGTGCTGGTTGGCCTCTGACTGGGAGATGGTGATTTCTAGAGAGTATCAGCTGTGGTAGTATGGAGAGGAACTGGTGGTGGTTGGGTCCCTAGGACTCCCAAGATTATATGCCTTTTGTCTTCAGCTACTAGGGTGGGTAGCAAAGGACTATCAGGTAGGGGAAAGGTTAGGCATGTCTGAAGTCAGACTCTTCTTGGGTGGGTCTTGCTGTGACTGCTGTTGCAGATAGGGGTGAGGTTCCCAGGTCAGTGGAGTTGTGTATCTAAGAGGATTATGGTTGCCTTTGCTGAATCATGCAGGTTGTCAGGGACATAGGGGAAAGCTGGCAATCACAGGCTTCACCCAGCTCCCATGCAAACCAAAGGACTGGTCTGACACCCACCTTGACCTCCATAACAGCCCTGCATATTTTCCAGGTGGTGGGCAAACCAGGCTTGAGAACTTACCCCAGGCTACCTGCCTCCCAGCTGTGAAAGAAAAGAGCTTGGTTCTTCCTGTACCTGTGGAGTCTGCACACTGTCTTTGTGCCCTTCCTTGAGTTTTGGCCAGGAGCTCTGAACCTTTCAATTTTTACAAAGGTCAGGTGAGAATTACCTTCTCCCTGTGGTGTCCTACCCCAACCCCTGCTCCTCTGGCTGCCCTCCTGATGGATCCCTGTGGTGCCAGGCAGGAATAGCCTGCTTAGGGACACAGCCAGCTCCCAGGGCCTTTCTGCTGCTGCTTCTACCACTGTATTTCACTTGGCTATCTAAATTGGCTTGGCTCCAGGTAAGCTCGAAAACTCCTGCAAACAGACCTTTAGTTTTTCCAGTGTAGGTGTGGTTTTGGGGAAGAGGCTCTCCCTTTCCCACTTCTGCTGTTGGACTACTCACAGTATTTGGGGTGTCTCCTGGGTCCTTGAGGATCAGTCTGCTTCCTTCAGAGGGACTATGGGTCCTCTTGGGATTTCTGGTTTATTTTTGCAGTCAGTAAGAAGCTAAAATTCGCAATGCAAGCCCTGGCATGCTGCTCTATCCATATAAGTTTCGGACATATCTTGTGAACTTTGAAAGACTTTCCTTGTCTTTTTAATTTTCTTCTTGTGTAAGACAGGGAGGCTAGAGGGGTCTAGAGTTTTCCAACTGTCCTTCTCCCAGGCCTGATAAGTTTCTAGTAAAGTGATTTTTCACAGAGGACAGGTTTTTATTATGAAAAATGCTTTTTAAGTATTTTACACTAATACTTTCCCCTGGGAGATTTTCAACTGGTTACATTTCCCTCTGCTCAAAACATGAGGGAATTTTTCTCCAATCTGTACAATGAGAATGTGTTTCTGGAAGTGAAACACATGAAAGTGTGGTGACCCTTTATTGTTGTGCCCCCAGAATTTCCTAACTCTCAAGGTAATCTATAATAGACTTCCATCAATTCATCACAGTGCAATTTAATTGTTCCTACTGCTTATTGACTTTAGTGACTTCTCTCCCAATAAGCTGTGAGATACTGTGTTCATCTGTCTTTCTATATTTCAGAGTGATGGTTTGCCTAGTAGCCTCAATTCTCTGGTAGATCCAAGAAAAGTCATTGACTTTTAGCCTGATCTGCTTTATTCTGGTGAGAATGATTGTCATGACTTTGAAGTCCTCTACATGATACAGCTGAAACCAGAAGTACATACAATCTTTCAAGGATGTATGATGACTCTTAGCAAACAAACTAAATGAGAGAGAGAGATTTTCCCTCCAAAGCAAAATTTGGGTTTGCTTACAGCTTTGGAAGATAGAGATAATGTCTCTCACTCATATAAATGTCAGGCATTCTTTGCTCATTAAAAAAGATTTGGATTTTTAAATTCAGAATTTGTTTTCTATATTGTAACCCACTTCTTGTACAGATGTCACCTGGACCTTATTGTTGCCCTGTGAGGATTGGGGTTTGGGAAGCTGGCAGAAAAAAACAAAATACTGATAGTCTGACTTTTGCTATTGCTATGATAAAAAACAAAAAACATAAAAACACCTGTCCTTTGTCTCTGATTCAGGTCTTGTGTATTCTACTGACATCTATGAAATTTTGGTTGGCTAACTTTTTATCTTGGAAGTGAGGTAAAGTGTCAGATCCTTTTCAATTCTTCACACACCATGCCAATACATTTGCAAGCATTATTGAAAGGGAAGCACCACTAAAATCTACAGTGGTCCCTTGGTATCTACAGGGGCTAGGTTCCAACAATCCCAATACACACCAAAATCCAGATATTAAAGTACCTCATATAAAATGACATAGTATTTACATATAGTGTACACACATCCTCCTGTGTGTGTGTGTGTGTGTGTGTACTTTTTTGGTCAGCAAATATTTATTGATCTCCAATTATAGCCCTGATGTGTAAAATAACAGCAGCAGACACATTAAAATCATATTTTGGTTTACATATTAGATAGTAGGAACCACAGTAAAATCAAAAGGATTTAGTTATTCATTCGTCAGTGTTTATTAAACCCTACAATATGCCAGGCATTGTGATGAATGGTGGGAATTTGTGATTGAATAAGCCAGCTATTGCTCTTAAATTACTTGCAGGCTACTGAGAGATATACAAGTAGATATAGAAATCAAATGCCAAGTGACATATAGAAGGGCCTTTTAAAAGTGCTGACAGTGTCACTAATTCTGCCTGGGAGAAGCAAAGGAGGGCTTCACAGAGGAGTCTGCCGTATATTTTAAATCACTTCTAGCTTATTTGTAATACTTTATATGATATAAATGTTATGTAAATAGTTGTTACACTGTTTTATTTATTTATTTGTCTTTTTAAAATATTTTTGATTTGAGGTTGGTTGAATCCACGGGATGTAGAACTTGCTGATGTGGAGGGCTAAGTGTATATTCTTACATAGCCAAAGCTCATTCAAGAAGAAATGAAAAAAAATAAAATTAAATTAACTATTTAAAAATTTATCATAAAAGAAACACTAGGTTTAGAATTTTTAGGTAACTTTTACCAAACAGTCAAGGAGAATATAATTCCAATTTTATACAATTTTTTTCGGAGAATAGTAAACGAAGCAAGATTTCCACTTTTTTAGGTTGTTGCTTCAGCCTTGATAAACAAAGTCAATGTGACAAATAATTATAATAACAAAAAATTCTATATGAGGAAGACAAATTATCCAGAATCTCATTTTCAGTATAGATACAAAAACTGTCAATAACTGAATTCAGAAATGTATAAAGAGGGTATACATCTCGACCAATTTAAATTTTATTCAGTAACACAAGATTAATTCTCCATTATCTAATTTTCAAAGATCTGCAATGAAAAAAAAAGATAACCATATCAATATATTTTTCAAAACATTTTGAATAAAATTTAATGACCATTTATGATTAAAATATCTTTAAAATAGTGAATATAGACAAATTTTTACTAAAGTTATCCACAAAAAGCATCATTTTCAAAGGGGAAGCATGGAGCATTCACATTAAAAATCAAGATCAAGACAAAATACTAACATTTTCATTCACTGTAAAATATAGTTTCTACACAGCACAAACTATTAAGAAAAACAAAATAAAATTAATATAGAACCACAAAAGCCAAATCAATCCAGAGAAAGTGGAACAGAGATGGGGGCATCATATTTCCTAATTTCAAGTTATATTATAAAGCTAAAGTAAACAACATGTTATGATATTGACATACAGACTAATGGAACAGAATAGAGAGGTTAAGAAGAAACGAACACATACAAGGTCAGCTGATCTTCATTCAGGGAGCTAAGAATACATAACAAGGAAAGGACAGTCTCTTCAACAAATTGTATTAAAACAACTGGATAGCCACATGCAAAAGAATGAAATTATTCCCTTTATTTTACAACAGACATAAAAATCAACTCAAAGTGCGTTTAAGACATAAATAAAAGACTGAAACTATAAACCTCATAGAAGAAAACACAAAATCTTCGTGACATTGGTCTTGGAAATGATTTCTTAGTTCTGACACCAAATTTATAAACAACAAAAGCAAAAATAATCAGATGGGACTGTATCAAACTAAAATGCTTATGCACAGTAAAGGTGTCAGTCAACAGAATGAAAAGGCAACCTATGACATGGGAGAAAATATTTGTAAATCATATATCTGATTAGGGATTAATCTCCAAAATATATAAGGAAGTCCTACAGCTCAATAGCACAAAAGCTAATAAGCCAATTGAAAAATGGGCTAAGGATTGAACAAATATTTCTCCAAATAAGTCTTACAAAGATATATGAAATAATGCCCAACATCACTGTCAGGGAAATGCAAATCAAAATCACAGTGAGATATCACCTCATACCTGTCAACATGGCTATTATAAAAAAGCAACAGAAGACAAGAGCTGGGGAGGATGTAGAGAGATTGGAACTCTATCTGCTCTACTCTTAGTAAAATGTAAAATAGTGCAGCCACTATGAAAAATAGTGTACAGTTTTCTCAAAAATTAAAAATATAACCATATAACCCAGTAATTTCACTTTTAGATATTTATCCAAAATAAAATCAACACCTCAAAGAAGACAGTACTCTCATGCTCATAACAGCACTGTTTACAATAGTCAAGAAATAGAAACAACCTGAATGTCAGTGATGAATAGATGTTTTAAAAGTGTTTTGTACATATATGCAATGGGATATTATTTAGCCTTGAAAACGAAGGAAATTCTGCAATAAGTGATAACTTGTATGAACCTTGAGGGCATTATGCTAAGTAAAATAAGCCAGTCACAGAAAGACAAATACTGCATGATTTAGCTTTATGTAGTATTTGAACAGTCAAGCTCATAAAATCAAAGAATGGAATGGTGATTTCCAGGTGCTGGAGAAAAGGGGAAAATGGGATGTTACTAATGAATGAGCATAAAATATTAGTCAAGCAAGACAATCGTCTCTATTGATCTGCCATACAGCATTGTACCTATGGTAAGAATACTGTCTTATACAGGTAAAAATTGGTTAGGAGAGAGGGTATATCTGGTGTTAATTGTTCGTATCACATTTTTTAAAAATGTAACATAAAGCAAATACAAATATTAGCTAACACACTGGGATAAGATATTTGTGACTGGATAAATACACATACATGTTTGTGTATGTAAAATACACACTATATATATAATATATGTATTTGAAAAATGATTTGTGTATTTAAAAAAATCTCAGCTGGCCATAGTCACACATGCCTGTAGTTCCAGGTACTTGTAAGACTGAGGTGGAAGGATCTTTTGAGCCCAGGAATTCACTGCTGCAGTTAGCTCTGATCATGCAACTTCTCTCTGTGTGGGTGACAGAGCAAGACTCCATCTCTAAAACTCAATCAATCAATAAATAAAAATGAAAATAAAAATTTTCTGACAAATCAGAAAGAAGATTTAAAAACATACATAAGAGACAACATGAATTACCAGTAATGATTTAAATGCATGGTTGATCTTATTAGTAGTAATTGTAATGCAAATTCAAACAGTGATGTTACATTTTATATCCTAGAGATTGGCAAACGCACAGAAAGTTTAAAAATATGACAGTATTAGTATAGATAAAAATGAGGAACAAAAACTACTCATACTCAAACTGTGCGTATTCAAAATTTACTTGTCAAGCAATTTGAAATTATCTAGTAGGGCAATAATGTATGCACCCTAAGACTAGCAATTGTATTTCTTAGCACAGACACTGAAGAATCTTTTCTGTATATGTACCAGAAAACTTGTACAAGAACCTTCATGGATGTCCTTTTTGTAGCCATGTTTGAGAAATACTCCAAATCCACATCTATAGTAAAATCTTCATATAAACTGTGACATATTCACACAATGAAATACAGTATCACAATACAAATGAATAAACACAGTCTACAGGCATCATCATGGATTAGTCTCACAAATTGAATTTCAATTAAAAGAAGCAAGTGGTAAAAATATGCATATATCATGTTTTCTTCTGTATAAATTTCAAAAAAATTTTCATAAATTACAAACCTAAGCAATATATTTCATTATGTATACAATATCAATGACTCGATAATTTTTCAAAAGAAAAGAACGTGATAGACACAAAATCTTGCAGTTTTTCTCTCTGTCATGGAAGGGTGAGGTAGAGGAAAGTGAGTGGGGAGGAGCAGAGTAGGCTTCAAAATCGTTGATACTTTATTTCTTAAAGAAGATAGTGAGGACATGATGTGTGTTTTGGTCATTATTCTTTGAAACATGCACACATATACATCCTTTTTAATGAACAATTCATATCTTAGTGAGTAGTAAAGAAAGAAAAAGAAATGTGTTCGAAGAAAATTATCATTCCTGTCTTCCTTCACACCTGTCTCTTCTCTTCTTTACCCCAAAACTTTCTTCTTTGTCAAACAATGCATTCAAATATTTTTTCAGTCAACTAAAACTTTAATCCTCTCTAAAAACTCTACAGTAAATATGAAGACGTTATATACTTATTGGACTCTAATTTTTTTTGTTATTAAATGTACCTTCTTGCTCCTGGGTGGCTGCCCTTGGTCATGGATAGTTAGGACAGGTTCCTTAGGTACTCCCTCTAGCAGGCTGCAGCCTGGATGCTCTTACCTCCCAATAGACTGCAGTGAATGTGGTGGCCACTTCAGTGCAGGAGGGGGTGACCCTTGTGGTCTCTGTGGCTGCATGTGATCCTAGGTGACATAGAGCTGGGTGGTAGAGGGGAAGCCATGAGGCAGTTGGCCGACTGGGGCTGGAGCTAAACAGCTAGGATTTAAAGCTTTAAATGGGAGTAAAGAGTAATGTTTACAAGGAAATAAAAGTAAGTCACCTCTAACCTCTTCCAACCGTTTTCTCAGGAAAGTGTCCATATTAAATTTACAGGCTCTCCCAGCTGTGATCAACCTTCAGTTACAGGGTTGAAAATGGAGCATTTCCAGGTCTGGGAACAGCAAAGAGTTCATTCCTTTTAAGACATCCCCATTGATGTTATCTTTTCAAACTCTATGAAGATGGCATCATTCTTTTTTCAGTGCTAACAGTTTTTCTGTATTGTGGTCAATATGATTGATAAAAACCTCTAAAGTAACAAATGAAATAGTCAGGGGCATGGAAAAGATCATTTTTATATTCGTCTAGGATTGGCTATGTACTGTAGTATTTTCATTGGAGGGAGTTTCATTTTCAAAAAGAAAAATAAAAACAAAAAAGGTCTGCCACTGTAGAAAAGGCTCATGACAGCTGGTTAAAGTGGGCATACACATCTTAGAGAATGGTGGTGGTAGGTGGAATTGCTGTTGATGAGAGCTGGGGAGATGGCCAATGTCACTCATGCATTTGCACGAGCTACACTGGTGACTCCATTAGGAGTTCTTGGAGACCTTGAAAGTGATACTCTTCATACTTTCTAAGTGAATGACTTAATCTCATGGGAGTACTGGGTAGTTGCTGAGTATTTTCGTATCTACAGTTATGGTCAATCGGCCATGCTTTAAAAGAAGAGGGGTTAGAGAACTTAAAGGAAGTGTTTCACAGTCTAGGTGATCCAGGTTTTGTGGGCTTTGCAATACTTGTGGTCATTGTGTCCCTGATTATTAATCTCTCTAGTGAGACTATGCCATGGACAGACATGTTCTGTATATAACCATTGACTCTGTAATTGGAGCATTTTTAGTCTCCTGTGTGAAGGGCTTAGGCATTGCTATTGAAGAGCTGTCGCCTGGGCTCTGATGTGCCCTGGCCTAATTTTGCTGCTGAGCTTTGTTGTCTGAGTGAGCCCACAGATTAATTATCTAAATAAGGCTCTGAATATATTCAGCACTTTCATAGTGACTCCAATATATGAAGTAATTTTTACATTAGTTTTAACTTGTTCAGCTATTCTTTTTAAGCCATGTCAAGGTATGTCTGTTGATAATGTCACTGGTACTTTGAGTGGCTTTTTATAATAATTGTGGGGATATTCTTGTTGCAAGCCTTTAAAGATGCCAACTTTAATTTAGCAAGTCTTCCTCTGCCTATCCTAAAAGATGAAAAAACAATGAATAGCAACTTCTCTAATATATAAAGTTTTTAATAATAATAAAGAAAGCTTAACCTGTGGAATTGAACAACACATTGGTGAAAATACCGCCTGCATACATGGAACTCATGGAACTCAGACAGCTTTCTAAGAATAATCTAATTAAAAGGTCATCCCATAAAAAGTAGATGATTATATTATCTTATTTTCATCTCATTGTCCATCCTATTAGATCTGGTTGGATATTGATTCTTACATTATGTTAAAAGCAAATCAAGGGCATACTTATTGATGCTATGAATACTATGAACATATCTGGTGCCATTCAGAATTCTGAAAGACAATCTCAAATGCTGGATTTCTGAAAGATCAAAATCTCCCAAATCTCCTGCATCTAAAATTCTGAACATCACCATCCAAAAGATTAAAATCCAAATGTTGAAACCTTGAAAGCTGAATTCTGAAAAAAGAATGAGTGGGTTTTGGAGTTATACACGGGTAAGCTGCATCATGTTGGTAGCACCATGTTAGGTGGAACTATTACTTTGTTATTGTCCTTATTTGGAAATTAAATATGATGTAGGGAGATGTATACAGGTACCAAGTTGAGAAGGTAAATTTGTGGACTTAATTTTAAGTGTCAACTTGACTGGATTAAGAAATACCTAGAAACTTTATATAGTATTCTTTTGGGTGTGTCTGTGAGGTTGTGTCCAGTGCAGGTTAGTATGTGAGTTTGAGTGAAGTAAGTGGGAAAGACCAGCCCTCAATGTTTTCACTGTTTCTGACATCACAGAAGAAGAGAAAACACAGGCAAATTATACAAGAAATCTTTCCTGACAAATTATTCCATCACGTGTGACTTCTGCCTATTCACACATAGTGTCATGCTTGCCCAAAAAATGCCCTTCAAGCCAAATACCCTGGCCTGTGCCTGTAGTCCTAGCTGCTCCAGGGGCTGAGGCAGGAGGTTTTCTTGAGCCCAGGAGATCAAGGCTGTAGTGTGCTATGGCTGTACCTGTGATAGCCACTGCTCTCCATCCTCCAACCTGGGCCACATAAAGCAACCCTGTCTCTAAAAAATACGAGGCAAACAAACACCCTTTTTCAGATGATTAAAAAAAATTAAAAGCTCAGAGACCTTCTGAAGCAAAGACATTTGATAATATAGAGATTCCTCCAATGTTACAATCACATTAAATGGTGACCTATTCTTGGTGAGGAATTTGACTGTTGAAGAAGGTAGTCTTCCTGTATTTACTGCTAAATCTAACAGAAAAACTGGCTCATGCTGCATTCACTTTTGCTAATGGATGGCACTTCCAAAGCTGTCCCTACCTTTTTTTATCAACTGTATAAATGGCATCTCTGTTGGATCCAGAAATTCTGGAACTTATCATTCATTAATGTTTGAATGACTGGGGAAAAAAAGTGAAGCATGTTATAAACGTGTGTTTGAAAATTTGGTGGATGTTACAGAGGAAAATAGATTTCAATTGAATTCCCAAACCATGATGACAGATGTGAAAACAGGTTTCAGCGAGGTACTAAAAGTGGTTTTTGAAACAATCATTAGTATTTTGGCTAAAGTATTCTGGCTTCTTTAGGCAAGTGTGATTTTAATTCATTAAAAGTTCCCAGAATTTCATCAGCAGCAAGAAATACCAGTGCAGAAAAATGATGCATTGTTAAACTGAACTATTCACTGTTGCCATCTTGTGTGGCCAACCCACTAATTCGAATTTTCCAAATTTTCCAAATGCATTGGGCTGAATGAAAAAAAAACTTTATTGGTAACAACTTTTATGAACTACCTCCATACAATTGCCCATAATATATATCTATAATACATAGTCTCATATTTCAAAATTTTTATATTTTTTCCACTATTTTAAATTGCCATCATTATTTTCTGTAGTTTGCTATGCTTTATATTTTGTCTTCAAATAATTTCTAATACTAGGAGTACAAATTGTGTAAAGACTTTTAGAGGGTTCTAATCATCCTATGTATTTTTTTTTGTGCAAATTTGTCTCTATAAAGAGAATTATCTCAATGTTGACTCTGTATGTAAGCATTGTGTGTGTATGTAAAAATAGTGAAAGTTCCTCCATAAATGAAGAGATGTCCTATTGTAAACCTGCGTTTGTGAAAGATAAAATTTCTTGCGATCTCAGCTCTCTGGGTGACTGCAAATGAAGCAGTGGCTCATTATGTTTTTTGATCAATCTCATCAAAACACAATGACAGTATTTCAAATGACCACAGTTATAAAGCTGTTGGAGCACGCAGTTGCCAACCACAGTGACGTGTATTGATTTTCTTCTGCTTTTTGACCCATTTCTTTATGAATATGGTTTGACTGCTCATAACTATCATACCCATGGGACTGTCATTAGTATACCTGAGTGTTTATGCTTGCAAAAATATGTATATTATTATTGCCTATTTTATCTGTCAAGTGGCCTATGACATGTTCTGCTGTGTCTTCAAATGTCTCTCAAGTAAATCCTTTTAAAAATGAAAATAGCTGGGCGTGGTGGCTCACACCTGTAATCGCAGCACTTTGGGAGGCTGAGGTAGGCAGGTCACAATGTCAGGAGTTCGAGACCAGCCTGGCTAACATAATGAAACCCCATCTCTACTAAAAATACAAAAATTAGCTGGGCATGGTGGCGTGTGCCTGTAGTCCCAGCAACACAGGAGGCTGAGGCAGGAGGAATCACTTGAACCAGGGAGGTAAAAAGATTGTGGTGAACCAAGTTCGTGCCACTGCACTCCAGCCTGGGCAACAGAGCAAGACTCTGTCTCAAAAAATAAATAAATAAATAAATAAAAATAAATGTCTTTGAAAGAATTTTAAAAAATTACTTCTTTCCAGAATTGTGATTTTCTGAATTTTAGAATTTAGGGATTTTTATCCTTTAGGATTTCAGAATTGGAGATTGTGTCTTTCAGGATTATGGCCCAGACTCAAATCCTTCTTGACCAGTTCTGGCCTGAAGTAGTTTTTACATATGCAACACTTGATTCATTGAACTTTTTTGGCTTTATTTTTTCAACTAATATTAGATTTTCCTGCTACCAAATCCGCAGATCCACTTCTCAATGACATCTTGACAAACTTTCTATCTCAGAAAATGTATAGACAATTTCTTATAGGACCACAATGTCATTATCACACCTAAGAAAGTTAATAACAATGTCTGGGAATTTTAAAAAAACTACTCTAAACACTGATCAACCATAATGACAGACTAAAAGAGAAACAAATCTGCCAGAACAGTTGTGAGTATGCCTTGCCTCACAACTACTAGATAATAATATTTTTATATTGAATAATATTTGTTACCTATATGTCACTGCTTTCCTGTCAAGTGTCTATTTTCACAAGAAGAAAATGGTTTTTTTTTCCCCTTTGGAAGGTAAAATCTATGTGTCTCAAATGTCTGTCTGATTGTGTTTTGGAGACAGGTTTGGGGTACTGGAGTGATGAGAAAATTAGAATGTCACTGGACATGAGGCTATACCAATTAGGATGACGAACAAGGTTTTTCTTAAAAAACTAGTTTGATATATTATTTTTATGTGGATCTTTTAACAATTGAAATGATACAATGAATAATAGGATACAATTTTCTTTCACATCATATTTTATGTTTCATCTTTTGCCATTTGCATGTTGAAGGTCATAGACATGGTAAAGAGTATTAAATGAAAATTAAAACTATTTTTCTGCAGATCATTTAGGCTAATGAAAATGCTGTTTGGATTAGTTTTGGAAGCACTGATCAATTGAAATTTGAAGTACTTTATTACATTGTGATTTATGGTGCATTCTTTCTACAACCATTATTGCTCATGGTTATTTACTTTGCAGGTGATAATATTCTTGGATGAAAGATGTTTGATTATAATTCAAATACCTCTTCTTTCAAATTTGTATGCCAATCAAATGCTTTATTAGTACAGGGTGTTATATGAATCAGTCCTTCTTTCCAATTATTTTCAAGTTTTAATGTAAAAGTTTTTACATAAATGCATTTAAATAATTAATATACACTTTTTAAAATCTTAAAAATACTTCTATAATAACTTTGGTTAATTTTTACATACATGTGAAGTATTTTCAGCAAATTAACCTGAAATTGAAATGTTTTCTAAAACTTTTAAAATGGCATTTTTTTCCCTAAATTATTGTCAATTTTAGACATCAGGCTCAAACAATTCACAAACTTTCTTTGCATGATAAATTTATTTTTATCTTGATTTCTTTTCAAGCTCTCAGTGCATGTCTTACAATGCTTTTTAAAGTAACTCAGTTCATTTTCTAGACTCTTTTAGAAGTGCCCTTTAATTTTGTGAAAGTCTTTCAGTATGGTCCCTTCTTAATTAGAACACCAATCATCACCTTTTAAAATATCACTTTTCTTCCCCCACAGTGAAATCTTGAACTACAGTCATTGCTTTGCTGCTGCTGCAGTTTAAATACTTGCTGCTTCTTCCGTTTAAATACTTGCTGCTTCTTCCAACGATTCCAACACCCTTGTAGAGAACAGAGAATTGGTTTTACCACTATATTTTCAGCATGATCTCAGTCGCAAATGATTGTTCCTTTCATAGATAATATTTAATATTATGATTCTGTTATTGAATTACTAATTGGTTGCTAATTGATTCTTCATCGTCTTGCCAACTCACCTCTCACAATGTTAAGAGTCTTGTTTATTCTGGATTTTGGGTAAGTTCTGTTGAGATGTACAATATATCTTTTCTTGAAACTCAAATGTTAATTCTAAGAAAGCCCTAAAAGTAGATCATTACACTTGATTTAATTCCTAAACATCTGGATATTCAATTTAAATTCTTTAGAAGACACAATACTAAGTGTAAGAAATTTTGTAATGTAGTTTTTATTCCGTTATAAAAATATCCAATCTATTCTATTGCATTTTTTAAAGAAAACCCAGTGAATCAGAATTTCCAAAAAGAACATCAGTAAACCAAGTATATTGCCTCTCTTAAAATAGACTGTATAGATGTTTGAGTGCTTAAATAAATTCTGACTGGTCAGCAGGGCACAAAAATGTTGTGCTTGCAACAAAATATAAAGTAGAACAAACCTTTCACTGGTGTAAAAACCAATGCAGTCACCACTTGAGCAAATATTTGGGCAAAAGAGAGGTTTGTTCTATCCGAGGAAATTGGCCTAATGCCTCAGTTAGCAGAGAAAGTCACTAAGGAATTGAATACTGCCTTTGGCTGACATATCAGGCATTAAATAAAAAAAGAAACCACTTAATCAACCGTAGCTGAACCCTTCTCTAGACACTAAAAAATTTCATCTATTAACTCTGCTCTTCTTGAACACCTTAAGGATATTTCCTAAGAACTTAGCTTTAGGGGCCTTCGACCAACTTGTTTCAATTGCTTCTCCTTAAATCCACCAAATTTACATATTCATGGGACTGCCTATAATCTATATATGTCATCTTGTGTGTTCCCACAACACTGTTACTATGCTCCTAGTATTGTTTCAAATATCCCTGAACTTCCATCTATGTTATATACAAGTAAAAAGCATGAATGCTTTGAATCAGTGGGAATGCCAAGTCTGAAACCATCACATGACCTGAATTGTGTGAACTTGAAGTTTGAAGGCCCAAAGTGGCCATCAAATCAACACTGAATTTTTGTTAGGGCAGGAATCAACCTCAATGAGAATTTCACAAATCAGTGCTGTAAGTCAGAAATAATCAAATTCCTGGTACTCCAATGTTATGCAATAGATTTTTCCATGAATCGTCTTTGTGTTTGCTTTTCTTTTTTAAACTCTACCTTTGCATGTAGCATAATTTCACTGATCAAAGATTTTTGCTAGTAAGAACTTTACCTAGTGTTTAGGGCTAATGGGAAAGTAGGATGGAAAGTGTCAAGGAATATGTACCCAAATTTGCACACATCCCTTTTCTTAGAGTAGAAATGGTAGAGTTATTGGAGCTTAGTTCTTGGGCACATAACAGGGTAGATGAAGGTCCACAGGTAATAATTTCTAATTTAACCACTCAGTGTTCTTATGAGGAATCACCCCCTCACATATCCTTTCTGGTACCATTAAAAAAAAAAAGTCACAGTCTACTCTATATATTTGTTTCCAATGGTTGTTGTAACAAATTACCACAATCTTAGTGACAAAATGTCATACATTTATTCCTTCATAGCTCTAAAGTTCAAAAATCTAGAATCACTTTTACTCGGCCTGGGGAATGTATTAATTCATTCTCATACTTCTATAGAGAAATGCCTGAGACTAAGTAATTTATAAAGAAAAGAAGTTTAAGTGACTCAGTTCTGCATGGCTGGGGAGGTGTCAGGAAACTTGTAATATTGGTGGAAGGCACTTCTTCACAGGGCAGCAGGAGAGAGAATGAGAGATGAGTGAAGTGGGAAACCCCTTATAAAACCATCAGATCTCATGAGAACAGTATGGGGTAAACTGCCCCTATGATTGAGTTGTCTCCACCTGGTCCTGCCCTTGACATGTGGGAATTATAACAATCAAAGGTGACATTCAGGTGGGGATACAGAGCTAAACCGTATCAGGGAGAATCTGTCTTTGCCTATTCCAGCTCCTAAACTGCATTTCTTGGCCCGTAACTCCTTCCTCCATCTTCCTCCATTTCAAGATGCAGTAGTGCAGCATCTGGTTTTAGTCTAAACATTGACTTAATCTTCTGTAGTCAAACCTCTCTCTGACTTTCTCTTTAAAAAACTTTATTATTTCACTGTGGTAAGTATACTTACCATATGTCTTACCTTATTAACACATTTTAAGTGTACAATACAATATTCTTGGCTATAGTTACCATGTTGTATAGCAGACCTTTAGAACATACTCACTTTGCTGGATTAAAACTTTATGTCAAGGTTTATAAAACCTCAACTTCTCCCCCCAGCACCTGACAACCATTTTGGCCTTTGATTTCATAAATTAGACTGATTTTTATGCCACATATAACTGGAATCATGCAATATGTATCTTTGGATTATTGGCTTAATTCACTTAGCACAATGTCCTAAACTTTCATTTATGTTATCTCATACTACAGTTTCTTTCTATTTTAAGTCTGAATAATATTACATTGTACACACACACACACACACACACACCACACATACATACACTATAATTTTCTTTTTCCATTCATCTGTTCATAGATATTTAGGTTTTTTTTTTCACATCTTGACTATTGGATATAGTGCCACTATGACATAGAGTGCTAATATCTCTTTGAGATCCTAATTTTAATTCATGTGGATAAAAAAGACCCAGAAGTGAGATTTCTGTGTCATGCAACGGTTCTATTATTAGTTTTTTAAAGAACCTTTATACTGTTTTCCATAATGGCATAAATGTTTCAATTTCTCCACATCATCTCCAATGCTTGTTTTCTTTGGGGTTTTTTAAAAATAGCCATCTTGAGAGTTGTAAGGTAATATCTAGTTGTGATCTTTTTTATTTTCTCTTTTTGTGGGTACATAGCAGGTGTACATTTTATGAAATACATGAGATGTTTTGATAATGGCTATAATGCATAATAATCATATCACCATAGTGGGATATTTGTTACCAAAGCATTTATCCTTTGTGTTATAAACAATCCACTATTTTATTTTTAAATGTACAGTAAATTAGTGTTGACTGTACTTACCCTGTTGTGCTATCAAATACTAGATTTATTCATTCCAGCTAACTTTACTTTTGTATTGATTGTCATCACCCACTTCCCCCAAGTCCCTTCCCAGCCTCTGGTAGCCATCATTCTATTCTCTATCTCCATGTGTTCAATTGTTTTAATTTTTAGCTCACACAAGTAAGTGAGAACATGTGACATTTGTATTTCTGTGCCTGTCTTATTTTATTTAATATAATATCCTTCCTAAAGTTTCATACATACCACTGAAAATGACAGGATCTCATTCTTTTTCATAACTGCATAGTACTCCATTAGGTTTCTGTGTTTATGCACCACACTGTCTTTATCCAGTCATCTGTTGATAGACGCGTAGGTTGCTTCTAACTCTTAGCTATTGTGAATAGTACTACCACAAACATGGAAGTACAGATATCTCTTCAATATTCTGATTTCCTTTCTTTTGGGTATATACCTAGCAGTGAGATTTCTATGCCATATTTCAGTTATATTTTCAGTTTTTTTAAGGAATCTCCAAACTATTCTCCATAATGGCTGTACTAATTAACATTCCCACCAACAATGTACAAGGGTTCCTTTTTTCCATGTCCTTTCCAGTATTTATTATTGCCTGTCTTTTGGATAAAAGCCATTTTAACAGACAAAATGGTATCTCATTATATTTTTGATTTGCATTTCTCTGATGAGGTTGAGCACTTTTTCATATTACTGTTTGCCATTTGTATGTCTTCTTTTGAGAAATGTCTATACAGATATTTTGCCCATTTTTTAATAAAACTTTGAGTTTTTCCTATTGAGTTGTTTGAGCTGCTTATGTATTCTGGTTATTAATCCCTTGTCAGGTAGGGAGCTTGCAAATATTTTTTTTCCTATCCTGTGGGTTGTCTATTCACTTTGTTGGTTGTTTCCTTTGCTTTGCAGAAGCTTTTTAACTTGATCTGATCCCATTTGTCCATTCTTGCCTTGGTGGCCTGTGCTTTTGGGGAATTGCTCAAGAAATCTTTGCCCAGACCAATCTTCTGGAGAGTTTTCCCAATATTTTCTTTTAATAGATTCATAGATTGAGGTATTTGATTTAAGTTTTTAATTTATTTTTATTTGATTTTTGTGTATGGCTAGAGGTAGTATTCTAATTTTATTCTTCTGCCTGTGGATATCCAGTTTTCTCAGCACTAACTTTCCTCAGAGAAGAGACTGTCTTTTCCCCAGTGTATGTTCTTGGCACGTTTGTCAAAAATGAGTTCACTGCACTTTTACACTCTTGGTGGGAGTGTAAATTAGTTCGACCATTGTGGAAGACAGATATCTTTTGTTTTCTGGCCTTTTGGGGTTCCATAAAAATTTTAGAAATTTTTTTTCCATTTCTGTGAAGAATGTCATTGGCGTTTTGATAGAGATTGCATCAGATTTGTAGATTGTTCGGGGTAGCATGAACGTTTTCTCAATATTAATTACTCTAATCCATAAACATGGAATATCTTTCCATTTTCTTATATTATTTTCAATTTATTGCATTAATGTTGGTTCAGTTTAGTGCTAGGTATTTTATTTTGTTGTAGCTATTTTAAATAATATTACATTCTTGATTTTCAAATTGTATGTATATATTAATTTGTGTATGTTTTATAATCCTGCAACTTTACTGAATTTATCAGTTCTAAATAGTTTTTTGGTGGAGTCTTTATGTTTCTCCAATTATAAGATCGTATCACCTGCAAAAAGGTATAATTTGTCTTTTTCCTCTCCAGTTGGGATGTCCTTTATTTCATTCTCTTGTCTGATTGCTCTAACTATGGCTTCTAATACTATGTGGAGGAACAGTGGTGAAAGTGGACATCCTTGTCTTGTCCAAATGATGTGCTTTGGATTTGTGTCCCCATACAAATATCATGTTAAATTCTAATTCCCAATGTTGGAAAAGGGGCCTGGTGGAAGAAGGAATCTATTTCCCCCTTGCCATTCTTATGATAGTGAGTGACTTCTCACAAGATCTGGTTATCTGTAAAAGCGTGTAGCACCTTCTACTTCTTTCTTTCTTCCTCCGTCTCTAGCCATATAGGACACACCTGCTTCCCTTTTGCCTTACGCCATGATTGTAAGTTTCCCGAGGCTGCCCCAGTCAGGCTTCCTGTATAGCTGGTGGTACTATGAGTCAATTAAACCCATTTTCTTAATAAATTACCTGGTCTCAGGTAATACTCTACAGTAATGGAAGAATGGACTAATACACAGATCTTAGAAAAAGGCTTTCAAGTTTTCCCCGTTTAGAATATTAGCTGTGGGTCTGTCATATATGTCTTTTATTATGTTGATGCATGCTCCTCCTATAACCAGTTTTTGAGGGTTTTTAGCATGAAGGGATGTTGAATTTTAACAAATGCTTTTTTCAGAATCAATTGAAATGATCATATAGATTTGTCCTTCATTCTGTTGATATGATGCATGGCATTTATGGATTTGCATATAACAAACCATCCTTACATCACAGATAAATCCTACTTGGTCATAATAATGAAAGATTTTTTTAATGTGTTGTTAAATATGATTTACTAACATTTTGTTGAGAATCATTGCATCGATGTTATCAGGGATGTTGATCTGTAGTTCTGTACTTTTCATTTCTAATGTGTCTTTGGTTTTGGTATCAGGGCAATACTGGCCTCATAAAATGGGTTTGAAAGTGTTCCTCCTCCTCTGTCTTTCAGAATAGTTTGAGTAGGATTGGCATTAATTTTCTTTAAATGTTTGGTAAAATTCAGCAGCAAAACTATCAGGTCCTGGGCATTTATTTGCTAGAAGACATTTTATATGGCTTCAATCTCATTACGTATTATTGGTCTGTTCAGGTTTTGGGTTTCTTCATGGTTCAATATGGCCCATGAAGAAATTGAAGAAAATGAAATGTCTGGGAATTTATTCATTTCTAAAATGTTTTCTAACTTATCAGCATCGAGTTGCTCATTGTAGCCTCTATTAATCCTTTTAATTTCTGCAATGTCAGTTGTAATGTCTCCTTTTTCATCTCTGATTTTATATATTTATATAAAAGATAAATACATACCTATAAATATTTTATATATTTGGGTCTTCACTCTCTTTCTTAGTCTGGCTAAAGCTTTGTTAATTTTGTTTATCTTTTCAAAAATCAGCTTTTTTTTCCATTGATCTTTTTAATTGTTTCCTTCATTTCAAATTCATTTATTTCTGCTCTGATCTTTTTCATTTTTTATTTTTCACTAATTTTGGGTTCAGTTTGTTCTTACTTTACCAGTTCTTTAAATGTTTGCTAAGTTATGTATTTGAAGTTTTTCTTCTTTTTTGATGTAGGTGCTTATAGCAATAAATTTCCCTCTTAGTACTGCTTTCACTGTATCCCATAGATTTTGGTATGTTGTGTATCATTATCATTTCAGGAAATTTTTCAGTTTTCTTCTTAATTTCTTCATTGACCTATTGTCATTCTATAGCATGTTGTTTAATTTTCATGTTTCTAAATCTTCCAAAATTTCTCTTATCGAGTTTTAGTTTTATTTCATTGTAGTCAAAGAAGATACTTGATATTATTTCCTTTTTTTGAATTTTTAAAGACATTTCTGTGGCCTAACATATGATCTATCCTTGACAATAATCCATATGCTGAGAAGAAGAATGCATGTTTTGCAGCCTTTGGATGAAATGTTATGTAAATATTAGATCAATTTCTTTTATAGTGCCGATTAAATCTAATATTTCTTTGTTGATTTTCTGTTTTGATGATCTGTCCAGCTGAAAGTAGGGTGGTGAAGTCTCCAGCTTTTACTGCATTTTGGTCTATCTCTCTTTAGCTCTAATATTTGCTTTATATATCTGGATGCTTCAGCACTGAATGCATATATATTAACTAATGTTATATCTTCTTGCTGAATTGTCCCATTTATTATTATATATGATCTGATTACCTCTTTTTATAGTTTTTGCCTTGAATTTATTTTTTGTGATACAATTATAGCTATTTTTGCTCTTTTTTAGTTTCCATTTGCATGGAATAGTTTTTTCCATGCAAATGGAAATAGTCTGTGAGTATCTGTGTTTCTTGTAGGCAGCAGATCAATGTTTCCTGTTTTTTTTTTTTCCTCTATTCAGCCACTCTAGGCATTTTGGAAATTTTAGTCTATTTGTATTTAATGTTATTACTGATAAATAAGGACTTAATCTTGCTTTTTTGTTATTTGTTTTCTGGTTGTTTCGTGGGCTTCTCTTCCTTCTTTTCTTCCTTCCTGTCTTGTTTTTAGTGAAGGTAATTTTTTCTGGTGGTATGTTTTTATTTCTTTCTTTTCTATTTTTGAGTATCTGTTACATATTTTTGAACCAAGGTTGCCATAAAGTTTGTAAATAATATCTTATAACCCGTTATTTTAAACTGATGACAACTTAACACTGATTGTGTGAATGAACAACAAGCAAGGAGAAAATTGATAAAAACCCTGCACCTTAATTTCACCTCCCTCCTTTCTAACTTTTTGTTCTTTCTATTCATATCTTATTATCTTATGTCTTTAAAAGTTGTTGGAGTTATTTTTGATAGGTTTTGTTTTCAGTTGTTTTACTCGTGATATGAGTAGTTTGTACATCACAATTACTATGTTACAACATTCTATGTTTTCCTTTGTACTCACTCTTACCAGTAAGTTATGTACCTTTAGATGGTACTGTATTGTTCATTAATATACTTTACCTTCAGATTGAAGAAACTCCCTTTGGAATTTCTTGTAGCAAAGATCTAATGTTGATGAAATCCCATAGCTTCTGTTTGTCTTGGAAATTATTTATCTTTATTGTTTGAGGGATGTTTTTGCTGGATATATTGTTCTAGGATAAAATTTTTAGTTTTGATTTTTTTCCTTCAACACTTGAAATATATCATATCACTCTCTCCTGGACTGTTACCATATGTATTTATGCTTCTTTGTATGTTATTTGTCTTCTTTTTTCTCTTACTGATTTTAGGATTATTTTTTGATCCTTGACCTTTAGGAGTTTGATTAAATTAAATGTCTTGAGGTAGTCTTATTTGGATTAAGTCTTCTTGGTGTTCTAGAATCTTCTTGTACTTGAATATTAATATCTTTCTCTTGGTTTGAGAAATTCTTTGTTATTAACCCTTTGAATAAACTTTCTACCCTGTTCTCTCTGTCTACCTTGTTTTAAAGGTCAGTAACTCTTAGATTTGCCCCTTTGAGGCCATTTTCTATATCTCATAGGTGTGTTTCATTATTTTTCTTTTATTTCCTGAGACTATGCATTTCCAAATAGCCTGCCTTCAAGCTCATTATTTCTTCTGCTTTATCAATTCTGTTAGGATACTCTGATGCATTCTTCAGTATGTCAATTGCATGTTTTAGCTCCAGAATTTCTTCTTGATTCTTTTTAAATATTTCAATTTCCTTGTTAAATTTATTTAATAGGATTCAGAATTCCTCCTCTATATTACATTGATTTTTGTTGACCTTCCTCAAAACAGCTATTTTGGATTGTCTGAAAGGTCACATATCTCTATGTCTCAGGGAATGGTCACTGGTGCTGTATTTAGTTTGTTTGGTGAGGTCATGTTTTCTTGGATGGTCTTGATGTTTTGGATGATTATCTGGGCATTGGCGAGTTAAGTATTTATTGCAGTCTTCATAGACTGGGCTTGTTGATACCCATCCTTCTTATAATAGCTTTCCAAACAGTCAAAGTTACTTGCATGTTGTGATCTAAGTCACTGATCATTGCAGTTGTATCAGCATTAGGGGAAACTCCAAGCCCTGTAATACTTTGGCTCTTGCAGACTCATAGAGGTGTCATCTTCATGAATTTGGGTGTGATTTAGGAGAATTCCTTGGATTACCAGGCAGAGACTTTTGTTCTCTTCCTTTATTTTCTTCCCAAACAGAATCTCTCTCTCTATACTGAGCCACAAAGAGATGGGAGATGGGTAACACAAACACACTGTGGCCACCACCATTGGAACCATACTGAGTCAGACCCAAAGCCAGCACAGCCCTGTGCCTCACTCAAGGCCGATGGTGAACACTGCTTGAGTACCTCCTATGTTTACTGTCTATGTTTACTGTAGACCCAAATGCTCTGCAATCAGCAGGTGCTGAAACAGCAGGTGCTTGTATTCTTCTCTTCAGGGCAGCAAGTTATTGCCAGCCTCAGCTTAGTCCAGAGATGCCATCTGGGAGCCAGATCCTAGAGTTGGAAACCTTAGGAATCTTTCTGGTGCACTACCCTACTGCACCTGAGCTGGCACCCAAGCAACAAGACAAAGTTCTTTCCACTCTTTTATCCTTTTTCCTCAATCAGAGAAGTCCTTCACTTTCGCCATCACTACGTTTTTCTCTCTTTTATCCTTTTTCCTCAATCAGAGAAGTCCTTCACTTTCGCCATCACTACCCCATACCCTCAGTGAGTACTGCCTGACTTCCACCAATATTCACATAAAGCAAAAAGAAAATAAGAAAGAAAATTAAATCAGAAGAAAACAGCTACTTAAAAGCAAAGGTAAACTTTCAGCCATTCAACGTGCTGAGAAGACAAACACTAGACTTCAGAGCCTGTCCAAGAGGAGGAGCAGGGTTTCTCATGAAACCCAACAATCTTGAATCAGCTAATTTTTTATTAGATCCAGGTGATCTGCCTGAACTCTAATGGCCAGGAAATAAAAACTAAAATAATACGTATGCTTGCTTTCATATCCTAGCCATGAGTAACACAAACACAAAAGAATACTTGTTGAAGACAGGCTCACAGACAAAAATTACAAAGGACCTACAATTCATTTAACAAGATATTTCAAAAATATTAAAAAAAATTGTACATTTAAAAAGATATTAAAAGAAGGACCAGGTCTGTTTAATAAAGAAACACTTAGAAAAACATAGGTATTGAAAGAAAAATCTCATTGGATTGGATAAATAGTCATCTAGTTAAGACAGGGACAGAGATACTGCAAAAAAAGTTTCCTTCAATATGGCACAGAAAGACTATGGCAGGGATCGTTGATAAGGTTCTGCCCTATGGTCTCTATAGCACCCAGTGTGTGGATGGGCAGTGCTAATGCTTTCTTTCTGGTGTTTGCCTGGAGTAGGTTGGGTTTAGTCAAAACGTTCTGCCCTTCAGTGCTACTCTTTTCTTGGTCTCTTGGTGAGACAGTTGAAGCTTTTCTTGGTGCATTGGCTACAGATCCTTTAGTGTTTCTGGGTGGCAAGCTTTTCTAGCACCCAGGATGAGATATACTGGAGGCATAAAAAAAAAAACCCAGGAAACTCACTACTTGGTAAGTCCTCAAGTCCGGAGGCCAGTTGGATTCCCTCTCTTCACCTTCTTGAGTCTCCTCAGAGTTGCCTTATGTGTTTTGTCAAGACTTTTTAGCCACAATCAGCAAGAGAAATAAGATGGAATGCATTTTCTTCATTTGGTCTAAAATTGAAAGCTCCACAAGTGATTCTTAAAAGTTGACATGATAAATCAAATGATACGACATTCTCGTCAGCAGTATTTGAGTGTGGACTACCTCATTGCTTCCTAAGGAGCATTAATATATTTTAAAATATTTTTGTTTACAAAGATTTAGTGTCTACAACAGAACAAACCAATTGAATGAAAAATGAATAGACAAGTCAGGTGTTTAAATATACTATTTTTCAAGATGCCAAATATAGAGGTAATTAAGATTTTAAATGTTAACTTACTTTACTTTTGTCCAGTCAGATATTCTAAAATGTGTAAATGATCTCAGGCTTTTTCTCAATATTATGAGTTTGTAAAACAATTAAGTACTTTAAATATTTTAAGTTTTGGCTTTTAAAAATGTATACATTAATATGATTTAGATTTGTGTCCCCACCCAAATCTCACAGCAAACTGTAATCCCTAATGTTGGAGGAGGGGCCTGGTGGGAGGTAATTGGATAACTGGGCAAATTTCCCCCTTTCTGTTTCACCTGATAGTGAGTTCTCACAAGATCTGGTTGTTTAAAAGTGTATAGCACCTCCTCCTCTGTCTCTTCCTCCTGCTCTGGCCATGTAAGATGTGCCTGCTTCCCTTTCCACCATGATTGTAAGTTTCCTGAGACCTCCGGGCCATGCTTCCTGTATAGCCTACAGAACCATAAGCTGATTAGACCTCTTTTCTTTATAAATTATCCAGTTTCAAGTCTTCCTCCCTCCCTCCCTTCCCTCCTTGCTTCCTTCCTTCCTTCTTTTCCTTTCTCTCTTTCTCTTTCTTTCTTTCTTGACACAATCTCACTCTGTTGGCCACACTGGGATATAATGGCATGATCTCAATTCACTGCAGCCTCCATCTCCTAGGTTCAAGCAATTGTCCTGCCTCATCCTAGCTGGGATTACAAACATGCACCAGCACATCACGCTAATTTTTCTTTTCATATTTTTAGTAGAGATGGGGTTTTGCCATGTTGGCCATACTGATCTCAAACTCCTGACCTCAAATGATCTGCCTGCTTCAGCCTCCCAAAGTGTTGGGATTATAGACATGAGCCACTGTGCCTGGCTACAAGTATTTCTTTATAGTAGTGTTAGAATGGACTAATACATACATTTATTAATATTGACTGGATTGTTCTTACTTTTATTTAACAATGTAAGTAATGACTTTAGAAAACTTTCAAACTTTGATTTTTTTTCCTGTGGAAAGAATGCAGGTGATTTGAACTGACACAATTTCACCAGGCAAGAAAACATAGCTAGCAGGTTTAATTAAATACAAATTATAGTTTCCCTTATGAGCAAAATAATAATAATAATAATGTTATTTGAATATATAGAGAGAATTCAAAGGAAACATATAACAAACAGCTTTTTTAAAAGCTCCTAGTTATGATACTTACTTTCAACACTGGGGTATAAATTTCCATGTCTTTCAGTAATTTTAACTTTTATAATTTTATATATTTCCCACAAGCATACCCAGCCTTAAGTATATTAACTAGTCCCACATCAAGGTTATTGTTAAGTTTCTCAGTTTGTATATCCAAAGTACATATGCTACAAAGAGAGCAGAGGGAAGTATCATCAGTAAGCAATGTAGCTAATGTTTATTTTGTAGAGAAATATCCCCATGCTAGTTTAAAATTTCCATTAAATGAAGAATCATGCATTTTGGTATTGTTAACAAAACATTATCAACATCATCTTTTTATCATAAAACTTGAGATGCCAGCTCTTGTTTTCTTATTCCCCATATACCATTGTGCTTTCAGATCATTGCTGCCAATGGTTCTGTTGCATAGAGAGGCTGATTTTCCTTCTGGCAAGAAAAAACCATTAAAGAAATTTTATTTGAGAGATAGTATAAAGTATACACCAGTCTAATCAGGGATATTCTTCTGAATTTCATCCAGAAGTTGGGTCTTTTGGAATGTTCCCTGCCACCTCAACCTCTAGGAGTGGTTTCTGTTCCTGGAAAATGCTCTCTTTTGTAATACAATATGTAGCAGGACATATCTTGATCATTAACACTCAAACAGAACCTTTTCATCAGATTTCAATTCTTAGTGAATACAAGCCTTAAAACAAACTCTGATGTAATCCTTTTTAAAAATAGACAGTTCAAATGAGAGATGTGAACACAAATAATCAGAGAAAGGTTGTATGACATTTATTTATTTTTTTTAAATAAATTAGTAATTATGAAAGGACTTCTACTTAAATTATTTCATTTAAAATTGAAAGCATAACCCTATGGCTTAGGAATTTTTATCCTCATTTTAGAGGAAGAAACTGAGCTATGGACACTTAAATAACTTTTTAAGGATGACTTTTAATAAATAGCAGAGGCAAGACATAAGCTCAGGTCTTCTAACTCTTAGTCTAGTATTATTTCAACTGCAATACAGTTACTTGAAGGAAGGAATAATAATCTTAGAGCTAGATGATTCATGTTAGCCAACTTTTACAAGCTACATATAGTAACATTTCTAAACCTTAATATCCCAATCTATTAAAAATAATAATTTTTGCTTATTTTCTAGACAGTTGAATAATAATTTTATGTGAAATCATGTTATCAATTGCAAAGTATTTTCTCGACTTCACCTAACCCCACAAGAGAGAATTTTTTATTTTCCCCAGGAATAAAGTTGCAGAACACCTGTGAGAATATCTGCCCAGCAATTATTCTATCACTTTTCTAGTTACTGCCCCTTTATGCTTCTTTTGCCTTTCAAAATGGCTGAAGAAGGACCAGTTTTGTTAAATTGAACCCTGCCTTAATGCTGGCATTGATTAGTCCAAGAAATATCACATGTATTGACCAATAGCTTCTTTCCTGCAATTTCTGAACTTTGGATTGATAAACATGTATGTCAGTTTCTCAGTAGTCATGCTACCCCATTGAGCAAACCTCAGGAAAATTGGCAACCTGTGGGCCAGAGAAGCAGAGAGAACCACTCTATAGACAGATAGAGATAGAGATAGTGACAGAGAAATGATGAGAGAGAGAGTGGTTCAGAGAGACAGAGAGAGAGGTTATTTTAAAAAATAAAGCTGTGTAGGAAGAAACAAGAAGAAGAGATGAAGAGCTCTAATATTGTTCACTTCTCTGATTCTAGTTATTCCCCAGATCCCTTCCAGGGTTTTGGATATTTCCCATTTCTCATCTCTTTATATTCAGTTCCATTTTTTATTTAGAAAATTCTAACTGGATTTCTATCACTTGCATTCAGTTTAATATATATTTTTTAAATACCATGGTAGAGTATTTAGTCTTAAAACTGGCTCCTGAATTAGTCAAGTCCTAATCTCTGAAACCTGTGAATGTTACCTTATAAATCACAGGTACTTCACAGATGTGATTAAGCTAAGGATCTGGTGATAGGGAGGTTATCATAGATTACCTCAGTGGGCCCTGAATTTTATCAGAACCATTCTTATAACAGGAATGTATAGGTACTAGAAACAATAGAAACAATTATAAGCCAATGAACTGGAAATTATAGAAAAAAGTGAACTATTCTCTAGAAATATACCATTGACTAAGACTGAATCATGAAGAAAAAGAAAATCTGGACAGACCTATAAATAACATGGAGGTTAAATCAGTAATCACAGCCATTTCAACAAAGAGAACCCCAGAACCAAATGGCTTCAGTGGTGAATTATACCAAATATTTAAATAATTAGTACCAAGCCCTCTCAAATTCTTTAAAGAAATTACAGAGAAGGTAACCCTCCCAAACTCATTTTGAGGTGAGCATTGTTCTGATAACAAACCAGACAAAGATGCCACAACAAAAGAAAACTATGGACTGATATCCCTGACCAATATACACTACCTCCCCCTTATTCACAAGGGATATATGCCAAGTGTCCCTGTTTGAAACTGCAGAAAGCTCTGAACTATGCATATATGTATATTCACAATGCCCCAGGAAAAACCTCCACTCTCACCAAGGGACCAAAAAAAGAGTAGCACTGAAGGGCAGAACGTTTTGACTAAACCCACCCTACTCCTGGCAAACACCAGAAAGAAAGCATTGGCACTGCCCATCCACACACTGGGTGCTGTAGAGACCATAGGGCAGAGCCTTATCAGCGATCTTTGCCATAGCCTTTCTGTACCACATTGAAGGAAGCTTTTTTACAGTATCTCTGTCCCTGTCTTAACTAGACTACTATTTATCCAATCCAATCAGATTTTTCTTTCAATATCTATGTTTTTCATTGCTCTATGTGTCTTCATTAAACAGACCTGGTCCTTTTTTTTTAAATAATATCTTTTAAAATGTACAATATATCTTTTTATCTTTTTGAAACACTCTTTTAAATGAATGGTAGGTACTTTGTAATTTTTGTTTGTGAGCTTGTCTTCAACAAGAAGTATTATTTTGTGTTTGTGTTCCTCAGGGCTGAGGTATGAAAGCAAGCATACCTATGACATTCTCTCAGAATTTCGTTTATTTTAGTTTTTATTTCCTGGCCATTAGAGTTCAGGCAGACCACCTGGATCTAATAAAAATTTAGCCAATTCAAGATTGTTGGGTTTCATGGGGAACCCTGCGGCGGCTTCTCTGTGGCAGGTTCTGAACTCTTAGTATGTGTTCTCAGCATGTTGAAGGCTGAAATTTTACCTTTGCTTTTAAATAGCTGTTTTCTTCTGGTTTAGTTTTCTTCTTTTCTTTTTGCTTTATATTTGTGAATATTTGCATGAAATATATTTCTATCATATTGCTCTCAACCTTTCTTTGCATTTATTTTGAAGGTATGTCTCAGAAGCTATATGACTAGTGTTTTTTCTAACATAATATGGTATTTTTCTGTAATACATAATATGATTATTTGTTTAGTTTTAATTTTACCATGCAATAATATATTCAAATGCAAACTATATGTTACACAATTATGTTATAAAGCAAAAACGAATACCTCTAAGCCCATCACACACTGAAGAACCAAAACATCACCTAATATATTTGCAACTATTTTTGTGCCCTTCCCTGATCCCATCTCTTTGCCTCTCCTTACTCTGTTATTTCTTCAGTAATGACATATATGGAATATTTAATTGAGTTATGGCACTAGACATCTCTCTTTTTTTATATATTTTTATTTTACTTTGAGTTCTGGGGTACATGTGAAGATCATGCAGAATTCTTGCATAGGTACACACATGGCAATGTGGTTTGCTGCCTTCATCCCCCCGTCACCTACATCTGGCATTTCTCCCCATGTTGTCCCTCCTGACCTCCCCACCTCCCCACCCACTGTCCTTCCCTTGGTCGCCCCCAATAGACCCCAGTGTGTGATGCTCCCCACACTGTGTCCATGTGTTCTCATTGTTCAACACCCGCCTATGAGTGAGAACATGCGGTGTTTGATTTTCTGTTCT
Source organism: Aotus nancymaae (assembly GCF_030222135.1). NCBI lineage: Eukaryota > Metazoa > Chordata > Mammalia > Primates > Aotidae > Aotus > Aotus nancymaae. The sequence continues at coordinate 9,007,884 of NW_026988460.1, forward strand.
TGTGTCAGTTTGCTAAGAATGATGGTTTCCAGATTCATCCAAATAGTCTGAAAAAATTTCAATTCTGTCCTATCATATTAGTACAATGTTTCCAATTTCTACATGAAGGCTTTCCATGAGAGATTTCTGAAAATTTCTAAAAATGGTTTTATATTTTCCTTTACATTGTTAAGGTACCATCTACTTAAATATTAGAAGGATATAAATAATTGATAAATGTTTCCAAGTTACACCACAAAAGAAGTTATTTATAAGCTCTTTAAATTGTGTATTTTAAGCCATTCATGATATTATTATAAATAGAGCAAATTTTAAAAGATACATATTCCAGCTTGGTTAAGACCTGAGTAGTATTCTCTCAGCCCATTTTTTTTTAACTCTAGCAGTTGCTGTGGTAACCAGCTGCACTCAGGTATAACCCTACAGAACCACTCCTAGCTGTATCTAGGATTTTTCTTGCTTTCTGCCCTGGGTGCTTTCTGTTGCTTCTTTCAGTGGTGTCAGTAAGGAAACCATTCAGCCATTCTGAAGTATTCAAAATCAGGCAGTGTGAGGTAGTTAGTGTTCCCTGGGACAACTCTGGACCACTAGAGGCTAGAAACCAGTGGATAAATACTTTATTATTTCCCTTGGATGAACAATTCTAAGGGGAATTTTAAATGATTCATTGAGATGTCTCCACTGGGAATGAGCCCAGTGGTATGCTGTAATTCAATATGCAAACTTATATTTGCTCTCGATCCTTCCCAGTTTTACTTTTTTCATTTCCCCTCTCCTTTTCCTTGGGGTAATTTCTTCAAACAAGCAATCTTCACATGAGCCCTTGTCTCTGGTTCTGCTTTTATGGAGATGGTAGCAGAACTTAGGCCAAGACACAGCTAATATGAATCATCTTCATAGTCTCCTAAATATTTCAAATACAAGCACATTGTTTTGACAAATTTAAAAATTTATGGTTAGTAACTATCAATGAAGGATGGCTTGAATTTTTTATAATGAAATAAGTTGCTGTAGCAGTTGTCTAAATAGTAATTAATCTATTTGTATGCCTGTGTGTGTGTGTTCTAGCATTGTCTTCATGCAAGATAGTCAATAAAACTATATAAAATTAGTAAAAATGCAATATTTTCATTGAGCTATTTATTGAAAAATTACTACCTGCTCTGCTCTGTGCCAAGTATGTAAGTTAAATATATAAAAGACATGGCCGCCACCTTTTAATTTTGTTACTTAATGGGAAAGACTGGCCAATCAGCCAGGGATCTCTCCAGTGTGGTAGGTATCCTCATGATGATGTGGGGTGCTGTGGAATCACTGAGAAAACATACACATGGGTATTAGACAGGTTTTATGAAAGAAAGGAGTACTCTGGTGGAGTTATAAAAGGCAGTGATAATAATAAAAACACACATTTATTCAGAGTGTTCTAAGTCCTGGCAGGTGATAATAGTTTACGTGCATTATTTGGTTTACTAACAAGAACCTGATACAATGTCATCTGTTAATATCTCCATTGGCAGGTGTAGAAAGACTTAGTTCGAAGATTTCCCAAATATGAGTAGGAATTAGCGAGTGGAGAAAGAGGAATGGAATAACAAATACAGGAAGAGACTATAAAAGCTTGAGAAAGTGTGCTACTGAGGGGAACCTAATGCAGTCTGTTCTTAAGGTTAGATCCTGGGGGTATACCAGGAGATGGGGGCAGAGGGGAAACCAGGAGCCAGGTCATAAATGGTCATGTATGTAATATTAGGTAGCTTGAGAGAAAATGGAAATCTTCTGAAAGATATTGAGCAGGATATTACCTGATCTGATTTGTGTTTTAAGGGGAAAAAAAAATCAACCTTTAATGAGTTACAAAGACACAAGACAAGATTCCATGAGTCACAGTTATGCAGTTTTTTGCTGTGTATTAACCTATTTTCTCTTGGCCCCAAACCTATACTCTATCTGTTCCTTTGTGATACTGGGCTTGGAATGCTGAAAACTGTAATTCTTTTTTTGTCCAGCTGGTTCCCTATTACGTTTTCTAGTAGAGAAACAGAGTCTGACATGCAGGAAGACTTAAAGGGGGCTTGTTACTTACTGTTTTGTTCCTTTAAGTATTGTCATCTCAGCAATGGCCCTTCACCCTGGCAGAAACAGTTTGTTATAGTCTCTAGCTTTTGTCATTGCTTTCAGAAACCAGGCTTCTCACGATGAAGACTGAAATTAAGGCAGAAGCAGCAAATGTCCCATGTTGATTTTATATGAAGAAATTATATAAATCTTTTTTCTTATAAGTTATTAAGAAAGCTAATTAAATTTTTAGAAATCCAATAGGCAGTTATGCAACCTGAATGAAGTTTATAACATCTTAGTCATTGGACATATAGGTAAGATATTTCACAAATTCATTTATTCACATATACATTCATTCATTTAAAACAATTTGTTACCAGGCTTCAGTGTACCAGAGCACTTAGTTGTGTGGATACAGCTGTTAATAGACAGAACATATTCCTTCTCTTGTGCAGCTGACATTTCAATGTAGAGAAAGTCAAAGAAACAAATAAGCAAATTTATAAATAAAATAATATACTCCTATGTAAAAAAGATGTTATGACAATAGTAAAAGAGGGAAATAGGATAAAATGTACATCAGATGGGAAAGCGTTTGGTTGTAAGCTACAAAGTAAATGCAATTAAATCATAAGGATATTTATGGTTTACTTTATAAGAGGTTGGAAGGTAATTAGTCTCTGGTATGTTCTGAGAGCTCAGCAATGCCATTAATTCAAGCTGTTGCTAACTTTGAGCTTCATTTTTTTGTATGTGTTAGCATTGGTTTTCATACGTGTCCACTCTGGCCACACAATGGTTCCCATACCTATAAAGAATGCATTCTCATGCAGGATGTAAAGAAGAAATGAAAAAGCAGAGGCAAAAATCTAAGTAAGAGTCTGCTTTGGTGGTTGAACCAAAAGGACTGGTTGAAGGATAAGCAATATCTGTGTGTTTGTGTGTGTACTGTGTGTTGTCTGTTTTGTTTAAAAATGAGTGTACATGAACATATTAAGAATTCTTTCTTGATTTTCAGATGATTTTTATAATTTTAGTTTTTTTGCAAAAAAAAAAAAAAAAAAAAACAAAACCACCATTAGCCTGACACTTTTTTAAATTCTCCTCTAAAAGACTATGCAAAAGTTGTTGAATCATAGAGAATTAAAGGCGTTAACCCTCCAAAGACATGATTACTGTACTGCCAGTGGTGACATTCAGCTTTATATATGTGCTGAAAAATTGGCAAAACCCCAAGTCTCACAATTCACTTCCATATGGGAGCTAGCCACAGTAGGAGGTATGGCTATCCCTAGCAAAATGACCTTCTGGTCTTGATTATCTGGATAACCTTGGGTTGGTAGATTAATAGTTTTTCAGCATACTGTCTTTCTGAAAATGGGTATAATTAAATTTGTCACTCAAGGGCACTGTATGATTTAATCACTTAACATTAAGTAAAGCTCTTTGAGATATTTAAGCAGAGGATCCTATGCAGTTTCAGAATATCATTACAAAGATATAAGTTTAGCATTTTGCTGATCTCTGAGAAATCATATCCAGAGACCCTTTCTAATAACCACAGAAAACAACCCTGTATGTTGTAGTATTTTAAAGCATTTCAACATATGTTAAACAAATGTTAAGGGCATATAATCAAGTAACAAATTGGGCCATTAATAAAAATGCCATTTAACAATTTGTTTCTGGCAACAGATAGCATTAAAGTTCTTTAGATAGGTTATTTATTTAGAAATAGCCTCATATGCACATTTCATTTAATAGTGATTCATTCCACAATAGTATTTGGAATTTGAAACTTGTCAGTCTCCCAGGTCTTTTGGAGTGAATTCATTTCCTTGTACCTCCAAGTAAATCTCAATTTGTATTTATTGGTACACATATGTAGGGATTCTAAACATATATCCGTAAATCTCACAATTTAAAGGCAACAGCTATAGTTTATTTTAATAAAATATTAAAATAGTCTAGCAAATATTTATTTCTCAAAGCACTTGAGAGAAATCTCACCAGGGATAGAAAACCCTACCCAAGATCAAAGACTGTAGGGGAAATGAAAGAAAACACTGGTGAATGGCAATGATTCCTTACCTCTTCCCTAAACCACATGGCTTCCCTGTATGCTAACAGCATTCATAATGATTTCCACAGGCTTTGAAAGCTTAATAAGCAAGAGTACAACAATATTTTATGTCTATGGTGAATAAGTGGCTTTATGTTCACAGATGATTACAGATGTATCATTTCTAACTTCTATTTCAAGAGAAAAATATAACTTTTTCCCTGGCAATTTGAAGAGCTGTGTTGTATGGTGTTGTATAGTGAATTACAATAAAAAGTTGAAGTACAAAAACATATCTCTTACTAATGCTTCCATGAACCATGCTGTTTCTCAGTGAGTGTTTGACATTTATGTATCTATGGTACGTAGATATTCTACAAGGCTAGACACTGGGGAAAAATATACTCAGTAGGTGTTACACATATATCCTCTAGTCTGTTTATAAAGAGAAGTTACATAGTAATATTATGTCTTGCTGTAGCAATAAAAAATACCACACATTTACATCAGAACTGCTCAGTATAATGGTCATCATTTGTGTATATCAACCTTGACACTTTTGTCGATTTATTTATATTGGAGACTTTGATATATGGAATAGGGCATTAGTTCTTATTATTCATTCAATTTTTGCTCAACAGACATTTATAATTGCATTATGCACTAAGCACTATCTAGGCCCTGAGGATCCTGAAAATTATACACCTCAGCAGAGAGTTTGTAGTCATATGGAAATATCAGTTATGCCCCGAAATTTGAATAAATAATCAAGAAAATGAGAACAAAATGTTATAAATTTCAAAAAGTTAAAAGGAAAAAACATGCGACCACATCTGTCCCTGTATTTTTCTAAAACAAGAATGACTATCCGGCAGAAAAAGGAAAAAACATCAGCTATGTCTTATCACTAGACCAAAACTATGTTGATCTTAAAAGATACTTCAAGAAACATAAAATCTTATTAAATTTGGGGGCTATTTCTTATTCACATCAAATCTTGCAAAGTTCTCATTATTAGCTTGCATTTGGCACAAGGACGTATTTTGTTTCTTCCACACTTTGTTGAATAGCAATTAAAATTTTTTAAAAATATTGTTTGTCAACAAAATTTGCATAGAAAGTAAAGCTTCCAACTTTACTTTGCAGGCAATTCCAAACCTGTATTTCTTATGGCAACAATCTGCTGGGGTTGATCAATACTCACAGCAGATTCCTACTGCCCCCATGCCTCCCAGTTATCTCCCTAGCCTGATTCATTCCATTCATTGCTATTGTCTAGCTGGGCCTTGGAGATGCCTGTGTTTGGGACCTCCAGTTTATAGAAAATTGCCAGTTGTTTCCAGATGTTATCTCTGTTGCACTCTATCTATGCTGGAGAATTATACATTTCAATCTTTACTCAGACGTTTTGATGTCCTAACAAGCAATACCATTTATTGAGCATTTTCTATGTCAGAGGGTCAATAAATGTTATTTATTAAGGAACAGAGAGCAAACATTTTAGGCTTTGTGGGTCACTGGGCCTCTGTCACAACTAGTTAACTCTGTGAAAGAAACTATAAACACATCATAAATGATGGGTACAGTTGTGTTCCTAATTAAACTTTATTGAATGGATGCTGAAATTTGAATTTCATATAATTTTCATGTGTCACAAAATCTTATTTTTTTATTTCTTTCCAATCACTTACAAATGTAAAAGCCATTCTGTTATAGATTGAATGTTTGTGTCCTCTCAAAATTCAAGTATGTTGAATCCTTAACTCTCAGTGCAACCGTATTTGAAGACAGGGCTTTTAAGAATTAATTAAGATTAAATTAGGTCATAAGGATGTGGTGCTAATTTGATAGGATTGGTGGATTTCTAAGAAGAAAGAGAGAGATTTCTTTCTGTAAGCTAGGAAGAAAACCCTGACTAAGACTCAGTCAGCCAGCAGCTTGATCTTCTCACCTCCAGAACTGTAAGAACATAACTATTTGTTGTTTAAGCCACCTAGTCTAAGGTACTTAGTTATGGCAGTTAGCATGAGTAGACTAAGACACTCTTAGCTTGCAGGACTTATAGAACAGGGGTTAGGCTGAATTTGGACTGCAGACTTTAGTTCCGCAAGCCTCAATCTAGGTGCCAGTGTTCTACTTGCTATTCCACATAATCTTAAGTAAGAATTTTTTTTTCATTTTACAATGAGAAAGGTAGAAATTAATTAATACTGTGAATTTAGTCAATGTTGAACCAGATCTGAGAGGGAGACTAGATATTTTTTCTCCTGACAACTCTGAGTTTTTAGATCAGAACACCATGGATACTTTTAAGAATATGCAGTCAATGAAATTTTTAAATATTGGTTAAAAGATAGTATGAACTAAAAGTCCTTCCTAATGAAGTCTGAATTTCCATTCTCTTCCGTTCTTTGCTTTCCAGGTAGCATTTTGATGTGTCTAGTTGTTTCCCAAAAGCACAGAAGGAAAACGCTCTTTTAAATCAAGCATTTATCTATATTCCTTCTTGGCAACCTTGGCCATGGTAGAATGACTTGCTGAAAAGATAGCCCAGGCATGTTGCTGGGTTTGAATTCTCTGTAGAAATGACTGCTTATTATTATTATTTCAGCCCATTTGTAATGTGTGTGAGTGTGCATTCTTTATGCATGAAGAAGTTAATCCTTCAGAGGTAGTAGCTTTAACAGTGGGAGTAGGAACAGGAGTTACTGAGCCTGAAACTTTCCTATCCTATTACCAATGCTTGTTCAAGGATTTAATGGAAAGCTTGGATGACGTTGTTCAAAGTATCATCAACATACAAAATCAGTTGGACTCCTTGATAGAGTGTCACTTTACAAAATAGAAGGGGACTGGATCTCCTAACTAATAAAAAAAAGTGGCTTATGTCTTTTTCTAGAGAAACCAACCAATCTGGGTTAGTAAGGAATGCCACCCAGAAATTAGATGATCAAGCCTCCAAAATACAACAATAGTTGTCCGAGTCATGGGGCTCCTGGAGAAGGGCACTAATTTGGGTTTCATGGCTCCTTCCTTTGGCTGGTGCATTATCAATGATTATACTTGCCTTGGTTTTTAGACTATGTTAAGTCTCTTACCCAAATTCATTTCCTCTCGGCTAGAGGCTATCAAGCTTCAGATGATTGTGCAACATGGTTTCTAGCCAGTTCCAGGTAAAGACACCATGCCTGGCCATCAAGAAGCTACCCTGTCACAACTAGCAGAGCAAGGAGAGAGTTTCTTGAGCCCCATTAGGTAGGCACTTCACCCCAAGTTCAAATCACTATAAAGCAGTTACAGAAGAAAACCATTGGTCTCTATGCCTCCCATAAAGATTTATCAGGATCATGTCTCTCAGCGGGGACATGAGGCAGAACAATAAGGGCTGGAGTCAAGAAACCTAAGGCCAATTCCCGTGACTTCCTAGAGCTGAATCCAAAGGAAAACTCCACTGTATTAGTCCATTTTCATGCTGCTCATAAAGACACCCATGACTGGGCAATTTACAAAAGAAAGAGGTTTATTGGACATACAGATCCACGTGGCTGGGGAGCCTTCATAATCATGGCAGAAGGTGAAAGGCATGTGCCACATGATGGCAGACAAGAGAAGAGTGCTTATGCAGGGAAACTCCCACTTTTAAAACCATCAGATCTCCTGAGACTCATTCACTATCACAAGAACAGCACAGGAGGGACCCACCCCCATAATTCAATTGCCTCCCACCAGAATCCTCCCATGAGACATGGGAATTGTGGGGTTTACAATTCAAAATGAGATTTGAGTGGGGACACAGCCAAACCATACTACCAACCTCTCCATAACAAAGGATCAGAGGCTAATCCTTTTGCACTGTGTTGCAGATGAAAAATGGATAGTACCTCTGATTGGTTCCCTCCTACAACCAATCAGACTGGTCATAGGCCAAGTCTTCATTTACATTGGGTGTAATCAAGTAACAAATGGGAAACCCTTAGAGGGAATTGAAACCCCAGAAAATTTTGCAAGTGGTACTCTTCAGCCACTTGCTCGATCCTGCTCCCACTCTGTGGAGTGTGCTTTCATTTCAATAAATCTGTGCTTTCATTGCTGTATTCTTTCATTGCTTTGCTTGTGCATTTTGTCCAATTCTTTGTTCAAAATGCCAAGAACCTGGATGATTCATTGTCAAGACCCTCCACAGGTAACAGTTTTAGTCATCTGGCATAACCTGCACAATTCTTTCAATGCTTACATCTTCTAATACAACTCACTGAAGAATCCATCTCACATGATGCTCAGGAAAAGCGCTGAACAAAACCGATGTTCTCTACTGTGGAGACTGCATGTTGCCCTTTAAAAGGAGCTCATCACCAGTATCATGACAGAGACAACAATTGTTTCTAATATTCCTCTGTCCACATTGTATCAGGAAAGGATAATAGATAGGAGCCAAGCTGTCTCACTTATTACTCCACAACCAATGCCAAGTAATCACTGTTTGGAAGAAAAAAGTAGAATTCTTTTTGAACTTTTCTGTTTTCATATGAATCCAGCCAGCTGGCCTGTTTATTTCTCATAGATAATCAGAAGAAATAAACAACCCACTTCAGCAGTGTCAGCTGGTGCTATTTTAACAGCTATAGAGGGTGGGGTTTCCCTGGTGCCCCTTCTCCTTAAACACAGAACACCTATGCTTCTCATGAAAGGGGAGAGCTTCTGCTAATTGTAAAGTTGCCTGGATTAGCCAGTCTCCAAAAAGAGTCAATGGTTCTGCAACAAATGATTGTATTTCTTTTTAAAAAATATTCTTAAAATGCTTCATAAAGAATAATCCGATAGCCTCTTAAGAGTTCCATTCTATCTGTGGGTTCACATCATTCCTGACTCAAAGAAGTAAATGTAAAGGCTGCTTTCAGTAAGACACTTGAAACTTATTTTCACTAAAGCTTCTCAGATTTGTTTTAAGTCAAGGTTTGAGTGATAGAAGGTGGTATTCAACATAAAGTGATTGAAAAATTGGGCAGAATTTGTAAATTGTTTCATAGCAACATATCTGTGTTTGTCCAGATTTGTATAATCAGACTGCTTTTCCTTTAGCAAGACTAACAGTGTGTTGGAAAGGCCCAGAAAAGGAAAAGATTGCTCTCAACCTGCCCTAAGACTTTTATTTCCAATAGGAGTTTAATAAAAATTGGAAGCAGAAAAAGCACTCACTAGCAGCTCAAGGATATCTACAGTGTCTTCCCTGATATTTGTGATCATAGCTAAATAACAGCTCAGCTGGGGTACTGAAGTAGCAAGAAATGACGGCTAATGAATTATAATATTGACAGCCAGTAATGTAAAGTTAAGCATAAGCTATGGTGCAATGAGGTGAGGAAACACAGGTAGAGAATGGGGGCCAACATGGATGAATTTCCTAGAGTGTTAATGAAAATAAAATAATAAATATGTAACAAGATGAAGTTAAGTGTGTATGAAAGATCTTAATTATATATAAATATACACACACTATATTTTATTTATATTTTATGCCAATACAGTTATGCACCACATAATTACATTTCATTCAATGATGAAACACATATACAATGCTAGTCCCACAAGATTATAATGGAACTGAAAAATGTCTATTGCCGAATGACATTGTAGCTGTTGCAGTGTCTTAGTGCAATGCATTAATCATGTGTTTGTGGTGGTGCTGGTGTAAACAAATCCACTGCACTGCCAATCATGTAAAAGTATAGTGCATACAATTATGTACAGTACATAATCCTTGATAATGATAATGATACTATGTTACTGGTTTATGTATTTACTGTACTATACCTTGAAGACTATTTCATTTAGGTTAATATAGTTATTTTAGAACGCTTTCTCTCCATTTATTGAAAAAAAAAGTTAACTGAAAAACAAACCTAGGCAGATCCTTCAGGAGATATTCCCTAAGAAGACATTGTTATCATAGGAGATGACGACTCCATAGGTGTTATTGCCCTTAAAGACCTTCCAATGGGACAAGATGTGGAGGTGGAAGATGGTGATATCAATGATCCTGGTCCTCTGTAGGCCTAGATTAATGTGTGTGTTTATGTCTTGATTTCTAACAAAAATGTTTAAAAAGTAAAAAAAGTAATTTTTTATGTAGGAAAAAGATTAGAGAATAGGATACAAAGAAAGAAAACAGTTTCACCCAGCTGCACAATGTGTTTGTGTCTTCAGCTAAATGTTATCACAAGTGTCTTAAAGTTTTTAAAAAATTAAAAGTTTACAAACAAAATAGTTATAATAAGCTAAGGTTAATTTGTTATTTTTAAAAAGACAATTAAAAAATAAATTCAGTGTAGCCTAAGTGTACAGTGTCTAGAAAGGCTATAGTAGCGTATGGTAATGTCCTTCACTTCACATGCACTCCCAACTCACTGACTCACCCAGAGCAACTTAGAGTATTGCAAGCTCCATTTGTCGTAAGTGCCCTATACAAGTGTGCTATATTATACCTTCTATATAATATTTTTATGGTATCTTTTCTATGTTTAGATATGTTTAAAAGCACAAATATTTACTATTATTTTTTAATTACCTGTAGTATTCAGTACAGTCACATGCTCTACAGGTTTGTTGCCTAGGCACAATAGGCTCTACCATATAGCTTAGGTGTGTAGTAGGCTATCCCATGTAGGTTTGGGTTTGGGTTATTATTTGTTCACATAATAATGAAATTGTCTAATGATGCATTTCTCAGAATGTATCCTTATTGTTAAGTGACACATGACTGTATATGTAAATACATTTATGAATATCTAATTATATGATGTAATTGTATATTTAATAAATATCTGTTCTATAATATACTTAATACAATTAACATATTTAATTATATAAAATGTGTATTTACAATTTTATTATATGCATACTATAGGTGAGTTTTTGTTTATAGTATACATTGCAGTTTATTGTTCTTTTGCATATTTATTATTCAACTGATACATAATAATTGTACATACTTAGGGAAATTGGTTTTTCTTTAGGAATGGGAATGGCAGGATGTCTGTGTGAGTATGTAGAGGCTCGGCTTTGGGGAAGCAAGTTAGGATAGGATGTAGTGAAAAGAGTTGGAGGATTTTACTACTTTTATTTCATAGGTTTATGTATAATTTGATTTTTACCTCAAACATGGATTAATTTTGTACTAAAAATCACTCAAAATATTTTCAAATATGAAAAATTGTCACTGCTCACATGCAGTTCTTAACAGAATTCCTAGGAGGAAAAGAAGCACAACCTAAATCTAAATAATCTTGGAGCATCAGCTGGAGAAATGGAGAAGCAATATTTGTCCACATTCACATCAATCTCGGAGAAATGCTCTCCATGCCCAGAAAACCACTCTCTTTCTAAACGATGTCTTGAGAAATGTGTTAAACAATTATTATGTATTCTTAACCTCTATAAATACCTTGAAAATTATCTCCTTTTTCTAACTGTTCATTTCAAATGCTCTTGGATATATTGAGTTCTAAAAGTAAAACTTAAATTCCTAATGTGTGAGAAAAAATGTTCAGTGTGTTGGGAAAATGTTCAGGTTTGAATTAAGTAAAATATCTGAGGTGTTTATTTTTCTTATTTTTATTGTACTGGGTAAGTGTCTTTTCAATATTTGTGCATGTGGGTATATAAGGATAAAAACACATTCAAACTGTTAAATTTAAAATCAAATATTAATGACTTCAACAACAGTAATGGCTAACTCCAGTGAAAAACATCCTTTGTGATTGTAGATTATAATGCCTTAAATTGACTATAAATTCTAAGTCATAATCTCCCATTCCTCTGGCTATAATCAGCATAGAGAATATTAAAGGGTCTCCCAGCGATTGTTGTTAAATTATTGAATCATAGTATTTCTCAACTTAATAATTAAAAGTACTTCAAATGCCAAACTTAGTTTTGTAGATACTAAGTATTAAACCATTTGGTGATAACTAGACCTTGCTTAGCTACATTAAAAAAATTCCACTTAGTCATTTTAGTTATGACTGTGAGGTGTAATTTATCAAAAGCACAATGAGAGGTTATCAAACTCTCATTTCAGTAAAAGAAAGAGGAACATTACCCTCAAGAGATAAGTCTTTCATTAAACTTTACAAAGACCTTAAACAGTCTCTAACCCATTTATCATTTCTAGTCTTTCAGAATGTACCAGATGCCTGTGTTTAGAAAGCTGCATAGGGCAGACATCCAAAAGGGAGTTGATAGCTGGTAGAACAGATGAAACTTCTGGTCCATTTTTTACATGTTTATTCAGCTTAGAAAATTATTTTAAAAACAGCCATGTTTGGGGCTAAATTTTGGTATTGTAATAAACTATCAAATACATGTTAGCATTATTTTTGAAATATGGTGAAAATTTCTTTATTGTAAAAGTATGTTTTCAAGAAAGAAAAAAAACATTTTTCCATACCTTTTCATAAAGTAATTATCTTGCTTAATGTTAGCATTCTGACTCATGTAAAATATTATTTTCTTAAGAGTATTCTTAAGGGCAAAAATTATGTGATCATCTCAATATATGCAGAGAAGGTGTTTTAAATTTATGATAAAACTCTCAACAAATTAGATATAAAAGGAATTTACCTCAACATAGTAAATGGTATATATGAGATGCCCACAGCTAGCATCATTCTCAACAGTGAAAAGCTTTCAGCTTTTCTCCTAAGATCAAGAACAAGACAAGGGTACTCAAGTTTACCATTTCTATTCATCATTATACCAGACATTTTAGCCAGAGCAACTAGGTAAGAAAAAGAAATGAAAGGCATTCCAATTGGCAAGGAAGAAGTAAAACAGTCTCTTTATTGTTTTTATTTTTATTTTTATTTTGAGATGGAGTTTCGCTCTTGTTGCCGAGGCTGGAGTGTGATGGTGCCATCTTGGCTCACTGCAACCTCCACCTCCCAGGTTCAAGCGAGTCTCCTGCCTCAGCCTCAGCCTTTTATAGATAACACAGTCTTATATACAGAACTCCTTAAAGACTCTACCAAAAGCTCTTGCAACTAATAAATGAATTCAGTAGAGTTGCAGAATACAAAATCAACAAACAAAAATCAGTAGGAATTTTATAGAATTACAATGAGCTATTCAACAAAGAATTAAGAAAACAATGCAATTATGTTAGCATCAGAAATAACAAAATTATTATTTAGGAATAAATTTAAGGAGATGAGTGATCTCTATACTGAAAACTAGAAAATACTGATAAAAGAAATTGAAGATATAAATAACTGAAAAGAAATCCTGTACTCATGAATTGGGAGACTTAATATTGGTGTAATGTTCTTACTTCCCAAAATGATTCAAAATTTAAGGCAATCCCTATGAAAATCTCAATGACTTTTTTACAGAATAGAAAGAGAATTTTTGAAATTAATATGGAATCACAAAAGACCATAAATAGCCAAACCAATCATGAGAAAATACAAAAATGAAGGCATCACACTTCCTGATTTTAAGTATATTATAAAGCTATAGTAATCAAAATACTATAACACAGGCATAAAGATAATATAGACCAATGGAATAGAATAAAGATCCTCAAAATAAATCTACATATCTATGGTGCACCAATTTTCAAAAAAAAAAAATGCTACAAATACAAAATGAGGAAAAGACAGTGTCTTCAGTAAATCATCCTGGAAAAACTGAATATCTATATGGAGAAGAATTAAATCAGACCCTTATTTTACACAAAAATATATAAGAAACTTATACAACTAGTGAAGAAACAAATATCCAATTAAAAAATGGACAAAAGACCTGAAAAAGAAGACATACAGATGGCCAATTTGTGTATGAAATGATGTTTAACATGATAGCAGAAAAATGCAAGTTAAAACCACAATGAGATACCATCCTACAACTCTTAGCAATTATAAAAAGTATAATTTTGTAAAAGATTGTTTAAAAAGGCAAAAGATAACAACCCCTGGCAAGGATGTAGAGAAAGGAACTCTTATACACAGTTGGCAGGAATGTAGATTGGTACAAGCAGCATTGTGGGAAAAAATATGGAGTTTTATCAAAAAAAAAAAATTAAACTACCTACCATATGACCCAGCAATACCACTTCGGGCTATACATCAAGAAAATCACTATCTCAAAGAGATCTTTTCACTCTCAGGTTCATTGTAACATTATTCACAATAGCCAAGACATGAAAACAACTTACGTGTCTGTCAGCACATGACACACACACACAATGGAATATTATTTAACCTTAAAGAAAATTCTACCATTTGTAACAACACAAATAATCCTGGAGGTCATTATGCTGGGTGATATAAGCCAAGCACAGAAAAAGAAATAGTTCTTAATCTCACTTCTATGTGGAATCTAAAAAAAAGGATGAACTCACAGGAACAGATAATAGAATGGTAGTTACCAATGACTGTAAGATAGGGAAAATGGGGAGATATTGGTAAAAGCGTAAAACTTTCAGTTATAAGATAAATTCTGGAGACCTAATGTACAGCATGTGGGCTACAGTTAATAACAATGTATTGTATACTTGAAATTTATGAAGAGAAACCTGTGTGTGTGTGTATGTGTGTGTATATAGTCAAGTGTTCTGACTACATACACATACACACACAGGTTACAACATGAGGTGGTGAATATGTTAATTAGCTTGACTGTGGTAATCATTTCACATGTTAAAACAATGATAATAAAGCTGGAGGGAGAAAATAATAGAAATAAAACAACAACAAAACACAATTGAATGGAAAATAAATTGTGGTAAATTCACCAATAAGTGCTATATAGGAATGAGAATGACCAAACTAGAACTACATCCCAAAATATTGATAAATGTCACAAATATAATGTTGTGGGGGAAAATATAAACAAAAAAATAGTATTGTGATTTCATTTACACAATGTTGGAAATAAACAAGATTAATATATGGTGGAAGAAGTAAGGATAGGCTGGGTGCGGTGGCTCATGCCTATAATCCCAGCACTTTGAGGCCAGCAGATCACTTGAGACCAGGACTTTGAGATCAGCCTGGCCCACATTGTAAAACTCCACCTCTACTAAAAATACAAAAATTATCTAGATGTAGTGGAGCATACATTTAATCCCAGCTACTCAGGAGGCTAAGGCAGGAGAATTGCTTGAACCAGGGAGGCGGAGGTTGCAGTGAGCTGAAATCATGCCACTGCACTCTAGCCTGGGTGACAGAGTGAGTGAGACTCCGCCTCAAAGAAAAAAAAAGTAAGGATTTTGGTTATGTTTGGGATAGGTAGTCCCTGAAAAAGGGCATCATGAGAATTTCTGGGTGCTGATAATGATCTGTTTTTTAATGTGTTAATTACATGGTGAATCCATTGTGTTGTGAAAATTCATCAAGATGTATACTAATAATTTAGTCACTTTTCTTTATGAAGGTATTATCTTAATTTTTTAAAAACTTAAAACACTGCAAGAAAATGCTACTACATATCTAAAAGGGAAACAAGAAAAATCAAAGGCACAAAAGGCTGACAAGATATTAAAGAATGCATTGCATGCCCTTGCCTGATTTTTATATTGATTAGTTTAACACTTCATTTCAAAAACCAGAGGGAGAAACTACAGATATTTCTCCAAGAGAGGTTTTTAACTCCTCTTAATGCAATTAATTTAAATAGTTAAATTTAATTTCAAGTGAAGGAACTTGCTTTGACAAATAGCTCCATGACCTGATAAAGCATAATAAATGGCTAAATTTTCATTCCTGTTAGAACTTTTTAAAATGGTTTCATTGGACATAAGGCTTAAGAAGTCAGGCCAGGAGTGGTGGCTCATGCCTGTAATCCCAGCACTTTGGGTGGCCAAGGAGGGAGAATCATTTGAGGCAAGGAATTTGAGATCAGGCTGGGTGAGAGAGTGATATCTCATCTCCACAAAAAATAAAAACATTAGCCAGGTGTGGTGGTGCACACCTGTGGTCTTAGCTACTCAGGAGACTGAGGCAGGAGGTTGAGGCTGTAATTAGTCATTATCAAACCACTGTATTCCAGCCTGAGAAACAGAGCAAGACTCTGTCTCAAAACAAACAAACAACATAAAAGAAAGAACTATAAAATGCAAATAAAGTTACCCAAGTCTGTGAAGACTGTAATTGCTTTAACTTTGCCTGTATTTTTTTTTCCCCCAATACTTTAAGGGCTGAATACTTGGGATTGTATTTCTCTTTCAGTAATATCTGTAACTACTTCAAGGGTCACTTGCATTGTTTTTGTTTTCTCTCTTAACCAAATCCTTTCAGCTGATCATTCTTGTTCTCCACCTCCTATTACAAGACTACCAATAACCTGAGATAATAAAATGAATATTTAGTAGGAATATATGTGCATGCACAGAGATGGCCCATAAATCTATAATTTGAAATTCAGCAGGAAATAGCCCTCAGTGACACCACAATTTCAGTTGTATTTAACTGAAATCATTAAAATGTTATTTGAATAATTAAACAAGAAATATTGCCCTGAGTACAAAGTGGAGAATGGTTTGAAAACCCATGATGGTGCTGTTCTAGAGATTTGGTATTAAACTAATCAAAGGATAGTGAGGATGGTGGAAACAAACTCCTGTGACTAGACCCAGTTGAATGTACGTTTTCCAACTCATCCAGGTTAGTCCCTGGAGGTTCTCATTTTATCTCAAACTCTCATGTTTCAGGAAATCCTTTAGTCACAGTGATGAGTGGAGGGCTGACCACTTGAGCAGAATGTTGGCAATCAAGAAGATGCTTTGCTCTTTAGTATATGTCTTGAGAGACACGTTGAATGGCGAGGGTATTCCAAGAAACAGCAATTATAGGCACAGTAGAAAATATGTGCAAGGGGCGGGTAAGAGGTAGTGACATGTTTATGTTCTGATAGCATTGAATTGGAGATAAGTATGAGACATCCAACTGGAGGTGGCCACTAGAAAGCTAGACATATGTGTCCACAGGTCAAAAGGGTCTCCTAGTTAGAGGTCAGTTTAGAAATTATTAAGAAGAGGGTTATAGATGCCATGATGGTAGATGAGATCAATTAATGGGAGTATAGAGAGAGTGGTCTCATCTAGAACCCTGGAAAATAACAAAAAACAGATAATTCTTTCTTTTTATGATATAACTACAAGTTGGGAGGTTATATATTTCAGATATATGGTTCTCCTGCTTATACTGTAGTATTAAGTATAAACCAAAATTTTATATTTTATTATAGTTTGCATTATCTGTCATAATTTCTGTAATTAGTAGTCTGATATTTGGAATCAAGGTTTTTAAAGCTCAATAAATGTTATAATAATTCATAACCTACTTAATGTTTGGTGTCTATGTAAAATATATACCAAATCTCTATAACTTGTGTGAGATTTGATATATATTTTAGGGTGATAAATTTTGGAGGAGGAACTAGTCAAAGAAAAAGAGTTTTGTCTGGGAAAGTAAGTAGGAAATATTTGGAGGGAAATAATAGAAGATAAGAATTATTTATTTGTTTGTTTGTTTGTTTGTTTGAGAGGGAGTCTCCCTCTGTCACTGAGACTGGAGTGCTGTGTCGCAATCTTGGCTCACTGAGACCTCCGACTCTGTGGTTCAAGGGATTCTCCTGCCTCAGCCTCCTGAGTAGCTGAGATTACAGATGTGTGCCACTATGCCCAGATAATTTTTGTGTTATTAGTAGAGACGGGGTTTCACCATGTTGGCCTGGATGGTCTCGATCTTCTGACCTCAAGATCTGCCTGCCTTGGCCTCTCAAAGTGCTGGGATTACAGGCATAAGCCACTGCGCCCAACAAGAATTGTTTTAATAAGGTCTATTTATGCAGACTCATCCTGGCATCAGTTCCTTGTATGTGGTGATAAGAATACTCTTCTCTTCCTAGTATTGGGGAGGGGGAACTTTGTCAAGGGAAATGTGTGCCCTGGTGTAAGGTATATAGGGAGAGGGTAGAAAGCTCTTCTGTATCTGCCATTTCTCAATTTCTGTTGCAGCTTAAAATAATCAACATGCCAAAAGTAGGATATTTTGATCTGCTTGAATAGCTTACTGCTCCTGCCCTGTTCAATCATATTTAGACTTAAAACCAATGTGTGAAAATAGAACTTTTTTGTATTCTAGAGCCAAGTGTTTTTTGGCTTTGTCTCATTTTCCAACATTTCTTTTTTCACGTTCTTTCCATGCCCACTCTTTTAGATGTTCTCTAAATAAAGTGACGTCTACAGAAGGTAAGAAGCTCTTATGTAGTACTTAGCCTTGTGCAATAAACACAGTGACTTACAAGTGTTTTAACATCACCAAACTTTAAAAAATTACAAATGCAGTGAACGCTCGTACATAAATCTAATAAGAAAAGATTTAAGTCAACAATCTATCTCTCTAAATCCTACTCCTGGACTGCTTCATTAGGTAACCAGTATTAGCTGTTTCACACAGTTAATTCTATCTGTCTCTATGTGTGTGTGTGTGTGTGTGTATATGTGTGTATATATATGTATATGTGTATGTATATATTCCTTTTAAAAATATATCTAAAATAAGATGACACTATATGCTTTATTTTAAAACATGCTTTTTTTCACTAAACAATATATCATGAAAATCCCCCATTCAAAATATATAAATATAACTCATTTTTAATAGCTCTGTAATCTTCCACCACTATTTATTCAATTACTTCCTATTAATAAGCTTTTCATTAGCTCTGTATTTTTGGCTATATATATATATATATGTATATATATCTCCTGTAATAAGGTTATTACATGTCTTTATATTTTATTACTTTTATTCCTGAAAGAAAGATTCTATACAATGAGAATTCTGGTTTAGAGAGCCTGTGTATGTTGAACTTTAGTAGATTTTTCCAGGTTACTTTCCAATAAGATTGTATCAGTTAATACTCTCATGAGTAACATATGAATAAAGTAACCATTTCTTCTGAGAAGTTTAATCTCAGAGAAAGAAAGCCACAACAAAAGCATTTTTCTAAGCATTTGGAAACTCATAGCAACGCTGTGATACTGCTTGTTATCACCGCTACTACTATTTAACGCTAAAACCATCAATTCTAAAGATCTACTACTGTTACGGTATTGATAAAAAATCAGGAACTATCATTTATTGTATAACTTTTGTAAAACAGCCATTCCTACAATGTATTTATAAGCAGTATTTTGTTTATTTTTAGGTATTAATCTGTTAGGTTGTTGAAGAATCTGAGCCTCAGTATACTTGAATGATACACATAAGATCACTCAGCCTGTAACTCCTGCCACTTTCAACTAAAGTCAAACACACTATTCTGAAATTCTTTTCAAGAGAGGACAAGTTGAAGACCAAATATGTGCATACATACATGCATGCATGCACACACACAAAGAGCCATCTTAAACTGAATAATTTGAAGAAATCACGTCTTTTGTTCTTCATTTAAAATCATTTACTGCGTAAGTAGATAGGAAAGCCAATTTGCTTGTTCTATTTTGAATAATATTCCCAGATTCATTGTCTCCCTTCTTTATATCATCATCACCCGATGGTCTAAATTTAATGCTCCATGAATGACTTCTTCTATAATGGTAAAAATAACTACATTTATTTTTCTACAGATTACATATACTTTTCTATTTGTAAGCATATGGGGTTTGCAAGTTGTTGAACCTAAGGAATTGACATCAGTGCCTGGTTGTTGAAATATCTGAATTAACACATCTAGCATAGAAATTTAAATTTAATAAAACCCAAACAAATGTATTACTTTGGATCAAAGAAGAATTTTGGTGCAGAACCAAAACGTTCAGCCAATATGTGACCTTCCTTAGTGAATCTAGGATGCATGGAGGAAATAATCAAGATTACCAAACAATCAAGATTATGTTGGGTAAGACAAAAAGAAAAGAAAAGAGAAGGAAGGAAAAGAAGAAAAGGAAAGAAAAGAAAAGAAAGAAAGAGAAAAAAAGGAACTAAGGTAACTAGCAAATTCTTCATGAGATGAAGTAAGATAGACACAGAAACCAAAACATGATGTATTCTTAAATATGAGAAGCAGGAAATGTCTAAAGAACAGAATCGACAAACACAGAAGAGGAAGACAGGTAGCTCCCTAGACAAGAGCTAAAAAATTGCAGAATTGTTTCCAGATTTCAACGAACTATGATGTTTCCAAGAGCTATATCAGTAGAATATGGCCTGTCATTGTACTTGGGTGTTTCAATGCAGGAAAGTTTGTCTTGATTTTAATTTTATCTCATATAAGAGGCAAGGATGACAGTATAGAATTAGAGGCTTACCACTGACCAAAAAATTTCTGTATTTGGAATAACTAGAGACTCCAAAACCTAAACAAAAGTTGATATTCGCAGGTCCTTGATAAAGTCCTTAAAAGGTTAGAATTCCTTAAATTTGTCATTTGATCAAGACCCTGAAAATATGTTTATGTAAAATGAATTGTAACACAGGTGTTTGTCAACATAATCTCCCCCATGAATCTAGACTTTAAATAATTCCTTCTTTTCTTGAATACCCAAAGTAGCTTTCGTGCTTCTATTTTGGCACACTTATTCTACCACATTATAACACTATTTAAGATGCAAGAGATGCCACATTCTTTATTCTTTAAAATAATGTTGTGTTTAACTCTCAGGAGCCCTTCACTCTTTTCTATGAAAAATCAAATGTGGGTCATTTTCCATGGTTCTGCACCTGTCCCATGCACACCTACCTTGGATTCTGCATGCCACCTGAGCAGATTTTACATGTAGCCTGAAGATCTTGGCCTCTGGAAAGGTTCTCATTCTTCCATGTCCTCCTATGTTAGTCAGTTTGTGCTTCCAAGCAGTGTGCCATATACTGGGTAGCTTTTAAACAATGAAAATTCATTCCTCACAGTTCTGGATGCCAGAAGTCCAAGATCAGGATGACATCATGATAGGGTCCTGGTGAGAAACCTCTTTCAGTTGCAGTCAGCTGACTTCTCAATTGTAGCGTCATATGGTGGAAGAGAGTTTAGAGGGTTATCTGAAGTCCCTTTTATAAGTGTTATTCATAAGGGCTCCATCCTCATGATCTAATTATCTCCCAAAGGCCCTATCTCCTAATACTACCATATTGGAGCTTAGATTTCAGCATGTGAATTTTGTGGATACTAAATTTCTTGTGATTAGAAAATCCAAGCATATCCTGTGGCTTTGTGTATTTATAGTTATTTTAATGATTGATTTCCATCCGTATACTCTTCTTGGATCATCTTTCTTGAATGTACAATTAAATGTTGATAGTTAAGAGGACATTCATCAGAGCAGCTTAACCCTACATAGCTAAAAAACAAAAGAATGGTAACATTCCCCAAGGAACCAGTGATTTACAAATTTACAAAGGCAGTGCAATCTAGTTACCTTTCCTATGAGTAGATAAAAGGAAAAAGCCCATGTAATTTTTCTTTTTTTTAATTATACTTTAAGTTCTGGGGTACATGCACAGAATGTGCAGGTTCGTTACATAGGTATACATGTGCCATGGCGGTTTGCTGCATCCATCATCTCGTCACCTACATTAGGTATTTTTCCTAGTGCTATCCTACCTCTAGTCCCCGACCCCTCCAAAGGCCCCAGTGTGTGATGTTCCCCTTCTTGTGTTTGTGTGTTCTCATTGTTCAACACCCATCTATGAGTGAGAACACGCAGTGTTTGGTTTTCTGTTCTTGTGTCCGTTTGCTGAGAATAATGATTTCCAGTTTTATCCATGTCCCTGCAAAGGACATGAATTCATCCTTTTAATTGTTGCATAGCATTCCATGGTGTATATGTGCCACATTTTCTTTATCCAGTCTACATCGATGGGCATTTGGGTTGGTTCCATGTCTTTGCTATTGTGAAAAGAGCCGCAATAAAATACATGTGTGTGTGTCTTTATAATAGAATGATTTATAATCCTTCGAGTATATAACCAGTAATGGGATTGCTGAGTCAAATGGTATTTCTATTTCTAGATTCTTGAGGAATTGCCACACTGTCTTCCACAATTGTTGAATTAATTTACACTCCCACCAACAGTTTGAAAGCATTCATATTTTTCCACATCCTCTCCAGCACCTGTTGTCTCCTAACTTTTTAGTGATCATAATTCTAACTGGCATGAAATAGTATTTCATTGTGATTTTCATTTGTATTTCTCTAATGACCAGTGATGATGAGCTTTATTTTTATGTTTGTTGGGTGCATAAATGTCTCCTTTTGAGAAGTGTCTGTTCATATCCTTCGCCTGCTTTTTGATGGTTTTTTTTTTTTTTTTGTAAATTTGTTTAAATTCTTTGTAGATTCTGGATGTTAGCCCTTTGTCAGATTGGTAGATTGCAAAAATGTTCTCCCATTGTGTAGGTTGCCTGTTCGCTCTAATGATAGTTTCTTTTACTGTACAGAAGCTCTTTAATTTAATTAGATCTATTTTGGTTTTTGTTGCCATTGCTTTTGGTATTTTAGTCATGAAGTCTTTGTCCATCCCTATGCCCTAAATGATATTGTCTAGGTTTTCTTCTAGGGTGTTTATGGTGTTAGGTCTTAGGTTTAAATATTTACTCCATCTTGAGTTAATTTTTGTATGAGGTGTAAGGAAGGGATCCAGTTTCAGCTTTCTGCATATGGCTAGTCAGTTTTCCCAGCACCATTTATTAAATAGAGTATCCTTTCCCCATTGATTGTTTTTGTCAGGTTTGTCAAAGATTGTTTTGTCAGGTTGTAGATGTGTGGTGTTATTTTGGAGGCTTCTGTTCTATTCCTTTGGTCTATATCTCTGTTTTGTTATCAGTACCATGCTGTTTTGATTGCTGTAGCCTTGTAGTATAGTTTGAAATAAGGTAGTATGATGCCTCCAGCTTTGTTTTTTTGTTTGTTTGTTTGTTTTTTCCTTAGAATTGTCTTGGCTATCGTCTTTTTGGTTCCATATAAAATTTAAGGTGGTTTTTAAATATGAAAGTGTCAATGGTAGCTTGATGGAGATAGCATTGAATCTATAAATTACTTTAAGCAGTATGGCCATTTTCATAATATTGATTCTTTCTAACCATGAGCATGGAATTTCTTTTCCATCTGTTGTGTCCTCTTTTATTTCCTTGAGTAGTGGTTTGTTGTTCTCCTTGAACAACAAACATCCCTTGTTAGTTGTATTCCTACGTATTTTGTTCTCTTTGTAGCAATTGTGAATGGGAATTCACTCATGATTTGACTCTTGTTTGTGTGTTACTGGTGTATAGGAATGCTTGTGATTTATGCCCATTGATTTTGTATCCTGAGACTTTGCTGAAATTGCTTATCAGTTTAAGGATATTTTTGGCTGAGATGATAGGGTCTTCTAAATATACAATCATGTCATCTGCAAATAGCGACAATTTGACTTCCTCTTTACCTATTTGAATACATTTTATTTCCTTTGCTTGCCTGATTGCCCTGGCCAGAACTTCCAATACAATGTTGAATAGAAGTGGTGAGAGAGGGCATCTTTGTCTTGTGCTGACTATCAAAGGGAAGGCTTCCAGTTTTTGCCCATTCAGTATGATATTGGCTGTGGGTTTGTTATAAATAGCTCTTAGTATTTTGAGATACATTCCATCAATATATAGTTTATTGAGAGTTTTTAGCATAAAGAAGCCCATGTAATTTTTCTACTGCTAAGTCTGTTGCAGTAAAGAAACAAACCACAGAATTATTTCTTCATTAAATTATTAATATCATCCTTGCTTGCCATAATTCACGACTAACTATTTCTCTTTGCAAAGATGTACTATCTGTGCTCACAGTAAGTATCTAATTTTTTTTTTTTTTTATTGAGATGGAGTTTTGCTCTTGTTGCCCAGGTTTGAATCCAATGGCATGATCTCTGCTCACTGCAACCTCCACCTCCTGGGTTCAAGTGATTCTCTTGCCTCAGCCTCCCAGGTAGCTGAGATTACAGGCAAGTGCCACCACATCAGGCTAATTTTTTGTATTTTTAGTAGAGATGGGGTTTTGCCACGTTGGCCAGGCTGGTGTCGAACTCCTGACCTCAGGTGATCCACCTGCCTCTTTCTCCCAAAGTGCTGGGATACAGGTGTGAGCCACTGCGCCTGGCTCTAAACACTTTTTATAAAGTAATAATTGAGATCTCGACTTTTCCCTCAACATTTCCCCCTTACATTTGATGTTTATATACCACCCAAAATGCTTCTGACAGATATGAATGAATGTTTTGCTCTTTTATTCTTGATTATATTTTCCAGAGATCCACTTTTGTCAATTAAAGTCTTAGATGTATGAATGCCACTTCTTTCTATTTTAATTATTTTTAAATGGTATTATGATGTTTATAGCACTCTTTCTAAAACCTTTCTTGAATATCTAGTTTAACCTTCTGTGGCAGAACTGATAATGAAAATTTTAGCAGTGATGATTTAGCCACTGTCTATATGTTTTCATTCATAGTATTCCACTTTTATTAAGATATTATTATTTAATTCTTTGCTATAATATTGAGAAATACTCTGTTTTCATTAATGCAAATAGTCTGCTATGCTGAAGGGAAATTTATTTTGAAAAATTCTTTTAGTTATTAACATTCACAGTTTCTATATATTTTAATGTATTGAGCATATTATTCTAACTAAATATATAAAAATTATATTGATAGTTCAATGAAAATATAAATGAAGATTTAAAAATGTGAGTATTGGCTAAAGATTACTATATGAGTTGGTTCCATTATGCTGATCAGAATTGACCAAATACTCTGTTTTAAAATTCATATATCCTTGTATAAGGTAAACTAATGATAATGTGTTAAAATGTGCCAATTAAATTAGGCATCTGGTGATTTGTCTTAAAATTTATTAATATGACTCCTTGCCATATAACCATGTGAATTAATCTTTTGTAGTAGACTACTATTATCTAAGAGCAATGACTGTCAAATTCTAACATGGCAAACAGTCAATATTTGTGCGATGATTCAGCCTCGGTCCCTTCTGTCAGATATCATTCATGGATCATATCACTTTTTTTCCATAGTTAGAATCACAGTCTTGCAATCCTTCTCATACACCCCTTCATGTAGCTATAATCATTCAGTTGGAGTTACTCAGGAAATAGATTCCATTTTCCATACTTGTTTCATTTGGTATCCTCTAATGTGCCCAACATGTTACTCTCAACATTGTGGATACTCAGCTTTTGTTTAATAAATTGCACTGAAGTGAAACAAACAACATAAGCTCAGTAAAATTGCACAAACATTATAATTTCAAAAGAAAGTATATGTTCAGTATTCATATATATATTCTTAAATCAATGAGAAGCTTATGAAGTTTAAATTCATCACTTGTAATCACACATATACATTTTATTGCAAATATCCCATATAGCACCTGAACTAAGGAAAAAAAAAATCAAAGTCAGCTATGTAAAGTCTGTTACCCAGGGCACAGTAAAAGGTCTAGAAGAATGAGAAAAGAATATTAGTTACACTGCCTGTGCAGCACTTAATTTAATGTTCTCTTCAGAACTTGGAACAGACTAGACTTAACACAAATTGAAATTCAAGCTTAAGGAAGCATGGAACAGCAACAACTTCATTTCCTTTCTTCAAGAAAAAGAAAATTCAGTTCTCTTTTCCATGGTTGCTGCTACTGACTTCTGTAGAATATCCCTCCCCAACCCTTTTTGTGAGTATTTTGAATAAAGATGTAACACTACACCCCAAATTTAAAGATTGTCAGCACTACATAATAACATGTTCATTGAACCTATAGAAGTTAAAGTTTTTATAAGTTTATTTTATAACATGTATGTTCTGCATACCACTCTTCTAAATTGCTATTTTTAATTAAAACAGTATTATTTATCTTTTAACTTTTATTATTCATTATTTTGTTTTTATTTTACATACATTTTTATTTTTTATTAACAGCCTCCTTTAATTCAGTATTTTTCTTTGTGCCAAGCAATGTGTTAAACACTTTATAAGAATTTTTGTATTCCTGTATTTACTAATTTATATATTAAGTCAACAGATGTTTTATGACTGGCAATTCTTTCAGACTTTTGAGATACAATGGAGATTAAGATGGGATAAGAGATCTTCTCTAATAGCATTTATTTTCTAGTGGGGTAATAAAAATGTATAGTAGAATAATACCTGATAGAGATGGGACTATGGAGAAACTGAGTAGGACAGTTAAAGAGTGGGTGGATGAGACAGGGTGGGGATGCCTGGGTGGCCAGGAAAAGTCTCTCTGGACTCTGAAGTGTAGGTGACAGCATGTGATGAGCAGGGAGAAGGAAAGCCTCTAAGCCTAGAGAATAGTAGCAGGAACTTGGCTTAGAGGTAGTGAGCAGCAGAAATCAGACCATTGTGATAAAAAGTGGTGACAGGAAACTGGGTGTAGAATGAAATGAAGTTGGAGAATAAACAGTGACAAAATAATCTGAGGCCATAAAAACCATGGTTAAATGTTTCAATTTCTATCCTTGTGCAATGGGGAGCCATATGAAGGGAAGTTACATATTCAGCTTTCATTTGAAAGGCTCATTTAAGGAAACAAGTGCAGAAGGAGAGATATCAAATAGGAGGCTATTGCTATGGTCTATACCAAGGGTAATGCTTTGGACTAAGGTCAAAGGAATAAAGGTGATAAAATAAACCAAATAACTTTTGGGTTATTTTAAAGATAGAGTTAATAGTATTTGAGTGTGTTAAGGATAAAGAGAAGTCAAAGAGTTGATTGGATTTAAATATGAACCATAGAGAGTAATTAAAGGCAACACCAAATATTTTGGCTTAGGTATTTGTAGAAACAGAAGTTGCCTTTTACTCAGATGAGAAAGACAGAAAAGAAGAAGTAGGCTTTGGGGAGATATCCAGAGTGTGTTTTTAGGAATATAAACTTGGATATGTCAAGTTGGCTCTTGTGTATATGAGTCTTGAGTTGAAGGGAAAGGTCATGGATGGACTTATAAATTTGACTATCAGCTTATTAATGTCTCTTAAAACTTGGATGCTGGATGAGATCACCTGGCAAGCAGAGAAACAAAAGAGAGGAGGTCAGAGGACTAAACACTAGAGCTCTACCATTTTTAGATGTTGGGAAAATAAGAATAGCCAGCAAAGAAAATGAAGGATCAACTAGATAAAAAGGAAATTAATCAAGAGAGAGTTGGTCCCAAAACCTAAGTGAAGAAGAGCATGATCCCTATCAAATGCTGCTAAGTGATAGAGTAGGAATGGGATGAGGTAGCCATTAGATTTCACAATTTGCAGCTCCTGATGACCTTTAAAAAGACTACTTCATTTCAAGAATTACTGGAGTGATCTTAAAACAGACAGGACAAATGGAGTTGAAAACTGTAGTTACTGAGCATTATTTTGAAGATTTTTGCTACAAAGAAAAGGATTGACGTGCTATGACTGGAGAGAGACATGGAGTGAAGGGATGTCTTTGTTTTTAACATTTGACTGATTACAGCATGCTTAAACATTATTGTGAATTACTTTGTTCAACTGGGGTCTAAAACTGTGCTGTAAAGAGCAGATAGTAAATATTTTTAGTTTAACTGACCCTATAGTCTCTGTTGTAACTACTTAACTCTGCTACTTCAGTATGAGAGCAACCACAGATTAGTGAGCAAGGCTGTGTTCCAATGAAACTTTCTATGTGGATGCTAATTTTTGAATTTCATATTATTTTACATGCCATGAAATATAAGTCAGGTTGACTTTTTTCAGCCATTGAAAAATGTAGGAATTATTCTTAACGCATGCATCTGGCCAGATTTGGCATGTGAGCCACAGCCTGCTGATCCCCGCTGAAGAAGACAAAATCTGATGTTTGCCAGAAAGTGGGAGGAATGAGCCAGGTACTTTCATGGGGGTGAGAATAGGCAATGCAGAGAACAAGTGGAGGGCTGGCCTGTGATAAGCACTTCATAGCAAGGAAGAAAGAGGCTGAGGATGTGAATACAGATGCAGATTAGTGGGTAGATTGGGTGCTGGAAGTGCATGGAAGTCTTCTTCTGAACTTTCATTTACTCAGGGAAATGTTGAAGCAATGCTTTTAGCTGAGAGAAGCAAGTAGGTAGTGTAAGGCTGGTTGCGGTGCCCAGAGCTCGGACACGCCCCCTCCCCTTGCGGGGACCTCGGACACGCCCCCTCCCTCGCGCGGACCTCAAACACGCCCCCTACCCTCGCCGGGGAGCTCGGACACGCCTCCCCCCCCCCCCCACCCCCACGGGAGCTCGGGAAAAAAAAGCCCCATCAGGACCTACCTGATAGCATTTTATCCCATCCAGGCCCCACTCCCTACCTACCATTTTGTCCTATCTGGGCCCCACTCCCTGCCTACCATTTTGTCCTATCTGGGCCCCACTCCTTACCTACCATTTTGTCCTACCTGGTCCCACTCCCCGCCATTTTGTCCCACTTACCTTGGGCACAACCAATCAAACGCCTCCACTCCCTATAAAACCCCATGCCTAAGAGGAGGCCGCGCGACTTTTCCGTCCCTTCCTGTCAGACTGAAGAGCCTCACCCGGGAGCCTGAATAAATTCCCTGGCATTGGATTATTTTCGCGCTGGCCTCAGTTTCTTCGTTTTATCCTCGGCGAGAACAGACCCTACAGTTAGGAGATATTAAAAGTTGAAGGAAAGAGTAAAGGGTTTATAATGGGAACTATGTAGAAGGAGAAAGTCAATTAACTAGGGAAAAGCTGTAAGACTGAGAGGCAAGCAGTAAGAACCCACTTGAGATTTCTGCCGTGAATTTAAAACGAGACCTGTCAGCATAACTCCATGTTTTTTTCAGTCTTCAGCTGCTTGGATATAGGCCCTAAGTAGGGAAAAGCTTGAATTTAAACAAATTTGGTATTTTGCCAGGCAGAATGATGGAAAAAGAAAGGCCAAGGGAGTTAGGATTTCCAAGGGACTGATGAGTGTGACTGACCCTGTAATTTGAGCTGCAGGAGAAGAGAAGTGAGGATATGATGGGAGTGATGGAAAGTCAAAAAGGTTAAAAGGTAAATAAATTAAAAGTCCCAATGAGGAGAAAGAACTTTGTGAGACAACATATGAGAGGGACAAAGTTGAAAATCAGGAGATGGTGTTGGGTGTTACAGTGTTTGTAATACAGATAAAGGCAGTCGTGTGTTTATTGTTAGTGCCATGGAAGTGGGTGACAAGTAGACCATTGGGGCTGCTGGCCTTAGAGAAGAAAGACTTAGAAAGTAATGCTTTGGAAGCTCCATCTATGAAAATATTTAAATCACTAAGAGACGTGACAAGAAGGGGAGGGTGGGACATAAACTATATTATTCAAGAATTGAAGGAGGCAGTTTTTAAAAATTTTATAATCAGAGGTACATGTGCAGGTTTGCTGTAAGAATACAATGCATAAAGCTGGGGTTTGGGCTTCTATTGAACCCAACATCCAAACAGTGAACATATTACCTGATAGGTTGTTTTTCAGCCCTTTCCTCCCTTCCTCACTCTCCACTTTTGGAATACCATCTTTATTGTTTCCATCTTTATGTCCATGTGTAGCCATGTTTAGCCCCCACTTACAAGCGAGAACATGTGGTATTTGATTTTCTTCTGTGTGAATTCATTTAAAATAATGGCCTCCAGATGCATCCATGCTGCTCCAAAGGTCATAATTTCATTTTTCTGGCTGCATATCATTCCATGATTTATATGTACCATGTATTCTTTGTCCAATCCACCACTGATAGGCACTTAGTTTGATTCCATGACTTTGCTATTGTGAATAGTTCTGTGATAAACATACATGGGCAGGTATCTTTTTGATAGAATGATTTTTTTCCTTTGGGTAGTTAATCAGTAGTGGTTTCTGAAACAATGTTTATCTCTCTAGCTATTATAATATGCTGCTTCCTAGAAGGCTGTATCTATGTGATGTGGTTTGCAGTAAAAGGCAGGTTGTATCCCTTTAATAACAAACACTTGAATATTTCCAGTTGGACTTGCTCCTTCTATCTTACTGCACATGCAGCTCCCCTGAAACCAAGGAGTCATCCTACTTCCTGACCACACCTCTTGCCTTCCATATTTGTTCTTGGGTTCAAACTGGAGTCCTGAAAATGCCCCCCAAAGTCTCCTCCGACTCCTCCTTCTTCAAAATCCAACCTGTCTTATTCTTTTTCCTTCTCCTGCTTAACTCTTATAACATCAAATATCTAGGAATGTTTTATTATTTTCTGAATGTATACATACTTCTGTCTTCCCAACTATCCTATAAGTTCTGTGATGGCAAAACCATCTTTTTTGCTTTCCATGTCTCACTCAATCCCTAGTAGGCTCTAACATCACAGTCAGAAGTAGAACTTTTTGATTGATTAAGCTTGTCATCAAGCAATAGCAGAGTAAAAGTTTTTCAATTATTCCTTGAATTCACTAAACTATAACTGACACCTAAAAATCTATTAAATCAATAAATAATAAATTTCAGAACTGGCATAAAACACAGACAGTATTAAAAATGCTTCATAGCAGGCATTTGGTATTTGGTAAAAATGAACTTATTCATAATTCTATGAATTCATATTGGATGCACTAGCATAGTTATAAAGAGTGTTCATCCTGTTGTCTTTTTTATTATTTAAGAGGAAATCTTAAAAGCCAAAAAGTTGTGAAGGTCAGTAATTAAAGTCAAGTAAATGTTCTATCTTGTTATTAAGGTAAGTGGAAATTGAAGGCAATTTTGTGAAATGGAACACTGGAGAAAGATATTCAGAAGCAGAATGCAGAAGTAAAGTTGTAATGACAAAAGACAAGCGCCCTTCTCAAATGAGTTATTTCCAACAGTTTTTGAAAGCATTGACATTTGGTTTGCTTCTTTCCTATTGGCCTACATCTTGTTTCATATTGTCTCTTGGCAAGGGTGACAGAGTATAGTTGAGTTAAGGGAAGCTGAAAAAAAAAACCCAGAAAATTCTATCTTCATAGTCATTACAGACCAGTCCTTGGCTCATAATGTTTTCTTCAGAGAATCCAACAATAATTATGGACTGATAAATGGATCTTTATTCCTTTCTTTCCATAGGAAAGGTCTCAAATTGTAGTAAGGTGATTAATCGACTCTGTCATAAGTTATATGGAATTATATTTCTTTTTCAGATTTTACTTTTTCTCTCCATTTAATAGTCTGATTTATTTTAATGGCCATAATGTATTCTGGCAAAATCCATTTAATTTTGCATTATCTATATTGAATGCCTTTAATAAAAGTATTAATCAAAAAAGCATGGAAGAATATCCTGAAAATGATAAATGAGGCTAAGTGTTTGTCTTATGAATCAGCGCCATCTTAATAATTTTGCAAATCTATATGGTTTATATAAGAGACCTGAGAAAGCAGAATGCCCTTCAATAAAATCACACTGGCCAAAATGTTTATGAGGAAAGAGATATATTTCTTCACATACCTTGTATATTCTATTTTTATTTTTGGATTTAGTAAGTAAATACTGGAGATGTTAGCCTAGAAATTTCTTGTAAAGAGTGACTATTTTATTTAAATAAGAGAAGGTAAGTGTTAAATTATATATATATATAAAAATATATGTATACATATATGCATATATGTATGTATGTATATATGCATATATGTGTGTATGTGTACATATATATAAAATTCTATGAATTCATATTAGATGCACTAATTCTATATATAGAATTACAATATATATACATGTATTTTGAGACACGGTCTCACTCTACCGCCCAGGCTGCAGTGCAGTGGCACAATCACAGCTCTCTGCAGCCTTGAATTCCTGGGCTCAAGTGATCCTCCCACTTGAGTATTCCAAGTAGCTGGGACTACAGGCATGCATCACCACATCCAGCTAATTTTTTCTGTTTTTCATGGAGACTGGATTTCGCCATGTTGCCCAGGTTAGTCTCTAACTCCTGGGCTCAAGGTATCCACCCGCCTTGGCCTCCCAAAATGATACAGTCACAAGCCATTGCACCTGGCCTAAATGATAAGATTTTTTAATGGGAGGAATTTTATTTTATATGTTTCATCAGGTTCACAACTGATATCTCATATGTACTTTGTTTTTTCTCTCCATCTGTTTTAGTTGATCTGGATCTCCTATGGCAATAATAATAACAAAAACAGCAACATAAATAATTACTTATCATTTATTATGTACCAGCCCTGTCCCAAGAACGTCACAGCTAATACGCATTCATACTTAAACAAAATACCTTTATTGGAATCAGAAAGTGCCGTTAGTATGGAAAAAGTCAAAACTGATAATCTTCTCTAATGCTTTCAACATCATTCAGTATTGAAGTCCTAATAGAATCAAAGGTTCTTATCCATAAGGCTGTCTTGCAATATCCAACTTTGTGAATTATAATTAGGGCAATGAGGTTTTCTTACTGTCTCTGAGATTTTTTTCCTTCCATTATAATAATTTTTTTACTAAACAGGAAGTTGTTACTAGTGTCTATAATTAGTTTGAGCATATGTCAGATTAAAAATAACTTTAGTTACCAGGAGCATTTTTCTTAAATATATATGCAACATGTGGTATTTTTATCTCAGGGTTCAGAAAGATCCTAAAGTTTATGTAGCTCAGTCACCTAACTCATTCTAGAATATCATCTTTTACCACTTTCTGTTTGCAATTGTATTCTTTATGTCTACCATTTTATGCCAAACCTAAAACAATAGATCTGCAATAAACACTTGTTGAATGAGTGAAAGCAGGGGTCAGTCAAAGCACTTCCACTTCTCTGATGATAGATAACCTGTTCCTTATAAAGAAACCATGTTTTATTTAATAAAGAGAGAGATGTCATGGTATGAAGCTCCAGCTGCTCTTTAGCTTTAGACCTGAATTGCTGCCTCAATTCCTTTAGATACATCTACAGGACACCAATGACAGCAAACATTTTTCAAAAAAGAAAAATTATAAGTGCTGCCTCCCCGAGCTCAGACAGTCAGCTGGATGGTCCGCTCACCTTGTGGCTCAGGTACACTACAATTTC
Source organism: Aotus nancymaae (assembly GCF_030222135.1). Taxonomy (NCBI): domain Eukaryota; kingdom Metazoa; phylum Chordata; class Mammalia; order Primates; family Aotidae; genus Aotus; species Aotus nancymaae. The sequence continues at coordinate 9,041,061 of NW_026988460.1, forward strand.
CAGTTTCTGTGAAAACTCAGTAGACAGATAAACGTTGTTTTCATCAAGTGTTCATAGCGGCTATTATTTCTTCCTGAAAAACAAGCAAGTAGCTTCTCATAAAAAAGATACTTGTGGAGGCAGATCCAAGATGACTGAACAGGAACAGCTCTGGAGTGCAGTTCCCAGCAAGAACAATGTAGAGGGTCTAAAGAGTCACTGCATAAAGGATTGGCATCTGGCGGGTATCTTTCTGGGGTGAAGATAGCAGAAGAAGAAACTGGCAGCAACCCTTACTGTTCTGCAGCCGCCACAGGTGACCCCCAGGCAAGCAGGGTCTGGAGTGGACCTCCAGCAGTCCTACAGCAGAGGGGCCTGACTGTTAGAAAGAAAACTAAGAAACAGAAAGGAATAACTTCATCATCAACAAAAAGAACATCCACTCAGAGACCTTATCTGAAAATCAGCAACTACAAAGACCACAGGTAGATAAATTCACAAAGATGGGAAGAAACCAGTGCAAAAAGGATGAAAACATCCCAAGCCAGAACGCCTCTCCTCCTCCAAAGGATCACAACTCCTCACCAGCTAGGGATGAATTAAAAGCAACAGGCTTCAGAAGGTGGGTAACAACAAACTTCTCAGAGCTAAAAGAACATGTGCTAACCCATTGCAAAGAAACTAAGAACCTAGAAAAAGGGTTAGATGAGATGCTAACTAGAATAAACAGCTTAGAGAAGAATATAAACGACTTGATAGAGCTAAAAAACACAACACGAGAACTTTGTGAAGCATACACAAGTTTCAATAGCTGAATCGACCAAGCAGAAGAAAGGATATCAGAGATTGAAGATCAACTCAATGAAATAAAATGAGAAGGCAAGATTAGAGAAAAAAGAGTGGAAACAAATAAACAAAGCCTCCAAGAAATATGGAATTATGTGAAAAGACCAAATCTAAGTTTGATAGGTATACCTGAATGTGACAGAGAGAATGAATCCAAGCTGGAAAGCACTCTTGAGGATTTTATCCAGGAGAACCTCCCAACCTAGCAAGGCAGGCCAATATTCACATCCAGGAAATACAGAGACCACCACAAAGATATTCCTCAAGAAGAGCAACCCCAAGGCACGTAATCGTCAGATTCACCAGGGTTGAAATGAAGGAAAAAAATGCTAAGAGCTGCCAGAGAGAAAGGTCGGGTTACCTACAAAGGGAAGCCCATCAGACTCACAGAGGATCTCTTGGCAGAAACCCTACAAGCCAGAAGAGAGTGGGGGCCAATATTCAACATTCTTAAAGCAAAGAATTTTCAACCCAGCATTTCATATCCAGACAAACTGGGCTTCCTAAGCAAAGGAGAAAAAAATTCCTTTACAAAACAAGCAATTGCTGAGAGATTTCGTCACCACCAGGCCTGCCTTACAAGAGCTCCTGAAAGAAGCACTAAACATAGAAAGGAACAAGTACCAGCCACTCCAAAAATGTACCAAATGGTAAAAAGGATCGACACAATGTAGAAACTACATCAACTAATGGGCAAATCAACCAGCTAGTATCAAAATGGCAGGATAGGATTCACACATAACAATATTAACCTTAAAAGTAAATAGGCTAAATGCCCCAATCAAAGACACAGACTGGCAAATTGGATAAAAAGTCAAACTATCGGTATGCTCTATCCAGGAAACCCAACTCACTTGCAAAGACACACATAGGCTCAAAATAAAGGGATGGAGGAAAATTTACAAAGCAAATGGAGAGCAAAAAAAAGCAGGAGTTGCGATCCTAGTGTCTGATAAAATAGACTTTAAACCAACAAAGATCAAAAGAGACAAAGAAGGGCATTACATAATGGTAAAAGGATCAATGCAACAAGAAGAGCCAACGATCCTAAATATATACACACCCAATACAGGAGCACCCAGATACATAATGCAAGTTCTTAACAACCTACAAAGAGACTTAGACTCCCACACAATAATAGTGGGAGACTTTAACACTCCACTGTCAATATTAGACAGATCAACGAGATAGAAAATTAACAAGGATATCCAGGACTTGAACTCAGACCTGGATCAAGCAAACCTAATAGACATTTACAGAACTCTCCACCCCAAATCCACAGAATATACATTCTTCTCAGCACCACATCACACCTACTCTAAAATTGACCACATAATTGGAAGTAAATCACTTCTCAGCAAACGCAAAAGAACGGAAATCATAAGAAACAGTCTCTCAGACCACAGTACAATCAGGTTAGAACTCAGAATTCAGAAACGAACTCAGAACCACACAACTTCATGGAAACTGAACAACTGGCTCTTAAATGTTGACTGGATAAAAAAAGAAATGAAAGCAGAAATAAAGATGTTCTTCGAAACCAATGAGAATGAAGCCACAACGTACCAGAATCTATGGACACATTTAAAGCAGTGTCTAGAGGAAAATATATAGCAGTAAATGCCCACATGAGAAAAAAGGAAAGATCTAAATCGACACCTTATCATCAAAATGGAAAGAGTTAGAGGAGCAAGATCAAAAAAACTCAAAAGCTAGCAGAAGACAGGAAATAACTAAGATCAGAGTAGAACCGAAGGAGATAGAGACACAAAACCCCTTCAAAAAATCAATAAATCCAGGAGCTGGTTTTTTGAAAAGATCAACAAAATAGCCCACTAGCCAGATTAATAAAAAAGAAAGGAGAGAAGAATAAAATAGATGCAATAAAAACAATAAAGGGGATAGCACCACCAATTCCACAGAAATACAAATTACCATCAGAGATTACTACAAACAATTCTATGCACACAAACCAGTAAACATGGAAAAAATGGATAAATTCCTGGACACTTGCACCCTCCCAAGCCTAAACCAGGCAGAAGTTGAAACCCTGAATAGACCAATAACAAGGGCTGAAGTCGAGGCAGCAATTAATAGCCTACCAACCAAAAAAATCCCAGGTCCAGATGGGTTCACAGCCGAATTCTACCAGACATACAAAGAGGAGTTGGTACCACCCCTTCTGAAACTATTCCAAACAATCCAAAAAAGAGGAAATCCTTCCCATATCATTTTATGAGACCAACATCATCCTGATACCAAAACCCAGCAGAGACACAACAAAAAAGGAAAACTTCAGGCCAATATCCATGACGGACATAGATGCAAAAATCTTCAATAAAATATTTGCAGACCAATTGCAACAGCACATCAAAAAGTTTATCCATCATGATCAAGTAGGCTTCATCCCAGGGATGCAAGACTGGTTCAACATATGCAAGTCTATAAATGTAATCTACCACATAAACAGAACCAAAGAAAAAACCACATGATTATCTCAATAGATGCAGAGAAGGCCTTCAACAAAATTCAACACCCCTTTGTGCTAAAAACTCTAGATAAACTAGGAATAGATAGAACGTATCTCAAAATAATAAAAGCTATTTATGACAAACCCACAGCCAATATCATACTGAATGGGCAAAAACTGGAAGCATTCCCTTTGAAATCTGACACTAGACAAGGATGCCCTCTCTTACCACTCCTATAGTATTGGAAGTTCTAGCCAGAGCAATCAGGCAAGAAAAATAAAGGGTATTCAATTAGGAAAGGAGGAAGTCAGATTGTCTCTATTTGCAGATGACATGATTGTATATTTAGAAGACCTTATTGTCTCAGCCCAAAATCTCCTGAAACTGATAAGCAACTTCAGCAAAGTCTCAGGATACAAAATCAATGTGCAGAAATCACAAGCATTACTATATACCAGTAACAGACTTAAAGAGAGCCAAATCAAGAATGAACTGTCATTCACAATTCTTACAAAGAGAATAAAATACCTAGGAATACGACTAGCAAAGGATGTAAAGGACCTCTTCAAGGAGAATTATAAACCACTGCTCAGGAAATAAGAGAAGACACAAACAGATGGAAAAACATTCCATGCTCATGGTTAGAAAGAATTAGCATTGTGAAAATGGTCATAACGCCCAGAGTAATTTATAGATTCAACACTATCCCCATCAAGCTACCTATGACCCTCTTCACAGAACTGGAAAAAACCACCTTAAACTTCATATGGAACCAAAAGAGAGCCCACATAGCCAAGAAAATCCTAAGCAAAAAGAACAAAGCTAGAGGCATCATGCTACCTGACTTCAAACTATACTACAAGGCTACAGTAATCAAAACAACATGGTACTGGTACCAAAACAGAGATCTAGACCAATAGAACAGAACAGAGGCCTCAGAGGCAATGCCACACATCTACAACCATCTGATCTTTGACGAACCTGACAAAAACAAGCAACGGGGAAAGGACTCCCTGTTTAATAAATGGCATTGGGAAAACTGGCAAACATGTGCAGAAAGCAGAAGCTGTACCCCTTTCTGACACCTTACACTAAAATTAACTCCAGATATATTAAAGACTTAAACATATGACCTAGCACCATAAAAACCCTAGAAGAAAACCTAGGCAAAACCATTCAGGACATAGGCATAGGCAATGACTTCATGACTAAAACAAAAGCCAAAATAGACAAATAGGATCTAATTAAACTCCAGAGCTTCTGTACAGCAAAATAAACTATCATTAGAGTGAACCAGCAACCAAGAGAATGGGAAAAAATTTTTGCAATCTACCCATCTGACAAAGGACTAATATTCAGAATCTACAAAGAACTAAAACAGATTTACAAGAAAAAAACAAACAAACCCATTCAAAAGTGGGCAAAGGATATGAACAGATATCTTTCAAAAGAAGACATTTATGAGGCCAACAAACATGAAAAAATGCTCATGCTCATCATCACTGGTCATTAGAGAAATGCAAATCAAAAACATTGAGATACCATCTCACACAGAATGGTGATCATTAAAAAATATGGAGACAACAGATGCTGGAGAGAACGTGGAGAAATAGGAACACTTTTACACTGTTGGTGGGAGTGTAAATTAATTCAACCACTGTGGAAGACAGTGTGTTGATTCCTCAAGGACCTAGAAATAGAAATTCCATTTGACCTAGCAGTCCCATTACTGGGTATATATCCAAAGGATTAAAAGACACATGCACACATACGTTCATTGTGGCACTGTTTACAATAGCAAAGACCTGGAACCAACCGAAATGCCCATCGATGATAGACTGGAGAAGTAAAATGTGGCACATATGCACCATGGAATCCTGTGTGGCCATAAAAAGCGATGAGTTTGTGTCCTTTGTAGGGATATGCATGAATCTGGAAACCATCATTCTCAGCAAAGTGTCATAAGAACCGAAAACCAAACACTGCGTGTTCTCACTCATAGGTGGGTGTTGAACAATGAGTACTCATGGACACAGGGAGGGGAGAATCACACCCTCGGGTCTGTTGAGGGGGAGTAGTGATGGACAGTGCAGGGTAATGAGGCTGGAGAGGGATAACGGAGAGAAATGCCAGATACAGGTGACAGGGAGATGGAGGCAGCAAACCACATTGCCTTGTATGTACCTCTGCAACAATCCTGCATGTTTTGCACATGTATCCCAGAACCTAAAGTGCAATTTTTTAAAAAAATGATCAGTAAGACATTTTTAAATGTCTTATTGACATCATTCAAAAAAATAAACTTAGGCTTTATCTGAATTCCTTTTTAATTTTCATATGTGATGTTAGGTAGACTGGATTTTAAAAAGCTTAATTACGATCAAGAATAGAGTGTGTCAGTGTACATTGGAGTACATGTTTCTCAGAATTACTGTTTATTCTAAAGGAGAAAGTTTAGTGAATGAATGCTTCACTCTTTGTCAGAAATGTAGTTTTTATCAATACATGGATTTGACAAATTTTCCTGGTAATCATGATTATACCTATTGGTACAAACATTTTGCTCTCTCAAAAACAAACAAAAATATTGTATATTTACCATTTTTTCTTAAGAAGATTCCCATTTTACATTTTTTATTTTTCAGAGTCATCTTGTTGTTTTTAGGGGAAATTTTGCTTTCTTCATATTATGGTTGTTTGATTTTTCAGAGAAGCTTGGTACGTATTTCCCAGTTTCAGAAATATTTTTGTGGAAGTCATTTATATAGATTGTAATGAATATGCTAGGAAAAAAGTACTAAGTATCTTTGATATATCAAACAGTGGTAATGCTTTGATTGACTCAGTGGAACAATGAATCAATTTAGTGAGATGTTAATGGAATCATTTGTTTGAGACTATGGATACCTCAAAACCCAGTTACTATGTTTGAATCTCATAAGATATTGTTCCCAGTTCAACCTACCACTTATGGATGGATGATCTTTAGTCACATCACTGTCTGTTCAACAAACTCCATATTCTCCTGTCATTTTAACAACCAAAGCTGATGTTGATCATAATTAAACTAATTGAACAGTCAGTAGGTGCTATATAATTCAATTAGTGCATAAAATAAGAGGAGATTTCCAACTGCTTTCATTTGCTTTCCTCTGGAATATGGTGGTCTGGAGCTTATTTATAATTCACATTGATTTTACTGTGTTTTCAGTATGTTTGAAATTACTTTTCAAAATTCCAGATACTAATTGGATTCTAGAGAAACAAAAATAGTAATCAAGTCTTGTGTCTCTGTTAAGGGAACGTAAGTTCAAGTTTGAAAGAAGTGGTCAGATTTTTCAGATTCTTTCCATCAGTTAGACTTTTCCCAAAGTCTCAAACTCCCATTTGTATTTCTACCAGAGTCACAAAATAAACTTCATGACCCATTAGACCTCATGCCACACTATAGGGGGTGGCAGGGACTCTGACCTCAGGAAATCATATGATTCATCTAATAACAACAGTCATTCAAATTCAGGGCATTCAATGCCTATTAATTATTTTAGTTTATTTAGTTTTGGAAACATCAATTCATTTATTCCAATCAATGATTATTTATTAAGTACACACTATTCACAGAATAGTATGCTTGCTGTACAGAAAAAAAAAAGGAGCCTTCAGGGACTGTGCACCCACTTCTAATTACATTGTACTTTTCAAGAGAAACCAGAATAAAGAAATTTATGTGAAAATATCTTGATTTTTTTAAAAGACACTGGTAACTAAATTTGTGATTACCAAAATGTTGGGCAGACCAAGAGAAATGCTTCTGGAACTAACTGTGTCCAGGAGCTCCTAGTTTCCTAGTTTACTGCGTCTCATAGAGACTCTTGGATAAGTGTCCAGTGGAATTTACTCAGTCATGCTTTGTGGAGTTCCTCAGAACTGGAATAGTAAAGTCAGGATGACTCTCCCTTCATCTGTATCTTATTTTCTTGGTCCAGTGACTTTGTTACAAAGTGTTGTCTTATTCTCCAGTTTATTTTATGAGCCTATTCTAAATATGTAAATAACAAATGTTTGCCTAAATTGTAGAAAATTTAGACTGTTTGCTCTAATGGGAATACTTGAAGTGTTTGAAGTAAATTTCTTGTTGCTACCTAATAGTTAAGTTCCTGGATTTTACAGCCTTTAATTGTGAGTTTTCAGATGGTCAATTTCCATGTACACATGACATACACACATCCATATACACACATACAGTAGCTTAAAGTCTACTTTATATGAATATTAAATTATATATTTAATGAGCTGCTTAATTCTAAAGATTTTTTTATTGTCAAATTAATTATTTTTGATTTTTTTTTTCTTTTTTTTTTTTTTTTTCAGTCTAAACTTCTGTTGTATGTGGGGGCAGGGATGGTGAACATCTTGGGTGAGGCAAAGAAAGGACCATTGGTCTTACCATAAGATCTTCCAAACAAACTTGAACTTTTAAAATAAGTTGATTTGAAACTCAAAGGAACAGATTTAAAGTCTTGTTTTTGATATAATGTCCTTTTAAATAGAATTTGAATTAAAGAGTGGATTGGAAGATTGGAGGAATGTTAGCAGAGATGTGTACCAACAAACATATTTTTGATACTTTAAGTAGTGCATGTTCAAGTTTGCAGTTGTTGAGTTCATTCTAGAACTGTAAGAATATCTTGAATTTACTTTTGTTGAATGAAGATATAAAAATATCATAAAATCATACAATATTCAATCAATAATGGAGGTATATACAAATGACCACAAGAAATAAAAATTCAAAAGGTATTTATACAAGTTATTTTTATTTTAATCACTTTAATGGTATAGAACCACTGAAGATGGATGGCAATTACCTATGTTATGCACAACACCTATTTATTATCCTTCTGGCAAGGATAGCTCTAAAAAGTAGCAGAATCATATTCTTCTGTCATTTTAACAACACAGACTGATGTTGACCATAGTTAGAGTAACTGAACAGTGAGTGGGTGCTAAATAATTCTATTAGTACATAAAATAGGAGATTTCCAACTACTTTCATTTGCTTTCCTCTAGAATAGGTGATCTGGAACTTAATTACAAATCACATGGATTTTACCTTGTTTACATTGTGTTTGAAATTACCTTTCAAAATGAAGGGGTATTCTTAGCAGGCAAGTTGAAAGATCAACGTGGAAAGAAGTTGGGATTATTTTAGGAACATAATCTCTACAGCTGAAATTTTCTTCTTTCAGCCTGCATGGACACTGCATAGAGAACCTGAATTCAAATATCACTTACTAGCTCTGTTGTCTCCTGTAAATACTCCCCTAAGCCTTGGTTCCCATATTAAAAATGTGATAATAACAACCTCTTCCTTAGAGGGTTGTCCTGAGAATTAAATGAAATAATGTGTGTAAAGCACCAAACACTGTAGCTAGCATATAGTAAATGTACAACATTTATCTATCTATCTATTAGATTACTAAGAAACAAATGAATTTATTTATCCATTCATTCTTCTCCTCACCATTTGTGAATTTACAGAGGTAGAATAGGCATTTATCTGAAGAAGGTGATTCTTCAGGCATTATGATTTTTTTTTCTCCTCTCTCACCCAGGCTGGATGCAGTGGCATGATTTCGGCACACTGCAGCCTTTGCCATTGTGTTCAAGTAATTCTCCTGCCTTAGCCTCCCCTGTTGCTGGGATTACAAGCATGTAATTTATGCCCAACCAATTTTGTATTTTGAGTAGAGACGGGGTTTCACCGTGTTAGTCAAACTGGTCTTGAACTTCTGAGCTCAAGCGACCTGCCTGCCTCAGCCTGGCAAAGTGCTGGGATTACAGGCATGAGCCACCACACCCTTATTATCTCAACTTGCCTGAATTATTTGGCATTTCTTGTATATAAAGATTTTTATTCAATATTTTTCAACCAGAAAACAGTACCCATATATCTTAGTTTAATAAATTTAACCAAATATTTCTAAACAGATTGGATTCAGCTATTTTCTTCAAAAAGATAATTATTTTAAGCATAAAAAAATTTCTCTGTTCTGAACATCTTCAAGAATATGTGCTTGGGAGTTTTGGAATCATTACTTCATTTACTCCAGTCAATGAATATTTGTTAAGTATGCACTATACACAGAATAATATGCTTGCTGTAGGAAAAAAAAAAATAGAGAGTCATGATACCTTTAGTTATTGGAGGAACTGACACATGAGAAAAGCAGACAAAGTGAGTAAGTATAAATGGAGACCAGAAACTTGGGGCTCCAGTAGTTAATATTTGTTGTGGATCACTCAATGCCTATTAATTATTTTAGTTTAATTTTGGTTTGGAATCATTAATTCATTTATTCCAGTCAATGATTATTTATTAAGTACACACTATTCACAGAATAGTATGCTATAGGAAAAGAAAAGGAGTCATGGTACCTTCAGTTACTGGAGGGGTCTTTTAAATGTCCTGAATTCTGAAACTGAATAGATTAAGGGACATATTTAAGAAACAAATGAACCAAGCTCTCTACCACTGGACTTTTTGACTTTAACCTCAATTAAAGTTGGCTTTTCCTTTGAGAACTTCTGAATATACATCAAAATTGTAGTTAGTAAGTTCAAGGATTTTGACAATTACAGAGAACCTACTATTGTTGCATAAATGAGCCAAAGTTGGCTTCTGTGTATTGGTCTCTAGGTTGTGTACAGGCCTGCTGGCAACAAATTCATTTTTTTTTGTTTTGAGATGGAGTTTCGCTCTTGTTACCCAGGCTGGAGTGCAATGGCGCGATCTCGGCTCACCGCAACCTCCGCCTCCTGGGTTCAGGCAACAAATTCAAAATTTTTATACATCCATTTACTTTCTATAACAGCCCAAACAAGCAGTTTTAGCCACTTAGAGCTCACCTGTTTTGCATACCCCATGAAACTCCACCCTGCAGCTGATACCCATTGACTAGATAGAGACCTGCAGTTAGAAAGTTCCATGCTATATTTTGGAGATTTCTAACCCAGGACCCTCCAAATGCTGCTAAGCACCATCAGTGGACCCCTCTTCAATCTCTGTCTCCAATCTTTCAATCCCCTCACCCTCCTTTTTCTCTGGATGGTAGCCTGGGGACTGTCTTATGCTTTGAGGTACTTCTCATGCAACCCTGTTGAAGCACTGCCCAGTAAAGCTTATGGTGTGTTGCTGCCCCTTGTGTTCATATCTTTTTCCTTGATCAGTCCCAAAGCCTTCAAACCCTCTATAACTATGTGCCAATTACTGTGTAAGGCACTGAGGATAAAGAGGTAATAAGACACAGTTTTTGACTTGAAGAAACTTATATTCTGACTAAGAAAATATTTATGTATCATTTCAATGAAATGCCATTTCTCTTCTAGGAAGATATGCAGAAATATGAAAACATGAAGCACTTCGCTCAGTCTGAGGCAGGTAAGGAAAGGGCTCTTGAAGAAGATGAAGGCTGAGTTGTACCTTGAAGAGTAATAAAAATTTTCAGGTAAAATGGGAGAACAAAGTGTTTTTTAGGCAGAGGGAATAACAAAGAAAACCTTATTAGTGAGAAATATCTTGATGTATTATCATCTTCTTCATCATTTTTATGAGCATCATTGCTAAACTACCATTGGTTGAAAAACTACATTAGCGCTTTACAAACACTATCTCATTTAATTCTCATAATAAGCCACATAAGTTGAAAATTATTCTGTTTTGGATATGAAAGAACATGCTTAGAAAGTTAACTAACTTGCAAGGGTCACAAGTATCTACCACAGTGAGTGGTAAAGACTACACAAGCTCATAGCTGTCTCCACTGAAAAGGCACATTGTTTCTAGGGTTGGTTTTGCTCTGGTATCTTAACTATTTTGTAGTCATAATATTCTTTCACTGTTTTCCAGAAATTTTCTTTAAGTATACATATGTTTTAGCTTGTATTGTCCAAAGATTGCTATATCCCTAGTTACAAGTTATGGTTTTGCCATAAAGTATGATGTAGGAAGTGATGAGAGATTAAATTGAAAAAATACATAAGGACTTGAGTCTTGGCTATGCTCAGCTGGAGTCTTTTCTACAGGATAAGAAAAGACTGACATGGTGAGACTATTTTTGTGTGTCTTTGTGTGTGTGAGTGGGCATAAGTTGTACTTGGAAAGAAAAAGAGGGTAGAGAAAAGACCTGCTAAGAGTTCAATGCAGGAGATCCAAATAAAAATATGAGGGTTTTATTCATAACAGCATTAAAAATATAGAGAAGATGTATCCATGCACAAAAAAAAGTGAAACCATGCTAAGGTGGCTAATTGAATGGCCTTAAAGTGAATCAAGAAGGGAGAAGTCCCATGTATGTCAAGACTTTGAGTTAGGGTCATCAGATGGAATATCTGAGGTTGGGCATATTAGCGAATGGATTGACAGGTGATAAAAGCATGCAAAGTGATTAAGTAGAATAGATACCAAAAACTTGGGACTCTAATAGTTAACAATTGCTGTAAATCACTTAATGCCTATTAATTATTTTTGGCTTCTTTTGCCATTCTCAACAGTATTTCCACTGGACAATAAAGTATGTAATCTTTTTACAAATCAATAAAACTTAGTTAAGCTGTACATCTAAGTACTGGGTGTAGAGGTAGGAGATCATGAAAAAATTGGAGAAAGAACATTCAGAGATTTAGGAATTGGAAACTCTACTCATTAAAATGATCCTTTATAACCAAGGATCATTGCTGCAAGGAAAAGTTTCTTTAAAATGGAGGTGAGTTTGTCATGCAAATTCTAGAAATATGCTATTAGAATGTTATCTTGAAAACTGAAGTTAATATGAAAATAATTATTTACTTTCATTTTTATTCCATTATAGATATATTTTAAATATTTCATAAATAAATATTTTATATTATTTATAAATGTTTTATTTTGTGTATTTTTATCATTTAATTATATTATTTTGTGTATTATTTATAAAATATTTATTTTTATATTCTATGTATTTTATAAAATGTTGATAGAAGTTGTAGCAAAAAGCCAATATCTACAGTAAGCAATATGAGTTGTGTTCATGTTTTTCTAGAACATTTTCTGTGAGAAAATTTTCTGACAGTGTGAAAGAAAATTCTTCATTTTATTTTTGATTTTTCCACAAATGATATAGGACATCATATTTTCTTCAAGACTTCCTGAGCTTTCCCATGGGCCTCTTTTACTTTTTGTATTTAAATCATTGTCTTTTAAAATGATGATTGTGCCATTATCCCTGACAATAACTACATATTTAATCATTAACCGTTCTATCTCTGTTAAAAATCTATTTATTAATGGCTTGAAGTTTAAAGAAACTCTTCAATATCACTTTCATTAACTTCAGGAAATCTGGCAGTAGTTGGAAGATTCATAATTGCACATTAAAGTTTTTTTATACTGCATTTAGTTTGGAGAGGAGAATCAGCAAAGATATAAACTAGTGTTAAGTGGGAGGAATGTTTTAATGGAGATTAATTTTATATAATCAGTTAGATAGCCAGCATCTTGTCTATAGCAGTGCTCATTTTACAGCCTCATAACTGCATATTGAATCTGCAGATAAGTGTGACTGCTTGATATTTTTCCAATTTATTTCAGGCAACTGCAAGTTTAGAGATTGTTGAAAGACCCACAACTGTTGTCTTTACATTAAATTTTTACTGGAGAATATGATTCATTTGCTATGCTCAGAACTGGTTGTGTTCTTTTAGAAGTTCCTCTTCTTATATATCTCTTATTAGTACAGTATATTCGTGTTATTCATCACCACTCTTTAGAATTAGTAACCTGGATTCTATTAATCTCATAAGTTAAAACCTACTTTTAGGGTATGTATCTTTCTGGTAAGGAAATCTATTATCATCTGATTCATCAATTTTCAACGCCTAAATATTCTTCTTAGTGCACAAGTTTCACTTTCTTGATCATGCTGAAATATCAGCCACCTGGAAAGGGGGACATCTTTACCAGGAACAATTAGCCATATGAGAGACCTCACCTGAACTTGACTCTTGCCAAAGAAATAGAAAATATATGCAGAGTATCTGGAAATGCATTTATGCTGTAGCTTTTGATTTTGTGTTTGACACCAGCATGCATTCTAGGACCTAATTGTAAGGGCAGCAATGAGGATTATGATGAAGGGGAGAGCAGGCTGTTCATCTTTTGGAATCAGGATTGAAAACAAGCTTCCTATGGTTTAGAAAGAAGACTTTTCTTTGTGTTTTCCTCTGCTTTTAAATACATGTGGTAGATTTTTTTTTCTTTTTTTGTAGTAACCAGCATGTGAGCTTTAAAATGAATGCTATATTTTGAAAGCTATCCTCTGCATCTAATGAATTTTCACTCCAGGGGCGCCTTCATTTCCTCCCCGTCTCTATTCTTCCTTCATCCAAAGGTGGACTGTTTGAGTCTCAGAAATATGATTATCATATTTGTAATAAATGTATGCAGAATGCATTATAAAAAGTTATGGAAAAAGTGGAAAGAAATATCTTCCTAATTGTTAAGGTACAAATTTGCTTTCCTTCAAGGTCTACCACATACATTTATTCAAATACTTATTTACTCATTGAACAATTATTTATTGAGTGCTAACTGAATGCCAGGCACAATACTTGTCCAGGTCCATAAAACATGCCTAATGTGCTTAGCAGTCTCATGAGGGAAATGGACATTAACTAAGTATTCAAATACATAAATAAGTATTTATATTTATCAATAAATATATAAAGACTATATTTTTATTTCAAAATAAATGTATAAATATATGCAAAGAAGAGGAAATACTGGAAACCTAGAACAACCAAACTATGTTTGGGAATTTAGGAAATCTTACCAGAAATATTGGCTTTTGGGCTGAAGTAAAATGTATAATTAATATTTGGGCAGATGTAAGTTGGGGACAGCCAGTACAAACTCCTTAAGAACAGGGAGGAGGAACTATTTTATTCTTTGTATTTTATTGAGAGTCTTTTCACAATGTTTTCAGTTTAGGTTGAAGTTATGTAAGATGCAAAAATAGAGTTTACAACATCTAAAATATTTAAATATTTATATTTCCCGTTTAAAAATTATTTGAATATTTTCTCAATATTAATGAGGAAGAGATAGGTGCTTTATTTTAAATTACTACTCATTCAGGACTGATGTCTTCATTTTCAATAATTTATATTTTGCCATTTATTTTAAAAAACTCTGGTAGAAAACTGGGTTCAGAAGTCCAAAATTTCAGATTTATTACAGTGATATTTTATCGTTAGTTGTAGAGTGGTACCTTGTGTAGCTGCCCCCAGCCTGCCACTTAATACAGTTCAATTTAACCTAATATATACCTGGCAAATGCTTTTTGAATTGGTCTTAGACCTGCAGACATCCTAAGATGGAAATAGAATGATAACATTGCTAACAGTGTTTTAGGAAGCTTCCATGTGTTTCTCGAAGATGTTCAGGACTTTCAAACCAAATGACGAAACAAATGCTCTTAATCAGGGGTTACAGCCCACAGGCCAAATCCAGTCTGCCACATGTTTTTGTATGGGCTTATAAGCTGGTCTTTACAATTTGTTTAAATGGTTAAACAAACAAAAATGAAATAATACTTTCAACATATGAAAATCAAATGGAATTCGAATTTCAGTTTCTATAAATGAAGTTTTTCTAGAACACAGCCATGCTTATTTGCCACATCCCATCTCTGACTGTTTTCGCACTGTAATAGCAGAGGTGAGCAGTTGTGACAGAGTCCACAAAGACTAACATATTGATTATCCACATGTCCCTGTGGAGCACATCTAGAAAGTCAGCAGTCAAAAAAAACCTGCAATGTCTCTGCCGTCATGGATTTTACTTCCTACTAGGGGAGATGTATAAACTCATAAATTTATAAGATTACTTCCATTTATGTGATAAGTACTACAAGGAAAATACAACAAGTATGGCATAGGAAACACCTAAGGGCAGTGGTTGGGGCTGCGTTATTGAGGATGCAAGAGGGAGGCGATGCTTGATGGGACTCTGGGATGAGGCGAAGAAGCAGCCATGAAGAGGAGGGGCATTTCAGATAGTACAACAAAAGCAAAAGTCCTGAGACTGGAAAGAACTTGATGATTTCTGGAGAGGGAAGAGAAGCCTCATGTAGTCAAAGTGTCATGGGTGAAAAGGAGAGGGATATAAAACATAGAAGTTGAAAGATGGGGAATGTTCAATGTGGAATCTACTGAGCCTCTCACCTCTAGCAAGGTTGGTTAGATGAGTCTAATGTATGTCTCAGACTCTGCATATTTTTTGGCTCTCTGGGTGCTTCTATTATGGCTAGGTTTTAGAAACCCCAAATGTTTTACCCTACAGACTAGATCATGATAAAGAGTTTTCATCTTAATCTAAGTGCCATGAGAAGCCACTGGAGAATTCTTGGCAGAATTATATGTTTTAAAGTTCTCCATGGTTGTCGTGAAGAAAAGGGTCTGCAGAAGGAAAGAGGAGAGACAGGAACCTGGAGGGGGATATTTCTGGAGTTGTCCAGTCAAGAGGCTGTATTGGGGTAGCAGTGATGGTGGTGAAAAGGGGACAGATGTGAGCCACATCACAGAAGTAGAGCCAAAAGAACTTGCTGATTGGAAGTGGGAATAAGGGAAAGAGGAATCAGTGTCACTGAATAACCGGGAGGATGGCAGTACCAATTGCAGAGAAAAAAAAAAAAAAAACAGGAAGGGAGCAGGTTTGGAGGTGGGAGATGGAAATCAGAATTCTTATCCTAGACAAGTTAAATTCTAGATATTTATTGGGTGGTATCCTTCATTATTTCCACCACAAAAACAAACTCAAGAAGACATTGCATACCATCTCTATGCTAGATAGCATTCTGGGCACTGAGAATTTTATGAGCTAAGAAAGTACAGAAAAAAACTCCCTACCATTATGGGATGTAAGAGGGATGGTGAGGTGAGGAGCCTGAAGCTCAGAAGGCCATGGTGAAATGTGCACATTTGCAAGTCCTTTGGTTGACAGATTGCTTTGATTCTGTATTTTGACACTGAACTAGTTTAACATTTTACAAAATGATGCAGAACATTCAAAAACAACCTAAGTGGCCAGGCATGGTGGCTCACACCTGTAATCCCAGCACTTTGGGAGGCAAAGGTGGGAGGACCACCTGAGGTTGGGGGTTCAAGACCAGCCTAACCAACATGGAGAAACTCCGTCTCTACTAAAAATACAAAATTAGCTAGGGCATGGTGGCACATTCCTGTAATCCCAGCCACTCAGGAGGCTAAGGCAGGAGAACCACTTGAACCTGGAAGGTGGTTGCAGTGAGCTGAGATCACACCATTGCACTACAGCCTAGGCAACAGGAGTGAAACTCTGTCTCAAAACAAACAAACTGTGGATTACTTTCTGGAGAAATGGACTGGCTTGGAAACATATCTCCTTCTGGGGGCTGCAACACCGTTTTTGCTTGCTGAGGGCAGAGCCACATTGCACTTGAATGGGCCTACTGGCACATTCCAACGCCTTTGGATACTCTTCTTATTAGTATAGTACATTTGTGTTAATCATCACCACTATTAAGAATTAGTAGCCTAGGCCGGGCGCGGTGGCTCAAGCCTGTAATCCCAGCACTTTGGGAGGCCGAGGCGGGTGGATCACGAGGTCAAGAGATCGAGACCATCCTGGTCAACATGGTGAAACCCCGTCTCTACTAATACAAAAAAAAAACTAGCTGGGCATGGTGGCGCGTGCCTGTAATCCCAGCTACTCAGGAGGCTGAGGCAGGAGAATTGCCTGAACCCAGGAGGCGGAGGTTGCGGTGAGCCGAGATCGTGCCATTGCACTCCAGCCTGGGTAACGAGCGAAACTCCGTCTCAAAAAAAAAAAAAAAAAAGAATTAGTAGCCTAGATTCTATTGGTGCATGGAGGTCTGCAGATTCAGTTGTTGTCACAGAAAAAGGGGGGAGTTTTTGTTTATTTAGTTAGTTTTGGTTGGATTGACTACTGAGCTGACAGAGAAAAAGAGCTAATTCAACACCAATATAGAGGAACCAAGTACAGCAGTAAATGAGTTTAAAGGCATCTAACCAGCTTTACCTATTCCTGCTGATGCATGAGACTTCAAGCCAGGCAGAGCAGCAGGGCCTAGAAGAACGGATGCCTGAGCATGAACAATAATGGATATAATACCTTGCATTCATATAGCACTTTTGCACTTGGACTTTCAGAAAGGTGGGCTTAGCAGGTGCTATTATCTGCATTTTACAAAAATATCTCTCAGAGGAAAAAAGCACATGGGCAGGGGTGAATAAAGGTAAATATAACAAGATGAAGACAAAGAAGCTTGGCAATAAGATAGAAACAAGTGTGTTTAGATTGAAAACTTGCATGAAACATTATGGTTTGTTTTTTGGTTACTTTCCGCTGCTGGTAATTAATTAATTAATTACATTAAGTGTCTATTGATTAACTCATTAAATTGTATGTAGCATGTTTGCTTACAGTAGGAGTCTCAAACTTAAATGCCTAAAATGTCTAGGGAGACAACCTGCATGAATGGAAGGGTGCAGGTTAGTGTATGCTGACCTGGGAAGCCCCTGCTCATCATAAAGTGACCATCACTACCCAGGTCCAGCAAGGGAGTTCCCAGCAATGTAGACTCAAGGTAGACCTGTTACATGACTCTTTAAAGGAAGCTGAAAGCAAACTTGGCATATAATGTGTAATCTCTCACTTTTTAGTATTTGTAACTAATTAAAAATGTTTTGTAAACATCCAAGGGCTAAAGAATACTTCTTAGGAGATAAATTTGGCCAACATCTTGCCAGTTTCTCAACCATCCACTTATGAATTTGGGGGGGCAAAGATGGGAGGATTGCTTGAGACCAGGAACAACACAGCAAGACTTTCTTGCTACAAAAGTTTTCAAAGATAGCCAGGTGTGGTGACTCATGCCTATAGTCCCTGCTACTTGGAAGGCTGAGGCAGGATTGCTTGAGCCCAAAAGTTGGAGGTCACAGTGAGTTATGATTGTGCCACTGCATTTCACCCTGGGAAATAGTTGAAGGAAGGGAGGGAGGGAGGGAGGGAGGGAGGAAGGAAGGAAGGAGAGAGAGAAAGAGAAAAAGAAAAGAAAGAGAGAGAGAAATAGAAAGAGAGAGAAAGAGAAAGAAAGAGAAAAGAAAGAAAAAGGAAAGAAAGAGACTGAGAAAGAAAGTGAGCTGGACTCTGTCAAGAAAGAAAGAAAGAAAAAGAGAAAAAGACTTCCTACCCATATAGGAGTCTTGTAACCTGTTCCCAGAGATAATGTTTTCTTTGAACACTTACTGTCAATAGCAGTAGTGACTTCTTTGAATGGCAGTTGGGTGAGCCCTGGAAATGTCTTCAGCATCTTAAAGAGTATGAATAAAGCTTTTTAAAGCTCTTTGCAGGACCTTCTATTAAATATAACTTACTTTTATCTTTAACACTAAAAATTAGGTAAACAAATATTTATAGGATATATAGACTGTTTAAATATGTTCCTGTGGGAGCAGAGTGACATGTTTGCACACAGGGTCAGTAGGTTTTCATTTAATTTTATACAGTTATAAGTGCAAGTGGTCAAATAGCTTAAGATAGTAAAAGAAATCTTACACATATTTTTACAAAAGGAGTCATTAGATCTGATTTGGCCACTGAGCTAAATTTAATTCATAATAAAAGCAGTCAGTTTTTAGTATTCTTCCTAGGAATTTGGTATAAAGCAAGAAATATGAATTTTGAGTTATCAATAATCTATATATAATAGAGATATATAGATATGTGTGTCTGTGTGTGTGTATATATATGTATATATAATGGATCTAATGGGTAAAATCCAGTCCAGGTTCAAGGCAACATAACAATAAACTCTAAGCCCCAAACCAACCTACCCCCACCACATACAAACACCTTGGGTAAAGGAACTTGGAGTAGGTACATGAGATTCACTCTTCCTTCCCACCCTTTTCTTCTCTCCTTCTTTCCCCCCTTCTTTTTTTCCTTTCTTTCTTCCTGTTTGAGGTACTCTGAGTTGGGAAGTAAGGTAGTAGGAATGTCATTATGGTTGCTGGTAGGAAATTCACCAACTAAATCTATTGATGGAGGGTGTCCAAATGGATATTGGGATTTAGGACATTCTGATAATTTGAAAGATTCTAAAACATTTCTTGCATGGGATGTGATTCAATTTACCATTTCCCCAGGACATATAACTTCCTGAAGGAAGCTAATAAAGGTAAGAAAAATGAAAAAAAATCACAAAATCCATTACCCAGAGACAACTCTTTTTTTAATATTAAAATATGTGATCTTCATTACTTTTCCCATGAGAATTTAGGTTTACAAAAATTGATTCTTTTCATACATTATTCTTTGATTTAAGGATTTTCAAACTGTGACTTACAACCAATTAGTGGGTTAGAAAATCGATTTAGTGGGTAACAACCAGCATTAAAATAATTAATAGAAATAGACTGTAAAGTAACTGAGTAAATAGTGCAGAGTGAGGATTAATATTGTGTCAGTTATATATGTGTGAATGTGTCTAGGACCACAATGTAAAGCGACTTTTATATTGTCAGTAACAATCCTAGAAAACCAATACTGTGGCCTGCTATTTCTGCTTGTTAATTTTATGAAACCTCCTTTGTTTTTAAGACAGCGTCTCACTCTGTCACCTAGACTGGAGTGCAGTGGCACAATCATGACTCACTGCAGCCTTGACCTCCAGAGCTCAAGCAATACTCCTGCCTCAGTCTCTCAAATATCTGGGACTAGAACTTCACTCCACCATGCTGGGCTAATTTTTAAACTTTTAGTAGAGTTAAGGGCTTTCTAGTTTGCCCAGGCTGGTCTTGAACTCCTGGGCTTAAGTGATCCTCCTGCCTCAGCCTCCCAAAGTGCTGAGATTATAGGCATGAGCTACTGAGCCCAGCCAAAGCTCTTATTTTAAACAATTATTGATATATTTAATCATTTTGAATTCTACCTGAAAAGAATGCATGCCATCTCATCTTATTGCTCCCTGCTATGTGAGGAAATGAGATCATTTTGCTTAGAAGCATCACAGGTTCAATGTTTATTCCCACTCCAGTCTCATCTTGGGGAAGGAGTCTTCCATTGACTATGGTTTTTATGAATAGAAAAAAAAGTTTCCAAACCATTACATTTCTGCTTACAGTGGTTTGGGATTTAAGTTCAACTAATGTCTGGACTGGTGTTATTGCTATAGTAATCTAGCAACAAAACACCAAGGGTTTAGGATTCCTCCAGCACAAACAGTTGGTATCTTGAGATTATTTTGTCCACATATCTTTACTATTCATACAAGCTGATTCAGGAATGAGCAAACTCTTTCATTGCTTGTTGTTGCTTTGGTAAAGACAGGTGCTGTAATGGCTTCTTACATGCAAACTTGCTAATGTCTGAATTCTGTAGACTTTGATTTTGAAAAGATACATAATTATAAGTTCAAAGACAATAGATTTATTTGTTATTTTGTCTTCTCTTAGCCATATTTTTAATTTACTCATATGGATCACTGCACTTTGTCAATTATCCATTTTTTCTTCATTTTGCTTGCAGGTTTCCTTGAGCCACATAAGAAAATTAATCTAACTTCCAAAGATTAGTTCACAAATTGGGTGAGCTCCATCCAATATGGGGACAGTGGCCACAGCTGATCTTAAATGCTGACTTTTCTCAATAGAACACCCTGCCCATTGTTCATCAACTCTAAAGTGTCTTGAACTATGGTGTGGGATTAAAGGTTATAGAAATAATATAGGGTTACTAAACCTTTCTGGCCTTTTAATTTTATGTTTTAAGACTCATATCGTAAAGGCTAATTTATTTATTTGCTGAAGCAATGTCAAAATTGCTTTATTTATGTAAACAGGTGCACACACACACAAACTCATGTTAAAATTACACACTGCAAAAAGTCTCTCTAATGCACACTGCACATAAGCCAAACTTCCTGAAATTTATTTGACATAATTAATAAATGTATCAGAAAATCAAAAAGTCTCTAGCATTTGCACATGAAAGTTCTTCCTTTGAATTGAAATTTTTACATATTTTCTGTGATTTGGTAAAAGTAGGGCTGAAATTGACAATAATAATAATTATTTCCAATTGATAGCCTTCCAGAGTCTTATGCAAGCTGAAAAAAAAAAAGACCCAACAGCATGTGGTCACTCTCTTTAAAGGGCTTACTTGCTTTCCATCTTCATTCAAAAGGATAAAACGTGTCAAATGAACTCGGTAGAACGGGGGTAAAACTAACATTCTTGTATGTAAATAAAATAGACTTACAGGAGTAGCCGTTTAAATGTGTGTCCCACTCTCTGTTAAGGTCCTGGGCAATTATCATGTCAAATGCCACAGAGTTTTGCTAACTCTCACAAGCAGGCAAGGACTGAACATTTAAGTAATACAGTGTCATTTCAGGAATTAGAAATAATTCAGGTTGGAGAGACCTCTAGTGGGCTTTTCCATTCATATAGATGATGAATCAGAAAAAAAAGAGATAAAAGTTAATTAAAAATCACATTCTATACTTCTGCAATGATACATTCTTTTTAAAATAAAGTACACCTTATCAGGATAACATATATGCAATAGCCAAAATAGGCACTCTTCAGAAAACTAATGAAGGTTTAAGTCTGAATATATATACTCAAAGCCAACTGTATTTTTCCTTTTAAAGTGCCACAGAACCAAAATGTAAATGTTAGTAAAAAATTTTACAAGTGGATATTTTTGTCTACCTTATTTCTGCTCTCACTAAAATCTTACTTAAAAATTAATTAAAAATTAATTAGAATATAACATATATAAGACACTTCTTCATTATTATCCTCAGAGTTTAACTGAATTGCATAATGAAAATTTTTCCAAAATGGGATACCAATTATTCAAAGCTCTCTTCCATCATATCCTCACACCATATTTCCAAAGATACTGCCAAACAAATAAAATTGACAGCCAGAGCAAACAAGTACCTGCCCTACCTTTAGAAAGTTAAGTGTGCTGGAGAGGAGACAGCAAATCACAAAAGCTTGGGAGTGCCCTCAGTAAGGATATTTTTCCCCAAAGCATTTTGAGCTTCACAAGCCGTGCTTAATAGCAGAAAATAAAGCCTGTTCAATTTTATAGTCTGTAAGAATATTACAAAATACAATGGTTTTTCTATGTGTTTATTAAAATGCATGTTTTAAGTTATTTTATGTTGTAATACAATCTATGTGGCTTAGTTCGTCATTATTAGTATTTACCTCTGGATGGTTAATCATATTTCTCTCTCAACTGCAAATTCTTTGAAAACAGAGAAGTCATTGTCTTCTCTTCTTACACCTCCTTATTAACATATTGCCCCCTCACCTCTGTACTAAATTTCTGTACTTAAGTGCACTTGCTCCCTCTCCCCAACAACTTTTTTTTTAATTGTATTTTAGGTTTTGGGATACATGTGAAGAACATGCAAGATTGTTGCATAGGTACACACGTGGCAGTGTGATTTGCTGCCTTCCTCCCCATCACCTATATCTGGCATTTCTCCCCATCCTATCTCTCCCCAACTCGCCACCCCCCCTCTGTCCCTCCCCTATTTTCCCCACAACTTCTTGAAAAGGCAATGTGGATTCCACAGTATATGGCTAAGGATCTGCAGAAAACATCTAGCTCTGATGTAGACCCTTGGGTGTTTACTATTATTATTGATGATGTTGATGGTATTCTCTTCCTCTTTAAATGTTTCCATTTCAGGCAGTTTTGTCTATAAATAGGATCTACCTTCCAGAGCCAATGATTCAAATAGGGTCTTTACTTATGTCAGTGAACTTGAATTTTGAAAGTCCCAGTTTTCATAGAAGGTTAGCAGTTTTTTTCCCATTAAGATTGTAGGCTATATTATCTACAGTGTACAAAAGAAATTAAATGTATTTTCATACCATATTATAATTGTGGCAGATAGAGCCAGTATTATTTAGGCACTATGTAATTATGGTAATTATTTCACCTGTCATTACATCTTGGTACTAAAAGAGAAGCTCATGTATTATCTTATGAATTTATATTTCTTTTAATATGTTATTTCTATCACTATGATGGTTTCTGTTTTTATACTTGCAAATTTCATTTTTTGCATTTGTACGTATCTAGAGAAGGGCTGCTGAGGTCCATCAGAAAATATTAAGTGAGATTCAAGAACCAGATAGCTTCCATTAAGTTATTCCTGCCCCCACACTCCCACAATTCATTTCTAACTCCTCCTTCCTCCATAAGTGATGAAACCATTGATATAAAATAGACTTGTGAAAGTTTCAAAGGGCCCAGGAAGAAGGCACTGGGCAGGCAGTTTCCAATGGAGGTGGTCTCTGGTAAGAGGTAAGAGGGAGAAATGGCGCAGGTGGTAGCTGCTTTGAAAATGAGCAGGGGAAAAATCAAGTCCCTGGAGGCAAGCTGAAGGAGTTTGGAGAAGAATACAGGGCACTGACTGGGAATTAGCCTCATGGCCTGTGTAGCTGGAAGCTGTAGAGCTGAGATCTTAATGACCATACCCTGAATGGTAGGCATAGAATCTATTGCCCCCACTTCGAAGATGGTGGAAGAAATTCTCACTAAAAGGAATCACAGGGCTGTGTCCTTACTCAGCTACTGTCTAGTTGGAGGTGCTTTTAAAAATTATTTCAGTAGGTTTTAGGGGGAACAGGTGGCATTTGGTTACCTGAATAAGTTCTTTAGTGGTGATTTCTGAGATTTTGATGCACCCATCACCTGAGTAGTGTACACTGTACCCAGTGTGAAGTCTTTTATCCCTCACCCCCATCCCACCCTTTGCGCCGTGTCCCCAAAGGTCATTGTATCATTTTTATGCCTTTGCATTCCCAAAGCTTAGCTCCCACTTATGAATGAAAACATACACTGTTTTGGTTTTTCATTCCTGAGTTACTTCACTTAGAATAATGGTCTCCAGGCTGGGCACAGTGGCTCATGCCTGTAATCCCAGCACTTTGGGAGGCAGAGGCCGGCAGATCACAAGGTCAGGAGTTAAAGACCAGCCTGGCTAACATAGTGAAACCCCATCTCTACTAAAAATACAGAAAAATTAGCTGGGTGTGGTGGCAAGTGCCTGTAATCCCAGCTACTCAGGAGGCTGAAGCAGGAGAATCACTTGAACCTTGGAGGCAGAGGTTGCAGGGAGCCAAGATCGCACCACTGCACTCCAGCCTAAGCAACAGAGCAGGATTCTGTCTCAAAAAAAAAAAAAAAAAAAAAAAAAAAAAAACAGAAAAGAAAAGAAAAAGGTCTCCAATTCTATCCAGGTTGCTTTAATGCTTTAAAGGAATTTTAGCTACTAACATATAAATAATTAAATTAAGAACTGTCAGATGTTGGCCAAAGGGCACAAACTTTCAATTATAAGATGAGTAATTTTTGGGGACCTAATATACAGCATGGATGGTAATGGATGTTTTAATTGATTTGACTGTGGCAATCATTATACAGTATATCATATATCAAATCATTACATGGTACATGGTGAATATATAAAATTGCTATTTGTCAATTTAATGTCTAAAACTTTAAAAAACATTACAACATGGAAGAAAAATGAGAATACATTTTGAAAATTTAGAACTAAATGTAGTATCTGTCACATGGTGAACTATAAAATATTGTTTGTGGAATAAATAAGTGGACCTGTCAGATGTTCAAAAAAAAAAAACTGTCAGTATTTAGGTTTCATCAGGGAGACTTCCATGAAATTGCTATCATACTCCATTTTAATCCACTTTTTTGATCCACATTTCAGGATCTGGATACATTCATTGTGCAATATTGAAAATTATTCTTATATCATAACTATACTGTAGCTGGTGAAAAGACATTCTTTAAAAAAATAAAACCTGCTAGTGACCTACTCTATATCAATACTATGTCTTCATTTTGTTATTCCTCATTATGCCATGAATACCCATTTTCCCTTTCTCCAGGCTGCTACTGTAACATTAATGACAGTTAGCAGGCCACCTATTTATTTAAAAATTTGAATAAACGCATCAACCCAGGCTACTTCCATTGTTTGCTGCCAAATATCACTAGGTTTTTTACTAATTACTAATTCAGTTGTCAGCTAAATTAGTCTCTCAAATTAATGTGGCTATCCAATGTAAGAAATCAGATATAAGTTGATATTGTAAAATAATGTGCAAAGTTTTTGAAAGACACATTTCTATACAGATGTAAAATGCTACAGAATTAACAGAAAATTAACCAACATATGGATGACAAAGCCCTGCTGCTGACAATGGTATGCATTTTTTAAAGGCTTGCTCATAATAGTTCAAACATCAATTGCCACTTATGTACTTTCACAATCACAGAATAGTTATTACTACAAACATCTTTTAATTTCTTTTCACTGAGTAAAAGTTTTCATAATTTCACCTGTAAAAATTTGTCATTATGTTAATGTGTTTCTGAAACCCCTGTTTCAGTTAATGATAGTCATATCAGTATTTGTCTAAAATGCTTGCATCTTTACACTGAGGAGTAATTGAAATATCTTGAAGTTAGCAGTGTTCAATGCATCTAGTTTATCGTTCACACTAAGCCCACATTCTTTGTGTATATATACTCTACTCAACACTTTACATATGTATGTAAAACATCCACTTTACGATACCATTTTGAACCACCATATTATATCTAATTTAGAACATCATCAAATTATAAATCTGTCTAGTTGGAATGGAAGTGCTAAGTTACCTTAAGGCCATTTCCTGAGAGCTTGGTATTCTTATATTGAGATTAGAAGGGGCAGAAACCATATACTGTTGGCTTGTACACCATTAAAACCAAAAATGGAATTGAATTAGTTGCCCAAATGGAAAAATCAAAAATTTCACAACCCTTTTCCTCCTATACAATCATGTTCCCATATTATCTTTTTCTTCTTAATTTTATTTGTACTAACAAATAATAATTGTATATATTTATGAGGATACAATATAATGCTTTGATCCATGTATGTACTGTGGAAAGAGAAAATTGAGCTACTTAACATATCTATTACCTGACATACTATCTTTTCTTGAAAATTTACGCTCTCTTGGTAAGAATGACCTTCATCTGGCCATGCAGCTATTATCCAAAGGTTAGTGGTACTGTCATTTCTGTCTTTTGGAGAGTAGCCAGTCCAAGGTGTTCAGTTTTTCTCTCATATCCTGATTTCAAAAATACATATATTTTTTCAAAAAACGTCTTACAGTTAAGAAAAAAAGTAATATTTATTCACAATACAGAAATGAGGACATATAAATAGAAAAAGGTTAGGTGGGGTGACTAAAAATCATGCAGCTATCTCCAGTTATAAATGAAGATCCTATGACCACTAATTCTATGCTTTTACCAGAAACTTGCTTTTATACTTGAAAAGGGACTTCCAAGTCAAAGTATAAAATCTTTTAATTTTATAATTTATGCTCTATTATTTGTAGAACCTTCATACTTGTCATAAAGCGAGACATCTGCAGCTGAAAAGAAACCAAGGACTTGTCAGTGAAAATTAAGAGCTAGAGCTTTGGACACAGGCAGATCTGGATTTGAATCTTAATTCTCTTGTTTATTAGCAGTGCAACCAGAACAATCTTCTTAAACTTAAAGTTACCTTCAACTATTCCTATTTTCCTATATATTTTAATTAAATTCATTATCCAAACTTGTCATCTCCACCACGGCCACCCACTCCCCCAACCTGACCAACCCACTCTACCCTAATCACTTGCCCAAATTGTTCCTGTACCTCCTGACTAGTCCCACTGCTCAAAAATTGCTAATGACTTTGCATTTCACTCAGAGTGAAAGAGAAAGTTCTTACTATGATTTATTAGTAAAAAGCCATATGGGATGTGCACACCTGACCCACATTCTCTTGTTATTTCCCTGATCTCGCCCTCTGATATGCTGCCTCTACTTATTATTATTTTTTCTTTCTTTTTCTTTTCTGTAGAAATGGGGGTTCCCTATGTTGCCCAGGCTGGTCTCCCTCCTGCCTCGGCCTCTTAAAGTGCTGACATTACCGGTGTGAGCCACAGCACCTGGCCCGTCTCTACTTATTCTAGCCACATTATATTTGTTGCTATTTCTTGAACACCTCAAGCACACTCCTTCCTCAGGGCCTCTGCACTTGCTGCTTTGAATTATTTACTTGAGTTATTCTTCCTTCATGTTGTCTACATGGCTGCTATTTTCAGGGTATTGCTCAAAGGTCTCTTTCACAAGGGGTGACCTGACTAGTATATATAACATTTCAATTCCTTTCATACTCTTTCCATCCTCTTCCTTGTTTTATTTTTTGGCCCAAAGCATTTCTACTATCTAATATGCTATATGTTTTAGTTATTTAGCTTGTTTACTATCGGATTTGTCCCTAATGGTATATAAACACCATAAATGAGGATGTTAGTTCCTTAAGTATCACAGAGTCCAGAAAAGTGCCTGTTACACAGAAGTGCTCCATCAGTACTTATTGATAAGCAAATAAATGAATAAATAAACCTCTCTGAATCTGGGAATCATTCAGGATAACCCTTATGAGGTTGTTGTAATATTGACTCTAGATAATACTTGTAAAGAGTTGAGCATAGTACCTGGATGTATTGGGTTAAATGAAATAGATTGTTTACATTCATTTCACTTGTTTCTTTTTGCTTTTTAAAATGTGGCTACTAGAAAATTCAAAACTACATATGTGGCTTGTGTCTGTGGTTTGAATTATATTTCTATTGGATGGCACCTCTGAGATTCCATGTGAATTCTCTGACAGCAGAGATTCAAGTGCATGGTAGGATAGGAACCAGATCATACAGAAAGTTAAAAAGGCAGAGCTTAATGAAAGAAGGAGGGGAGAGGGAAGGAGCTCTGTCATTAGGAGTGTAGCAGGAAGCAGATGGCAAGAGACAACCATATTGAGAGGGCCACATTGTGACAGATAGTTACCTCCAGTCAAGGCTCACAACTAGTCCAAAGGAGACCCTACAGGGAGGGAACATAGGAGGGGGAAACAATACCTTGACCTCATTCTCCTCCCTTACTCTGATGTCCTTGGGTCCTCCCCACTGCCTGAACCAGGAGGAAGCCAGAGGAAAGGGAGGCCTCTGAAGTTTTCTCTGCGTCAAAGTCAGCCTCACCAGCAGAGGTATAGAAAGAGACACAATAAATCTTGGGGAGCCAATGGGAAATATCCAGCAAGGGGGTGCTCATTTTTATACAGTGCTATAGACTGCCTTTAATTTCCTTATGTATGGTGTCAGCTCCTCATGCATGCAGGTGCTGAACAGAAACATCTCAATATGCCAAATGCAGTTCATATCATCTCTCTCAGTTTTAGACTAATTCCTCTATATATAATAACTGTAGGGAGTACAACTTTGATCCTGTAGGTAGCTACAAATGAATATGCTCTACTCTTTTGAGTTTCTACAAGGCTACCTTACCGTTCATCAGTAGATGTACAAGTGTTCTGTCAATATTAATTCTCAGAATAGTCATAGCTAGAGCCTCCTGTCCCTTGTCCTAAGTTCCGGCTGAGAAACTGCTAGAGCATCAGAAGCAGTAAGTGGCCTGCACCAAGACACGTTGCAAACTGCTATCAGGGTGGTGATTAGAATTTCAAGTTCCTGACTTAAGCTTAGACAGATTGACTGCATAATGCCTCTAGAGAGAAACTGCAGCTGGCTGGCAACTTTGGCAGAATGTAGCAAGGTCTGGCTTAATCTCAGTTTTCTGAAGAATTTCCCATGGGAATCCAAGACCCTCAGTGGAGCAAACCTTTGACTCAGCTAATTATAGTAGGCCTGGTCCAAAGCACCTTCCAGTAAAGAGCAGCCTTCCCAGGAGATGATTGAGTGGTTTGTTTCATTGTACTTTCCTTGCTTCAATTTCTTCGATAAAGTCACACACTGATCTGCAGCTAAACACATTGCTGTTTAGGGGAAATCACGAATTAATGAAATGTGCTTCAGTGTTTATTGCTACATGGAAAATGTGTTGTACCGGCGAGCAGAAACACTGCGGTGATTACAGTTAATAGAATCAGGGCTCCCTGATGTTTCCCTCAAACCATCCTTGTTTGTATGGCTACTCTACCAATTTAGAATTCCTGATGCTAGAGAACTCAAACCTAGGGATGAGTCTGTTAAGAGCTAATTTCCATCATTATCTATCATTGTCTCCTCTGAAAATTTATTCATTTAATGTCTGGTGTCTCTTAACACACGTCTATTTCTTTGCATCTATGTCAAAATAATTTAAAATAAAAGAATGGCAAGCCGCATCAGGTTACTGTTCACCTATCCATGCCAGTCACTGGTAAATAGATCAAAGGTGCTGATCTAAAGTTCCTGAAGAGAAAAGGACAAGCAAATGCTAATTAGGCAAACAAAGAAAGCACTTTTCAGTATAAATGAATACATTAACTTAGCTTTTGTTATGTAAGAGCTAATTCTTCCTTTTAAAGAACAAGGCAAATTCATAAAGACCCTCCTATGAATGGTTATTATAGAATATGTAGGAATACTAAAAAATTTTAGAGATAGTCTTCCTTGCAAGATGATGACAGTCTAATAGGAAGGATGGTTTTTGAAGTAGTCAACAATTTTATATTGAGGCAGCAATCCTGCAAAGCTCTCTGCTGGATGCCAGTGATCCCACAGGAAAGATACTTGCTCTCGCCTTCAAGATGCTAACAGTCTAGCCTTAGATATGTATTCTTTAAACTAAATAGGAAAGCTGTCTTAGGACAGGAACCATGCAAGCAGACTCAGATGGAAATTTGTGTGGTTTATTGGACAGTGTAATGAGGAATAAATCCTATAGAGAAATGAGGGAAGCAGGTTTAGGTAAAATGAAACACTGGGTATAGCTGATCTCACAAGCTTGAACTAGAATAATCCTTCAGAATTGTCCCAAATTGAGGCAAGAGACTATGCCCTGGAGAGGGGTCTTAAACACTAATGAGGTGGCTTCCTTCATGGGAGCAAAGTCCAGAGCAGTTCATAGCTGTGAGCCTTCAGTGACATACCTCCTTGGCAGCTGGTGGTAGCTTGTTTAGAAGACCAGAGCGGGGGAGCACACCATCAGATGTAGTGCGGTTGGACCCTTCTTGCTTAAATCCACTTGCTTCTCATGGTATGTTTAGTCCATCTGTGAACAGCTTGTCTGATTATTTGGTCTCCTTTCCTGGTAAAATTTACAAGGTGTAGTTTCTCCTATGGCACTGGTGTTGACCTCTCATGTGAGCTCCTGGTCACCATGTCCTTCTGGGGCCACAGCAGGTACACTTGTGCATTGTGCCAAATTCAGCAGGGAAATACCAAGTCTCCCTCAATGAATCACCAAAAGCCAAAAGCAGTCTTCACTGTCCCTTTCTGTAACAGCAGTCTCACATCATCCTCATGATCAGGGTTCCTTGCTAATTTGTTGACTCCCTTCCTTGTCTCTGTATCTCTTAGCATGAGAGCACAAAATGACTAAATAGCAGTTAAAGCTGTAAGTTCAAAGGGAATTTTCCCATGTCCTTCAGACCACAGAACCCAGAGTTACTGAAACAAGGAGCTCACATTCCCAAGTAGGTTATGGGATGTATGCTTCATCCTGGAGGATGATGTCCCATCCTCACAGAGAATTCTGTCCTTGCTGGTATCTCAACTGCACCTTGAATACTTATTCTATCACTCCTCAGGTTGGCGGCTTCTGAGTAGTATAGTAGTATGTGTTAGAAACAGGAGATAAAATAGCCAAGTACATACTGTCTCACTTCTGCTATAGAGTTGGTGACTGTAGTTCAATACAATGTCACTGGCTTTGTCTTAATACTGAAAATATGTCTTCCAGCATTGTTCCTTTTATTATTGAGTTGACTATGCTTGACTATTTTTATTTTCATATAATTTTAGAATCACTGTGTCAGTTTATACACACATGCAAACACAGGTTGATGAAATCTAAAGAAAATTGGATTGATCATATGTAATAAAACCTATAGATCAACTTGGGGAAAAAGGACATCTTAACAATACTGTTCAATCTATAAGCATCATACGTTTCTTTTTTTATTTAGGTCTTTAATTTCTCTCAATAACATCTACATACAGGTTTTATGTATCTTTCTCGTTATTTTAATTATTTTATGTTATTGAAAGGGTATCCTTTTTCATTTTATTACCTATTTTAATGTATCTGCTATATAGAAATATAATTATTTTATATTGACCAAATTTTTGATAACCTTGTTAACTTATCACATCTAATAATTTGAAGATTCCTTTGGATTTTTATATAAACAAGTGTGTAATCCATGAATACTGACAATTTTACATCTTTCATTTCTACATTTATATATAATTTTTCTCCTTAATTTACCCCATTGGCTCAGATCACTAAGACAATAATGAATAAAAGTAGTAAGAATTAACATTTTTATCTTAGTCACAATCTCAAAGAAATCGTTTTTAAAATTTTGCCATTCAATTTGATGTTTGCTTCAGGTTTTGTAGCAATCTTTTGTCAGATTTAGAAAGTTCCCTTCTATTCTTGCCTAGGTCACTAAGTTTTTTTTATAAATGTGTATTAAAGCTTATCAATTGATTTATCACATCTTTTGAGAAGATCATCTACTTTTTCTCCTTTGTGAATGTAATTCATTAGCTTTATCTTTTTAAATAATATAAAATCTTGCATTTTTTGAATAAATACACCTGTGTATACCCTATGACATACCAGGAAAGATTTCTGAACCTTGACATGAGTGTAAGGATATTTTGCACATGGGGACAACACACATAATTGTGGCCAAGAAAATAAACTGTGACAGATTGAATCCCGAACCCATTTCTTCCGTCTCAACTTCCTGCCCTATGGTAGTAATTTTCTTTTTTTTTATTTTATGTTTTTGATTCAGGGTCTCATTTGATTGCCCAGGCTAGAGTTCATTGACACAATCTCAGCTTACTGCAGCCTCCACCTACCGGGTTCAAGCTATTCTCTTGCCTTAGCCTCCTGAGTAGCTGGGATTACAGGCGTGTGCCTCCACACCCAGCTAATTTTTGTATTTTTAGTCAAGATGGGGTTTTGCTATGTTGGCCAGGCTGATATCTAAATCCTGACCTCAGTGATCCACCCGCCTTGGCCTCCCAAAGTGCTGGGTTTACAGATGGGAGCCATCATGTCCGATCTATAGTAGTAATTTTCACCATAGTTTCCGTGGCCTCACTGATGATAGAGATAACTTGCTAATACTTTTGGACTTTGCCAGGACTTTGACTTTGGTGAATGGGTGTTTACTAGAGGTGATATGGGATTTTTTTTCATAAGAAATGGGGTCTTGCTATGTTGCCCAGGCTGCAGTGCACTGGTTATTCACAGGGGCACTCCCACTACTGATCAGCAGAGGAGTTTTGACCTGCTTCTGGGCCATTCCACCCGCTTTAGGCAACCTGCTGGTTCCCTGCTGAAAAGCCATATTGATGCCAAACTTAGTGCAGATACTTGTTCAGCACAGTGCACTAAAGCCCAGAACTGCTGGACCCAAGCACTCCTCCTGCCTCAGCCTTTTAAGTAGCTGGGACTAGATGTGCATACCACTTCTCCCAGCCTGATATGGAAAAAATTTGCTCCCTTGTGCTTCTGTCATTCCCAAAGAATAACATAGTATTTTATTGTTCATTCAGCTTGGGTTACAGAATAAAACAAGGTAGAGCAGGGCCACCTCTGTTTATGTACAGGCATGCAACCTAAAGTGGAACTACCTCAGCGGACCTCCACACAGGCTTAGGCAGAACCACCCAGTCAACCTACAGATGTTCAAGGAAGAAATAGAAATTTGTTGTTGGATGCTTCTGTGATTTATGGTTGTTTGTTATGCACCATAATGGTAGATATAGCTGATTAATACATTAGGGATGAGTGACAACTTTTTTATTTCACATTGGATATGAAATACAAAGATTCTAGATTATTGGATTTTCCTCCACAGAGGATTTACTCTATCATTTGATATGTAGTTAGACTTGAGGCAAGTCATCTGAATCTAATAAGGAACTGGGCTAAGCTTGGACTGAAATACCATCTTCTGAAGGTTCTCTCTACCACTGACTTACTCCTGCTTCTAATGTGAAGCCCTTCAGGTTTCCAGTGAGAGTTTTGTGTGTTTACTAGGATTTCTCCTCCTTGGCATATCATTAACTATGATTTTTGTCTTCTTAGCAGTGTGGAACTTCTGGAAACACCTTTGCTTTTCAGCAAGTTATTGTTTCTTCTTAGCCTGTCACACTGTTTAGTTAACATTCAAGACATGCCCCAAAGGGAAAACCATTGTAATGCCGGGAGGGACATGCACCTTCTTCTAGAATCTTAGCCTCTCATGCTGACTGCCTTGGCAGACAATTACTTCCATGTTTGCCTCCCCAGAATATTGAAAATATTGAATGCCCTGCAGTCTTCACTGCTTCAGAGCACCTGGGATCTGCTGAGCTACTCAGCCTCTTATCTTCCTCCAAAAATCAGTATATGCTCCATGGGGGAAGAACAGCATGGAGTATGTTACATTCATCTAATTAACCTCAGTTCTATCCAGTATCTCAGTCCCTCAAATCCTGGCAATCTCAGCATCTCCCCAATAATTCAAAAAGGTTTTATTGAATTTTAGCTGGTTTTTCTAGTCTGCTAGAAGCTAATTCATCATAGCAAGAAGCAGAAGTCATGTAATTTTTATTTTTCACATTTCTCTAAGATGCATCAATATCTATTCATTTTCACTGTTGTATAACATTCCTTTATGTGAATATAGTTTATTTATTCATTTTTCTGTTCTTAGAGATTTTTCAACTTTCTGCTAATATGAACAAAGCTATCCTAAATGTTTTTACATATATTTTGGTAAATATATAAAAGAATTTCTCCAGGGTATAAACTTCAGAGTAGAATTACTGACTTATAAAATAACTTAAAAGTTACCACCAAATTGTTTTTTGAAGTGACAGTTAAAATGTATACTCCTCATCAGCAAACACTACTTTAGTTTTGTCCTTAGAATATATCTACAAATATTCTATTGGATATTAATAAACATTTGGAACTTTTCCTGGATTTTTGCTATTATAGACAATAGTGTTTTTAGAAGTTTTTTTCTATATGTTTTGGTATATGTGAAAGGATTTCTCTAGGATATATACCTCAGAATAGAACTGCTGGGTCATAGGATAGAGGAATATTCAAATTAGAAAGTAATGCAACACCATTTTCCAAGGTGGCCAAATGTTTACTCCCTACTAGCAGAGTTTGTGTGCTTAATTTTTTTCTTTCAATTTATCTCAAGTCAATATTCTAATCTAAGACTTCTTACTTTTTAAGTTTTCTGTCAATTTTTAAAATGCAAGATCCTTGAAGGGGGAAATATTTTTTGTTTATCCTATCCCCACATTTAGAAAATTACCTAGTACCTAGTAGCCACTCAATAAATACTTGTTGAATGAATCAATCAGTGAGTCAAAATATGGCGTTTGTAGGAAGATTAAAGTAAGGGAAGATTATTAATTGTGTTTTGAACATGTGCATAAAATATCAGGGACAAATTCACATGAAGCTTTCCAAAGGGGAGCCTGACAGCAAGGTGAGTTAGAAGCTTGGGAAATAGGTCAATATTTCTTTCATTATGTATTCTTAACCAACTCATCTCCCCATCAAAATTAGTTATAATACCTCCATGTTTGCACTACATGGGCTAGTACATTTAATCATTTCACGGTTTTTATTTGTAGCCTATCTCTTAGGATAATCAGAAATATGTATGCTTCTATGCAATAAGCTCTCTGATTGTGCAGATTTGGAGATATAATAACATTATGATCAAGATTTTTGCCAACCCTGAGCCTAACTGACTAGATTTAATTATTAATTCTATAATAATCAAGATTCAGCAAGGAAGATAGAGTCACTATAAATATAGGAATAAGGGATACAATACTAGAATCAGGACTTGTGTGATTTCTGAAAGTGGCCACAAATTCTCATCACTGTCACATGGTCCACGATACTCACTCACATGTCTTGGATACTTGCCGACAGTGAGACTGAGCTTCGCTGTGTGACTTGTTTTGGCCATTGGTACAATATCAAATATGATGCAAGCAGATATTTGAAGACTTTTTGAAAAATGGAACTTGTCCTCTCTTGCTACTTTTTGCAACCCTGCAACTGCCTTGCAAAGAAACCTAAGCTAGACTGGTGGGAGAGAAAACTTAGACACCCTGTTAGAGAGTCTTCCAACTGTAAGACCAGCCACCATCATCCAGTTAACAGCCAATCCACTACCTGACCACAGATGCAGACAACCAGAGCTCAAGGGAAGTTTGTGAAAATCACTGTACCTGGCACCCAACTGGGTTTTGTTAGGTCTGTGAAGTTACCTTTTTGGAGGAAGCCACCAAATCAGACTGATGCAACCTTCTGAAAAAAGTGCATTTTACATTCACCTAGGACACCCAGCAGTGATCAGACACTCTGGCCCAGATCAGGTGAACTTGAGATCTACCTTCAAAGAACTTTGAGCTAAATAAAATGGTGTTTGTTTATATTTGAGAGTGATGTGTTTTAAAGCAAAAGCTAAGTGGTCCAAAGCTTACATGAATGGTCAAGAAACTGGAAGCTATAGTTGGAAATTAGAGAAACACACATTAGCAACTCTAGTCTGAAGCACTGGAGTATCTGGACAACCAGAGCTCAAGGGAAATTTGTAAAAATCACTGCACTTGGCACCCAACTGGGTTTTGCTGGGTCTGTGAAGATACCTTTTTAGAGGAAGCCACCAAATCAGACTGATACAACTTCTTGAAAAAAGTGCATTTTACTTTCACCTAACATATCGCATGTAACACTAGTCACAAAATTCTATCCTGAAATCATACAAAGAGAAAGATTCTGTGAAACAGCCTTAAGCAACAGTAGTAATGGTGCCATATTGATCCCCCTCCCAAAAAAAATTCAGCCCACATGTTTATTAGGGATGTGACCTTGGAGAAGTTCCACCGAGTGTCAGTTTGTAAAATGAACACTATAGGAGTTAATTTCACTGGATTTTAAGAGTTGAATAAATGAAGGTTTGGAAGATGGCCAAGCATCTGGCAAGTACACAATAAATGGTAGCTATTATTATTGTCCTTTTGTATTCTTCTCCAAATCCAGCAGAATTCCTTGCACACACAAGATATACATTACATTTTTAAAAAAGTAAATATCTTCTCACTATCTCACCCTCTCTTGAGGTGCCCACACACACACAAAAAATCTCATGGATAATTTATTCTAGAATTTTGTTCCCTTCAAGTGGTCAAAAAGTATTTTACTTTTTCCTCTGGTACTTGGCACTGAGTCAGCTTAGGCCAAGATTAGTTTATCTGATTTTTAGAATACATCTGTTCCACTTTCAAATGTTGAATTTACTGATATTTAGACATGGGGTAATTGTCTTATGTCCCACTATCTCTCAAAGACTAATAGACCAAAATATTTCAAAATTCTCCTATGTGCAAATGTATTTATATTCTGAAATGTAGCCCATGTAGGCCAGAGGGTTACAACCCCCTAGAGGAGTGAGTTCTTTGTTCCACACTTCTCCTATTTATTTATTCTTCAGCATGGCATGCAAGGCCTATTTGGTTGTCACCACTGTACATCTTCAGTTTCATCTGTTGCCACGAGCAATTCAGACTCTAGTTATAAACATGCCATGTCATCTTTCACATCTAGGTATGTACACTTTCTGTTTTTTTGATTTCTGGAAGGTTCATAAGTTTTATCTTCAATTGGCCAGCTCCTTTTCATCCTTCAAGTCTTTAATTAAACTAGCATGTCCTCTAGGAAGCTTTCTTTAGCCTTTCAACACTGAGTTCAGCGTCCTGCCTGTACAAAGTGATCTCTTACTTTTGCCATCTTCCACCCCTAGAGATGATGAAAGCTATAAAGGCAGAAGCCAGGTTGATATGATTCACTGTTACATCCCCTCTTCACAGTTACTCAGGCTTTATAGAAGAAATGCCTGTGTTGAACCACTCACTACCATATATGAACTATATGATCTTGGGCAAGTTACCTAACTTTTCTAAATCTCAGTTTCTTCCTCTGTATAATGGGAGAAGAATTGTTCTTACCTTGTAGAGCTGTGGTGAGGATTAAACAAGATGATTCAAATAAGGGATTTAGAACACTGCCTGGCACATAAAAGCACCCAGTAAGTGTGAGTTTTCAAAGAAACACAATCCCTTTTATGTGGTGGTATTCCCAGACCAAACTGAGAGTCAGGCTGCTATTTCTCATGGCCCAATAATGAGATGCAAATGAACTGGAAGGAAGTCAGTTCCTATTTCTGTAACCAGTTACAGGGAGAAGGCCTGGAAATTATCACCAGACCAACTCAAAATTACAAAATTTTCAAGAGCGTATATACCTTCTAAGCTATATGTTAACATGTAACTGTGCGTTTATCCAAAGATATAAGTGATTAACTTCTTTTAATCTATAACTAAGGTTTGAGTCCTGAACACCTTGCCTCAGTAAATTTATTTAATCTAAATGGGTCTAGATGCTGGGGTGACTACCCTTATCTTGTCTTCTGCTTAATTACAGAAGTTTGAGGAGTTCCTTCAAACCCCCAAAAAGCTTGTTTGTGGAGGCCTGGGGAGTTTCTTTAGACCCACAAAAAAAACTTGTTTAATCCTAAATGGGTCCTGTTAAGAATTCTTTAGTTACTTTGTTACACTTTAAAGCCCAGGAAAGGCCTAGACAAAATTACTAATGGGCTTTTGTTACAACCCAACCTTTGTATAAGGACATTGGCTTTTAATTTTGACTTAACCACTCAGTCAGTACTGAAACAGTTGTTATGGAGGCCTGCATTAGTGAGATCTGGCCTGCCACAGGAGGTGTTCAGAAAATCTTTAATTATACTGATGAACTTAAATACCTTGGAGACTTGACCAGCTTTTTTAATCTTGATTTTCTCAAGATTCTATAAGTTCTATTTCTTTTAAGAGTTATTCTTTGTATCCAAAAATAAAGTACATTGTAGGAGCTTGTTACTTTAGATTGCAAGACATATAAATGTTATTTAAAAAGTAAAAATTTTCAGGAGGCTGACACAGGAGAATGGCTTTAACCCAGGTGGGTAGAGGTTGCAGTGAGCCAAGATCACGCTATTGCAATCCAGCCTGGCAACAGGGCAAGACTCCATCTCAACAAAAAAAAAGAAAAGAAAAAATTTTAGTGTATGCCTAGTGGCATATAAAAGGAGAGCCAAATCCAAGCGTCAGTTTTGTAAGCAACATATACCCTATCTGCATCTTTTGCCTTGCAAAATTATCTGCATGCAAGAAATTCTCTTCATACACAGTTCTCAATAGCTAGATTACTTAGTTATGTCTCCACCTTTAGAAAGAATGTCGTGTCGTACTTTCTTCCTCTTGTCAGTTTCACCACTGCTGTGCCTCTGGTTCCATGTTACTGTCAAATTCCCAGCCACATTTCCCTCTGGAAGCTTGCCCCCCAGAATTCTCCTCCTTTTAAAATGATTCCTGCAATTGCCCCTCAAGCATCTTTTATGCACTTACCTCAAGGACCCCAGTTATACCCATGCCAGTAACCTCTAGGGTACTAAGTTGGACACATCGCTTTCTTTTTGCCTCAAGGAAACCTTGTTGGATACCATTTCCTAGTTCTCCAGAGGGCAATAAGTAGATGCCCCAAAACTACCAGAAATTTATGGCTCCTCTCTCTTTTTTTGTTGTTTTTTTATTCCTGCCTGTGCAGCTGCAGCTGGAGCTCCCTGAGAAGCTAAAATGCACTGAGCTCTAGGGGGTTAACGTCTGGCCACAGTATAATTCTCCTGCTTTGTATTGAGGAGGGTGGAATGCACTTGGAACAGCTGTTATGGTGAATTCTGTGTTGAACCCATCAGAGACAGATAATGCTTCCTTAACAGCTTTCAGACAGTATAGATTTGTACCAGTCTTCATGTATATGTTGAATTCCCTTGCCAGAGTCTCAGAATAGTGAAAGGGGTCAAATTTGACATTTAAATTAATATTTTATACCTCTATTATGTAAAGGAATTCATTTCTTGGTTTCATTAAGATTTAATATTTTTATCATTTTATAGTAACTCATTTTTTTCTAAATTAAATGACATTAGCGAAGATTTTCAAAAGACAATAAAATGGGTAAATTCTTAGTGCAGATAATGTTTTCTCTTCTGCTTTTGTAATTTTCATGATTGTACATATGATGTGCTAATTGAGGGCAAGCTATTAATCAAAAGAGGTTAAGCCTCCTTAAAAAAGAAAGGAAAGGAATTCTCTCGCTATGGTGTCATGCAAATCTGGTGTAAAATATTCAATTAAGCAAAAACAATGTAATGGCATAGTAATGTCGCCACTCCACCTCCAAGACTGACATTAAGGAAAAGTGACTCAAAGGAATTAAGAAATTGTTGAGCTTATCTTTAGCAGAGTGGCAATGATGGAAACTAAATTAGAGAGGAAAGTATTGAGTAGTAAGGAATATAAACCACATATTTGAGACATGGAAGGGCAAATGGAAGAAGGAGACATAGTAAAGGAGATGGTGAGGTGCTGAGATAAATGAAAAGCTTCAATGGGGATAGACAAGTGTGTGGATTTGCAAAGAAGGAGTGAAAGGACTAAGAAAGACATTCCAGATTTTCCAGAAAATTCAGGTTAACAAAAATAGATTGGTTATCCCTAGAAAGAAATGATATTTTGCTCACCTTGAGTTAGTTTGACTAAAGGAATAAGGGGGTCTGTATTAGTCTGTTCTCACACTGCTATAAAGAAATACCTGAGACTGGACAATTTATAAAGAAAAGAAGTTGTATTGGCTTATGGTTCCGCAGGCTGTACAGGAAGTATGATTCTGGCATCTGCTCGGCTTCTGGGGAGGCCTCAGGAAATGTACAATCGTGGCGAAACACAAAGGGGAAGCACACACATCACATGACTGGAGTAGGAGCAAGAAAGAGGGGCGGGAGGTGCTGTACTTCTAAACAACCAGACCTCACAAGAACTTACTCACTGTGGTGAGGACAGTATCACAGGCCCCACCTGCAACATGGGGGATTACAGTTCGACACGAGATTTGAGTGGGGATCCAAATCGTTCAGGGTCCCTGTCTCAGAGGTCATGAAATTCAGCTAAGTTTTGTGCTTTCCAGGCCACCTGTCCAGAGGCTTTGGACAGCCTGCTTTAAAAATTTGAGAACCCTGAGTACCATCTCTCCAAGACTAGTTCAAGAACAAGCCCAATTGCCAACTTCAACATCATTTATCATCTCTGAACTTGCACAGTGCCAACAATCTTCTGATCCTAGAAGTGACAAGAATATCGTGGCTAATACTTTTTTATGCCTTCTCCTCTAAAGATTCTCCTTTCGTTGTCCTCCTGGGGAGATGCTGAAATTGGTATGTGAGCAATGTGAAAGGAAACATATTTCTAGAAATGACCTTGTTTTCCAGAAAGCCAACATTGCTACTTTGCCAAATTACTCCTGGGTGAAAAGTATAAAGACAAAATTGTCTCAAGGGATTGTGAGAAGCAGCAAGTACTTGAAAAGAATATTACATTTTTTTAAAAAATGAAGAAATCCACCTTGAGTCAGCTTCTGAAAATATGCTAAAAGCATTTTCTTCAAGCAGTACAAAAATGTTTAGTTTGTGAGATTGTTTCAAAGGGATTTCCATTTTACTACTGACTAAATCTTTTAACGCAGAATTGGAAGAGAAAATGTCTTCACATTAATCTACCACAGTAAGTGCCTTTAATTTAGATAAAGGAAAGCTGAATAATTAGATGACAGCATAAATACCAGCAATGATAACCAAAAAAAAAATATGTACCGTCAAAAATCGCAGGTACAAGTGACCTGTTGTTTAATCTACAGGGCTCCGAAGAATGTTTATTTCTGTCATCTAATGTTGCACTGTTAAAATCTTACTGACAAAATACTTAACAGTGAATTTTATTAATAATTAAGTTTAAACAAAAAAACCTTAGGATTTAATTTTGTTTCTCAGAACTTTATAATGATGGTATTTGTTTTCATCTCAGCCTTGGTTCAATATTGATTTTATTATTTGGCCTTTTGGTATTTGGCAAACTATGTATTTGGTGTGGTTATAATGTTTTCCATAGTATTCAGGAGCTCAGGGAAAGGCCTCACTTTTTCAGCAGTATAAACAGCTTATTTCCCTAACCAATCCATTCATGTAGACAAGTGCAATTAAAAATTCCTTGTGCTCCATTATCTTGGAGTGGGGAAGGGCTACAGTAATAAGCCCCAGTTCTCAGATTCTCCTTCTCTCTCTCTAAGAATTCTAAACTGGATGCTATCATTTTTCCACCTCAAATGACTATGGATGGGAAACACTTAAATGTTAACAGCATTATTTGACCATGGATATGTTAATGAATTCTTCTTGTCTTGCTCAACTCCAGAATCCAAGTTCAAGGGGAAAAATCAAGGGGTAGAGTCACAGGTCATAGTATCATTCAATTAAGCAGGCTAAGCACCATTCCATCTATTCTCTGGAGCTGTCTTTTTATACCTATTTTTCTCTGTTCTTTGTTTAGCCTTTTCCTGCAGATTGTTCCCTCAGATGTGGGAACTCACTCCTAATTGGCACACTCACATTGAAGTGTAACAAGTTAGAAGTGGGCACCTAATTTTTCTTGGTTCCACTGTTTGATATGGCTAAATGAGGCTACATTCAGTAACATTAAAATAAATATCTAGTAATTAATCTAACCTTTTTTCTGCATCCTTGTATCATTTATTTATTGCCTTTCAGCTCCAAATCCATCCTTTTGCCTGTTCTGTGAAATGGATCTGAACCCTTTAAATATTTTTCTTTGCCAGCTGACACAATGTTAAGGCTTGTCAGTACAGAGCCCCAGAAAGACACTGAAGGATACCAGGGTTTTGTTTCCTGATGCTGGTGATGGTTTACCAGCTCCTTCAGCACTTGTAGTCTGTTTGGTGCCCAGCAACTATGATGTGTGGTGGTAAGTGGTATCTGTCAGCCCCTCTGTCTCTGCTTCTAGTGGGTTTATATAGGAGTGTCTCCAATGAGACAGTCCTGGTAACAGATTTCACTACCACTTTAGCAGAAGAATGACTGGTAAATTCCAGAGGACAGGTTTCAGCAAGTTCTCTCAGCCCTTCTTTCATTCACTGAGCCACAGCTGTCTCTCCCACAGGTCTGGATTCCAGCCCTATGTGGCGGGTGACAGGGTAGGGGAGCTGCTTTCCTGTAGCTGCTCTATCTCAGCCCTAGGGTTGGTAGCTGCTCCTTCTATTTGCTACCTTATATTATTGAGAGTTATTTGCACTTCCTAATAGCCAGTCCCTTATTACTTCAATTTCTTATTTAGTAAATAATTCTTGTCTAAATTACTCTCTCTTTATCTTTGAATCCATGCTGATAGAATCTTCTAGTCAAACACTGTATTCTAAACCTAATGACCTTAAAACAAAATTCCCTCTGTTTGAGGGAAGAACTCAAATTGTACTTTCCTCTGCTCTCATGCCACACTCAACAACACCAATCAACACAGACAGACTTCTGGGACCAAATGTGTGTGTGTGTGGGTTTCTTCCCACCACCAAGCAAGCAATTAAATCTCCACCAGACACCAGTTGGGTATCCTACAGTTTCATTTTGTCGCTCTCTACCTGGAGATAGCATCAGATCCCACAGGATGAGGGCTTAGTTCTACAACACTGCCCCCCTTCAGAAACTAGTCCCAAGTTCAGCCTCCAGAACCTCTGACCAACCAGCTTCAAGTTGGAGTTCCCATGGCCAACTCTTTGGT
This sequence comes from Aotus nancymaae, assembly GCF_030222135.1. NCBI lineage: Eukaryota > Metazoa > Chordata > Mammalia > Primates > Aotidae > Aotus > Aotus nancymaae. The sequence goes on from NW_026988460.1 coordinate 9,084,341, forward strand.
TAATTTGCTGGAGTGGCTCACAGAATTCAGGGAAACACTTATGTTTACCAGTTTATTATAAAGAATATTACAAAGGAAACAAATGAAGAGACGCATAGAGCAGGCTATGGGGGGAGGCATATGGAGTTTCCCAGGCCTCTCTGTGTATGCCACCCTCCAGGAACTGCCGTGTATCTAACTATATGAAAGTTTCTGAACCCTATCTTTTTGGGGCTTTTAGGGAAGCCTTATTACATAGGCATAATTGATTAAACCATTGGCTATTAGCCCCTTTCCTGCCAGAAGGTTGGGGATCCTGCCTTTGTCTTTCTAGTGACCATTCCCTATCTCAAAGCTGGGGGGCTGCTGGCCATCCAACCATCATTAACATACAAAAGGATATCACTTTGGAGATTCCAAGTGTTTTAGAAGTTGTGTGACAGGAAACAGGGATGAGACCCTGTAGATATTTCACAATATCAAACTCTCATTTCCCATCTTCCTGAAATAATGAAATATTTACTTTTATGCACCACATTAATGATAGCAGTTGCTACTCAGAAGAGAAGAGGAAGAAAATGGAAGCAAAATGGAAAACTTCTGTGTACCTTTTATATTCTATTTTATTAATAAGTACCTGCAACAACACTTCTACGACTGCCAAAGAAGAACTAATTACGACAAAATTACTCTTCTACTTTAAATAACAACAAAGCTGGAAAGAAATATATGAAACAATGATTTTTAGGCATCAGACTACAGCCAGCACATGACTATGATGATTGGAAGAAGGAAATCAAATGAGATATGATAGACCCAGCTTATGGCCTGGAGGAAATTATCAGGCCACAGTGCAGGAAGGGGAACAAATTCTGGCAATCTTATTTGACTGAGAGGAAAACTCAGTTTGGATAAGAAATATCTGCACAAAGAGAGAGAGAGCTCTGTGGATTTGCACACAGAGTCCCCTTGAGTTTTTGGCTGAAGACTAATCTGTGCGTGAGTAGGATGAAATTTCCCCAAACCGAGGAAAGAACAACTGGAAAACACTGGGCTGAACAATTCACAAAGCTCACAAAAGACTGGGAATATTTGCATTTCCACCAGTCAGAACAGAAAGACCTTGTAATAGACAGAACATTTGATAAAGTTTTCTGCACACCTTAGTAGCAAGGCAAAATCAGTCCGAGATTGAAGTGTGCTCTGGACTTGCCGTAATGTGCCTTGAATGAAAACTTCAAAAGGATTATGAGATTAATCTGCAAGTTACTTCTGTGGAAAGACAAAATCCAATACCCACAACACAAAATTAAGACTATTGAATATTAAACTAAAAATTGCCAGACATGCAAAGGAGCCATCTAAAAAATTGACCCAAATGATGGAATTATACCCAAAAACCTTGAGACAGTTATATTAAGTCTAAAGGTACATTCAGAGATTTGAAAAATCATACAACTATAATGAAGAGAAATGGCGACATTAAAAAGACCAAAATGAACTTCTAGAAATGAATGATTCAATATGAAAAAGTTGAAAATCACACTGGATGTGATTATCAGAAGAATAGACACCAAGAAAGAAAAGGTAAGTGGCCCTCAAGGTCTAGCAATTGAAAATCTCCAAAATAAAGCACTGAGAAAAAGGAGTGAACAAAAAAAGACACAGAATTTCAGGAAGCTGTGGGATGATGTTAATCTTTCTAATAAATGTGTCATTAGAGACCCCAAAGTAGGGAAGAAAGTTGAAAGAAAATACAAGAACAAATAATAGTACAGATGAGACAGAGTAAAGATGGGACTTGGCCCCACCCTTTACTGATACATTTTTTTCCTTTTCTTTCTTTTTTTCTGACTGCTGACCATGGGATTTTGAAGAAACTAAAATAAGCAGTGTCCCACCATAAATCTTACTCAAGGAAGTTAACCTTATCATCTGCAGTGCACAAGACCAGAAGAATGACTGATCTTTACCCCTCGCCTCATTATAACACTAAAACCTCTGGCCAGGGGGTCCTTATCTGCCATTTTTTGATGATGTGATGTATGTGTTAGCATGATCCCTTACTATACCTAAGCATCCCGCACTCCACCCCATACATGTAGGGATGCTCACCTACTTCTTGAATTATTCATGTCACCTCCTTAGGACACTGCAGTGCACTCCCCTCCAGGAGACGGCTGGAGAACTTTTGCTCCAGTGCTGTCTCCTTTGTGTTCCAGCATAAGCCCCTAATAAAGCTTTGTCTGGGAAACTTGCTTGGCTTCATGTCAATTTCTATTACATGAGAGCCTAAGGACCTATGGACGGTAACATAAATATTCTCAGATCTAATGAAAATGAAAACCACAGATTGAAGAATTTTAGCAAACCCAAGTAGAAGAAACATAAAGAACAGCACAATGATATGCATAAGAATCTGTGAAAGGGAAATAAATCTTGGGGCCCCAAATCACTAAGCTACAGGGAAAAGTCAATCTGGGAACTACTTAGGGCAAACCTGCCTCCCTTTCTATTCAAAGTCATCCCTCTGCTCACTGAGGTAAATGTATATCTGATTGCTTCCTTTGGAAAGACTAATCAGAAACTCAAAAGAATACAAACATTTGTCTCTTACCCACTCATGACTTGGAAGCCCCATCCCATGTTGTGTTGTCCTGCCTTTGCTTTGTGTTGTCCTGCCTTTCCAGACCAAACCAAGGTTCATCTTACATATGATTGATGTCTCATGTCATCCTAAAATGTATAAAACCAAGTTGTGCTTGGACTACCTTGGGCACATGTCATCAGGATTTCCTGAAGTTGTGTCATGCACACGCATCCTTAACTTTGGCAAAATAAGCGTCCTAAACTGAGAACTGTCTCAGATATTTCAGCTTCACATATTAAACTGCTAAAAGTAAGCGATTAAAAAAGAAATAATGTTTAGAAGCAGCCAAAGGGAAAAAAGAAAAGCAAAAATAAGAATGACAGAAGACTTCTCATCAGAAAGTATGCAAGTCAGAAAATAATAAAAGGGCACCTTTAAAAAAACTGGGGAAAGTGAGATGTTAATCTAGGTTTTTTAAACAGTTATTATGTATTTTAAAAATGAAAACAATATAAAGACATTTTCAGTTAAACAAAAACTGAGAAGTTTCGTCACAAAAGATCTGCACTAACAGAAGTGTTAAAGGATTTTTTTTTTATGCAGAAGGAATATGATAACATGGAATAGTTGATTGTGACAATGGATAAAAGAGCATCAAAAATGGTAGTTTTGCCAGTATTGGAAATTCATGGTTCATATAATTTACCCTCACTCTTTAACCAGACTTTCACAGAAAACATAAATAATGCCTTGAAAACAGAATTCATTAAAGATTCATTCAACTCAATATACATAAACGTGGGTTTACTGTGGTTCAACAATAGTTTTTTTATTATTATATGATTTCTGAGAGTATTTCCTATAGCACAGTTTCTAGATTATGAAATCCGTTTTTTCTTTTTCTATAATCTTCCCATCCCTTCAACCATCATAAGGGAGTTTGAAAATGAGAAGGGTAACTAAAAGTTCTAGAACTACTAAACAACCTCTGGTATATCCAGAAATGTAAAGGAACAAACTACTGACACATGCAACTACATGGATTATTACCCTCAAAAGCATAGTGCTTGAGCTCAAGGAATCCTCCTGACTCAGCCTCCAAAAATGCTGGGTGTACTGGTGTGAGCCACAATGCCTGGCCAACAATTTCTTTTTTATAGTTTTAAAATAATGTATTTAATATAATAACAATGTAAATATTGATAAAATATATCATATTAATATAATATATAAATATATAATATGATATATTTATATATTATATAAATGGATATATTTATATAATAGGGTATATTATATATAATACATAATATTATATATAATATATATTACATATACATAATATATAATACATATGATATATGAAATATATGTAGTATATAATATATATTAATATTATATGGAGTACATTATATATTATATGTAATACACAATAATATATATACTATAGACTGTATTAGGTTGGTGCGAATGTAATTGCAGTTTTGCTATTACTTTTAATGAATATGTACATAAAAATGGATTCTGTTACTTCTATATAATACACAGGACATATATATATATATATACACACACACACACACATATATACATATATAAAAAAGAGGATTCTGTGTATGTTTATCTAGAAAACCTTGACTAATATCCTTCCTAAGGATGAGTTTCTTCATAAGAAAAGCATACCTTATTGAAGCCCACTTGTGCCAGATAATGCAGTGCAGCCATAAATGAGCAGCTCTGTCCTAAGGAATTATGAAATATCTTGTTAAATTTTCAATGCACAGATCATGGTGTAAGTGTACTAGGAGACCCTGAAAAAAAAGAAACCGATGGATTTCTGTTTTCATCAATCATATAATAAAGTAAAAATGTAAATAGTAAAGAAAGCAAAGAATTGAAGAAGCTGGGGTAAAGAATTAGGGAAGCAACTATCTTGGAGCTGTCACAATAGAATAATAATTAATTGACAGGATTTAGAATATTTTGATCCTCTTGAGTCTACTTAAGAATTTATATCCCATGTGTTGTAAAAGTACTCTGATCCTTGAATGAAAACATACATTTTGCAAGTTAAAGGCTGACACAGATCTTGTTCCATGTCATTTTGCTTGGGTACAGTATAAAGGAGAATATCTTCTGCCACTTTTTGAACAATTATCTTTTCAAAGGGAAATGTATCCTCTTTGTTCATCTTTTAGGCTCCAATATATCTAATAATGGGAGTGAAAACCCCCTAAGAATTATAAATGTTGACATTTATTAAATTTTAAGGGAAAGAAGATAATATATGTGATTGAATTATTTGCATTTTCATAGAGACAATTGGCTTTCAACTAGTAATTTTGACATGATCAAAGATATTTAGATTTTGTTTCCATTAGATTTCAGTGTAGTGCTATAAACTCGCTTCATAAGTGAAGGCTTTGAAATTTTTTCTCTAATCATAAATGTGTGGTGTGTGTGTGTGTGTGTGCACGCGTGTGTCTGGGTGTGCTTTAAGAAGTTATTGATGGCAAAGAAATAGAGTTACATGTAACAAAACACCAAGAAGGATTTAGTATGTCTCATAAAATGCTGTATCCAGACCTGTGACAAGCCTAATAATGTCAGAGAAATGAGAGGCAATAAAGTGTTCCTTTAATTTATGATTGGAGAGGCATCTGCTAAGATGAGGTACATAAACCACAGGACACCTGGATGAGAATGTGTCTATGACTTCCTGTAGATTGCCGTGGAGAGGGGGATAAAGAAAACATTCCACAAACAGGAAATTTTATCTCTACATTTAATTTTACTGAGAATTATTAGATGTATCAAAATGGTTTCACACACTATTTAAGGGATTAAACAGCTCCTTCTTCCACTACCTAGGCTTTAAGCATATATTTAAACTTTTTTACTTAACAAGCAACTTAGTCTAATAGGTGCATATTTTAAGACTGTTTTCATTTATCCTTGATTGTTGACAGTATGTATGCATGTTTACAAAATAAAACAAATCTTATATATATGTTATTATTCTCCTCTGGCACTGGCTTTTTTCAAAATTATTTTTGAATTCCAGCATTTTAAGGACTTTTAATAAATACATAAAGAATGCAGGAAATTTTACTTATTTATTCAACATTTGTGTGTACCTAAAAATTAATTGTTTGGGAATTTTTGTGGAACTCTTAAAATGCAGGGGTTTGGGGTAGTAGAATAGGATGCAATCATGCAAAATTGTTAAAAAATATAATAGGCTTTATTATTTAAGCCAGTGATATTTAGGCTATCATTAAGAGTATTTCCCTCAAAAGCGCAACACTGCTTTATTACCTACTGAAGTCTCCTTAAATGTATCCAAACGGTTACTATTTCTACAGTTTAAAAATGAAAATTTAAGCCATATTACTAATGCTCAGTGTAAACCCCCACAGATGGAAACTTGAACACCAGTTTGGCAAGTGGTCCCTGGACTCATTTTCTGTGATGATATTCAATTGTATAGATTGAAAACTTAATATAAGCAAATCACAGAGAAGTAGGTTACTAGAATATTTCAACGTGCTTAGAACTTAGATGATTTTACTTTGGTGTTATACAGAGGTTCTAGAGTATTCTTTTACCCTTAAATGAAAGGCCTGAGAAACAACAGAGTCAAACAAAATACATATTAATAGTTTCCATTTACTTGTGTTGAATTCAACAAGCTGATTTAAATTTCGATTCTTGTATATTACAGCACTGTGCCTACCTATTCTGCATAGTTGTATACTTGTTGAAATAAGTTCCCCAAACATAAAATCTTTAAAATGGCTATCTCTCAGAAGCATAAACATAGTAACATAAGTAATTGTTAGCTCCTTGCCTTACCAATATAGTTATCTCATAGTTATCTCCCCTTTTACAGAGGAGTCTTGAGAGATAAAATTATTTGTTCTGTGTTAAATAAATTGTAAGTTACAAAACACAGTTAAAAAGTAGTTCTTCAATTTAAAATGCCATGCATTTATTTCTATTGTTAGTAAAAAACTGAATAATTTGCATTTGTAATGAGATATTTTAAGCATACAGAAATCAACTCTTTCCAGAGAATCTGTTTCAGTCTTGCGACAGTAATTTTTTCAATGGATCCTATATCTCACTGTGCTTTGGCATCATCTAGAAGAATTTAACAACAGTTATATTTCTGGAAATGAATGTCGTTCATTAGCATCTGAAGTAACAGGTATGAGGTGAAGCCTAACATTCTGTCTATTGTGTTTCCTTTGCACAGTCAAGTATTTCTGTTGCACAGCCATGTGTGGGAATTGCTGGAGACAGAGCTGTCTGATCTAACATGGAACACTGCCATTTCCCTCCCCTCCACGTTCTAGAGCTCTTACATACACAGTATTTTCCTTCATCTAAGAGGAGGAATGTTCTATGCAAGGTTGTGGTTTAAGAAAGTGTCCTTAAGTGTGTCCTTAAATCAATTTTACCTAATATGATTCTAGTCATATGCTTTATGTCCATATCCAGTTATTTTTGCAATGTGTATATCCTTATTATCTTAAGTTGGCAACTTCAAGTGTTTCATATTGTATTGAGCTATTCTAAGCAGACAGGAATATATAGGCTCTAAGGTAAGCAATTCTAGACTTCTAGACACATTATGAGCTGATGAGTCCAAACATCACACACAAATACTGGCTGTAAAGTTATTTTATGCAAAAGGCACATAATAACATATTTTTACACCAGTCTGCTTTATTATGCTAATTAGAACATTCTCATTAAGCATAACAACTTGTAGCAAAGTAAAATACCACATAGATAAATAAGTTATTTAATATCTTATTAGTAGTTCTTTAATATCACATTATCATTTTCCCTGACCTCTAGTTTCAAAATGTTCAAATCTACAGAAATGTTGAAATAGTATAATAACACTGGCTATCCTTTCTCTACATTCATAATTGTTGACCTGCTTTCCTCTGTTTGCATGTTTGTCTATCTAGCAAAATACACTTTTTGTTTCATTCTACTAAACCGTAAGAAAGTACTTTGAAAGCATTAGAACTTTTATTTCTAAATATTTTGATGCGTATCTCCTTGAGAAAAAGACATTCTCCTCTACAAACACAATACTATTATCATATCTCAGAAAAGTATCATTAATAGACTATCATCTAATGTGTTATTTAAATATTCTCCAATTATGCCAATGGCTTAATTTTTTAATTGTAAATTGACAAATTATAGTCGCATATATTTATGGATTACGAAGTGATGTTATGATTTATTAATACAATGTAGAATAATTAAATCAAGCTAATTAATCTATCCATGACCTTAAACATCTATCCTTTGTTATGGTAAGAACATTTGAAATTTACTCTCTTAGCAATTTAAAAATTTTTAGCACACTATTATTTATTACATTCACCACACTATGCACTCCCATCTCCAAAACAAAACAAAAAAACCAAACTCATTTCCCCATGTAACCAAGGCTTTGTACCCTTCAACCGCCATCTCCTCATTACTCCCAACCCCCAACCTCTGGTAATCATCATTCTGCTCTATTTTTTTCTTCATTCAATTGTTTTAGATTCCACATATAAGTAAGAGCATGTGATACTTGTCCTTCTGTGCCTGGTTTATTTTACTTAGCATAATGTTCTTCAATCCAACCATGTTGTCACAAATGACAGAAAGTCTTGCTTTTTTAAGATGGAATGGTACTCATTGCATTTCTCTAATGATTAGTGATGATGAGTATTTTTTCATATATCTATTGGCCATTTATATGTCTTTCTGGGGGCAATGTCTATTCTGGTTCCTTCCCCATTTTTAATCAGATTTTTTGTTTCCTTTCCATAGAGTTGTTTGAGTTTTATGTGTATTATGGATTTTAACCCTTTATCAGTTGTATAGCTTGTAAATATCTTTTCCCACTTTGCAGGTTGTTTCTTGACTCTAGTTGATTGTTTCTTTTGTTTTGCAGAAGCTGTTTATTTTGAGGCAGTCCAATTTATCTATTTCTACTTTTCTGGCCTGTACTTTTGGGGTCAAATCTGAAAAATCACCACCCAGATCAATGTTACATAATTTTTTTCCATGTGTTTTCTTCTAGTAGTTTTATAGTTTCAAGCCTTTGTTTAAATATTTAAACTATTTTGGGTTAATTTTTGTATATGGTATTAGATAAGAGTACATATTCTGGATATTAGTCTTTTGTCAAATATGTGATTTCTAAATGTTTTCTCCAAGTCTGCAGCTTTATATTTTCATCCTTTTAATAGGGTCTTTTACAAAGAAAAAATATTTTAATTTTGATGAGGTCAAATGATACCATTGGCATCAAGTCTAAAAATTACTTTTCTCATCCTATATTCTCAAGATTTTCTCCTATTTTTCTAGATATTTTATAGATTTACATTTTACATGTAAGTCTATGATCCATTTTAATATCAAGTTAATTTTTGTATAGGATGTGATGTTTAGATTGAGGTTCACTTTGTTTATGAACGTCCAATTGCTTCTGCATCATTTGTTGAAAACAATTTTCTTCTTCTATAGAGTTGCTTCTACTTGTTTGTAAAAAAAAATCAATTTTGCATATTTGAGTGGGCCTATTTCTGAGTTTCCAATTCAATTCTATTGATCTGTGTGTCCCTTTCTTTGTGAAGAACACACTGCCTTGATTCTGCAGCCATAAGACCTAATACTTGTAGAATAATTCTTCCCATACTATATTGCTTTATCAAGAATCTTTTAGCTATTCTTCAGCCAGGCCTTTACATATGAATTTTAGAATAAGTTTTCTGTATCTACAAAAATCTTGCTGGGATTTTGATAGAAACTTTGTTAAACCAATAGATAGATCCATTTAGGAAGAATTGATACAATTATTATGCCGAGTCTTCCAATCCATCAAATAAAGTGTGTTTCTAATTTATTTAAATATTTTAAATTTTCATATTTTACTTTTTAGTGCACAAAGTGTGTGTGTGTGTGTGTGTGTGTGTGTGTATTCTTTTTTTCTTTCTTTCTTTGAGATGGAGTCTTGCTCTGTCACCCAGGCTGGAGTGCTGGAGTACATTGGCTTGATCTTAGTGCACTGCAACCTCTGCCTCCCATGCTCAATCGATTAAGCAATTCTCCTGCCTCACTCTTCTGAGTAGTTGGATTACAAGCATGCACCACTAGGCCAGGCTAACTTTTGCATTTTTAGTAGGGGATTTCACCATGTTGGCTAGGCTGTTCTCCAACTCCTGACCTCAAGTGATCTGCCTGCCTTGGCCTCCTAAAGTGCTGGGATTACAAGCATGAGCCACCACACCTGGCCATATATGTATATTTTTAAATGTATACCTACATGATTTCTTTTCCTTTTTTAAAAATAGAAGCAATTACACATTGAATCTTTATTTGAGTAATTGTAAGTGGTATTATATTTTCAGTTTTTGTTTCTGCATGTTCATTCTTAGAATACAGAAATGAGATTGAGTTTTATGTATTGAACTTGTATGCTGCAATCTTAGCAAATTCACTTATTACTTCAGGGGACTTTTGTAGACTACTTGGAATTTACTACATAGACATGTTATCTGCAAGTAGAGATAGTTTTATTTCTTTTCTTTACAATCTTCATGGCTTTTACTTATTTTTTACTTATTTATCTTGCCATATTGAGATGTCTAGATATTCCAGGACTGTGTTACATAAGAGTAATGAGAACAGACATTTTTACCTTATGTTTAATCTTAGGGAGGAAGCATTCCATCTTTTGCCATTAAATACAATGTTAGCTATAGTTATATATGCTGCTATTGAATAAATGTTTATGTGCCCCCAAAATTCACATGTTGAAACACTAATCCCCAATATAATTGCATTAGGAGATAGGGCCTTTTTGTAAATGATTAGGCCATGAACAAAGAGCTCTTATAAAGAAAATAGAGTCCTTATAACAGAGACCTGTGTGTGCTCCTTTGCTGCCATGTGAGGACATAGGGAGAAGATAGTTATCTATGAACCAGGAAGCAGGCCCTCTCTAAACAGTGGTGCCTTGATCTTGGACTTCCTAACTTCCAGAACTATAAGAAGAATATGTCTGTTGTTTATAAGCCACCAAGTCTGTTACAGAATCCTGTTCAAAATAAGCAAAATGCTTTATGCCAAATGATTATAATTATTTAGTCCTAATTTTCTAAGTATTTCTTATCATGAACGGGTGTCAAACTGTCAAATGATTTTTCTATATCAATTGATATGATTTTATGATTTTTCTTTTTTAGAAAAATGGATGGATTATATTGACGAATTTTTGTACGTTGAACTGGCCTACTGGTGTTGACATTTTGGTTTTTCCAGTGAAGTGCAAAAGTCTTACTTCTGTTTAGGTCTCTTTAACCTCCCCTACTTCTTAATTTTAATTAATTTAAGTATTCCTCCACATACCTTGCACATCATATCAAAGCGTGTTATAATTTTTATTTTAATCACACAAAATGGTTTAAAAAACTCATGAGGTAAAGAATAGTTTATTTTGCTTACCTATTTTTTCTAACCTTTTAGAAACTAGAAAAAAATGTTTACCTTTATTTTAATTCGTACTTCTTTCCTTTCTGAAAGTCCCAATCTTCAACTTTTTAAAAAATTTTGTTTGGATTTTCTTCCTTTAGTCATTCTTTATAAGTAGGTAAGACAGTGACTATTTCTGAATTCATCTGAGAATGTCTTTATTTCCTCTTGATTTTTAAAGGTTAATTTCACTAGACATAAAACTTGCAGTTGACAGTTTTGTTGTTTTTTCTCTTTCAGCTTGAAAAATGCTTTGCGTCTTCTTTCTGGCCTCTATGATTTCAGATGAGAAATACACTATCCTTTGAATTGGTACACCTATATTTGCTTCTTTCTGACTGGTATTAAAGTTTTTTCTTCGTTTTTAGATTTTTTTTTTCTTCTTTTTTTTTTTTTTATTGCATTTTAGGTTTTGGGGTACATGTGAAAAACATGCAAGGTTGTTGCATAGGTGCATACATGGCAGTGTGATTTGCTGCCTTCCTCCCCTTCACTCATATCTGGCATTTCTCCCCATGCTATCCCTCCCCAACTCCCCACCCCTCCGCTGTCCCCCCCACTCCCCCACAACAGACCCCCGTGTATATCGTTTTTAGATTTTACAAGTTTAATTGTAAGGTCTTTTAGTGTGGCTGTTTTAGGCTTACCTTATTTAGAGTTGGTTCAGGCTCTTGGATCTATAAGTTTTTATATTTTTGCCAAATTTAGGAAGGTTACAGCCATTATTCTTTGAATATTTTCTCAGCTCTACACTCTTTTTCCTCTCCTTGAACTCTCATGACATATTAGATATTTTGTTATTGTCCTACAATTTCCCAAGGCTCTCTTCATTTTTTAAAGTTTGATTTCTGTTGTTCAATTGAGTATCTTCTATTGATTAGTCTTCAAGTTCTCTGAGTCTATCTATCCTTTTTAATTTACTCTCCTATTGACTCTATACATTGAAGATTTTGTTTTGCTAACCATATTTTTCAGTTATCTAATTATCATTTGGTTATTTTTATAACTTTTAAAATTTTTTATTTGTTTCAAGATCATTCACAAGTGTTTAGTCATTTTGATAATGGCTACTTTAAAAATGCTTCTTAGATAATTCTGATATCTGATTAATCTTGGCTTTGACATCAGTTGATTGTCTTTCTCATTTAATTTATGGATTCTGGGTCTTGATATGATGAGTGTTTTTTTTTTTTATTGTATCCTGGATATTTGGTTTTTATGTTAGGAGAACCTTAATCATATTGAATCTCCAATTTATTAGGCAGTTACCCTGTTTACATTGATCATGTTGGTTCTGGCCTATTTTAGTAGGCAATGGTTCCAGTAGCACTTTAGCTTTTAGGGTACATGCAAATGAAATTATGGTTTGCTTTGTTCTTCTGGCATTGCTGGGCTTCCCATTCAAATCACCTCCGGTGCTACCTGAGAGGGTGGAAATTGCTTCCCTGAGCCACCTGGTACAGTAGGAAGGCACGGAGAAGCCACTGAACCTAGATCTTCTTATGCCACTGTGTCGAGGGCAGGTTGACACCAGGTTTCAGGTGATCCTGCTGGGATTACCCTGCCTAGCTTCCCTGTTGCTGCTGATAAAAGATCAAGACTGCACAATAAGATGTACCCTATAGATATGTACAATTACTATGAGGTAATTGTGTCTTTGTACTATCAGACACTCCCCTCAGATGCATCCTCCAAACTGGGAAAAGTTAATTTCCCAGACTTTAAACTGGTTGGTTTAGGATTGGGCTCACGGGAAGGGTACCCAGAAGCCTAACATCCCAGCAGAAAGGTAAATGTTTCTTTACCAGTCAGGCTTGTGGCCTCCCTCTCCCTGGGCAAACGGTTAAAAGGCCTTGGGATTTTTTGAGCTGTCCTTACCCACCCTCTTTTTGCATTTTGATACATGTTTTCTAATAACCAGGTATGTCCCTTCTCACCTTCAAGCCATCAAACTCCAAATGGTCATGCAACCAGAGCCTGGGACGATGGTCCCTTTTGCTGAGAGCCTTTAGAAATGCCTCTGAGGAAGCGCTGACTTCTGTCTTCCCAAAACAGAGCCCCCGTCAGCAGGAAGCAGTTAAGAACAATCATTGTCCTTATACTTATCCTTACTGTCATGGCAGTTCAATGCACTTCTTTAGAGGAAGGAATGATAGATGCAGGAGGAAGATAAGGAAACCTGCCCAGGGCCTTGTTTGGGCATGCTCACAATGGACTGGGGGCCCACCTGCATGCTGGGAAAGTGGGATGGAGCCACCGGGAATCCTTGGGCAGAGTGAAGAGACTGGCCTCTTCATCTCCTGTGTGGTAGCTGGTCTTCAATCTGTGAGGTGCAAGCTTGTGCCTGGACTCCTTTTTAATTTCCTGAGAGCTTTCTTTTAATAAATTCTGCTCTCCTCACCCTTCAGTGTGTCTGTGGGCCTCATTTTTCCTGGTTATGCAACAAGAACCTGGATTTTAGCTGAACTAAGGAGCAAAAATCTCTGCATCATAAGCATACAATTGCAAGTATACCTATTTGTGGAGTAAATTTTTAGCAGTGAGATTGTTGTATTAAATAGTTGTGTCTACTTTTTAAATGACCAAAAGACATCTAACATGTTCATGTAAAAAAAAATTCTTCCTGGCAGTGGAAATAATAACTAAATAGTTATCAAATATAGCTCTTTAAAAATTACTTAGGATTGCTGAGTATCTGGCTTAGAATCACTATCAAACTTATTTCTTAGAAAATAAGCTATTAAGAATGGCAGGAAATTATAAGTTTATTAATCAGATTCTATTTATGCTTCTGCTGTAAAAGTCTGGCTATTTATTGGTTTAAAATGAATTTGTATTTTAATTATAGGTCTCAATGTATAAAAATGTTCACTTGGTTGTTTTGATATGCTCTATGAATTAATCCAATCCTACTGGAGAAGCACCTAAGATGGTGGCTGGCTAAGAATAGGTACTCAATAAATTGAATTTATTGAGTTGATTTATTCATGGCTGTAGAATTCTGAAGACCGTAACAAGCCAAATTTGGAGACCCAAAGGAGTTTGTTACTTTGGCAAGCTTGGTTTGTTTCTCTCCAAGGAGCGTCCTGGTTTGTAATCTTGTAGCTAAAAACTGGATTTACCATCAGAACATCGTAGTGTAGTTACTAAGGGAAACTACACTACAGATTCATGGTAACCAAACATGTGAGACTGATGCGTAGAATAAGACTGCAGGTATAGTAGTTTACAGTGAAGGCTGTGACTGTTGAGATTGCTTTGTGGTGTCTCAGATATTCTCTACTGGTTGTCAGGTGATGTTTCTTGCACTAAATTGAGATCTAAAAGTCACATGGTGGGCATGGAATTGAAAATCTTAACACTGTAACGTTTCAGTCGTATCATCTACTGAGTATCATCCACTGAGACTGAAGTTTTTAATTCCTGAATGCATAGTTGCAATTTCCTCTCTTGGATAATGCTTAAGGATGGGGACAGGCAATCTGTGCTTTTTAAATTGCTTCTTACTGCATATCTGCCAGCTCTACCTTCTGTTAGACATAGTCTTTTCTTAGATATGTTAATACATTCCATCAGGTTATAATGAAGTCCTGCTGACATTATATGGATTTATACTCCTTTGATCTTCAGTGGGTTGATTTTACTGTTTAATGTTTAACTCTAAAAGCCAGTTTACTTCCTGCATTTCCAGCTTCCTAGGAACACCTGATTTTACCCCAAAAGTAATGAAATAAATAACATTAAAGATGTCATAGTACTTAAAAATTGTGGTGTCCTTTATATTTTTACTTATACAATTAGAATGAGAACAAACTCTAATGAGTTTGTTCTTGCAATGAGCATTAGAGAATACACATGAAGAGTATATAACCTATTGAAAGTTGGACTGTCACATCAGACCATTGGCATTCTGTAATTTAATATACACATGCACACACAACTATACATGCATGCAGCTATATTTATTTCAATATTATAGATCTTTATGTATTTTTTAAAATCTCGGCCTAGCATAGTAGCTCACACCTGTAATCCCAGCATTTGGGGAGGCTAAGGCAGGGGGATTGCTTTAGCCCAGGAGTTTGGGACCAGCCTGGGCAACATAGCGAGACCTCGTCTCTACAAAAAATCCAGAAAAAAATAAGCTGGGCATGGTGACACAGACCTGTAGTCCCAGTTACTCAGGAGGCTGAGGTGGGAGGATCGCTTGCGAACAGGAGGTTGAGGCTGCAGTGACTGTGATCACGCCACTGCACAATCTGCCAGCCTGGGTGACAGAGCAAGACCCTGTCTAGAAGAAAGAAAATTTTAAAAACTAAAAATCTTAAGTTTATATTGATACTTTTCATTATAATTACACATAATTTTTTTTCTAACCTATCCATGTATGTCACTCCCTTCTCCAACAATGAAACACCAACTTTTCACTATTAACAATTCATTTTATTTAACTAGAATCATATAAAATTGCTTCAGAAATGCTAATTTATGTTAGAGTGAGAAAACATCTACAAATTAGAGTTCAATATGTTCTTAAATTTTTTGGTCTTTAATATAAGGGTATATAATCAAAGTACTGTGCTCAAAATTTACTCATTAGCTTCCTCCCTCACCTTCTTAAGTGAGGTTATATTATTTATTTGCAATACAAATGATTAAAATCTGGAAAATGTGAATATTAAAATAAATAGGGTTAGTGATGGAATATAGAAAACAAAAAATGAACTATACCAAGTATTCATAATTCCACAATGACATAAATGAATGAATGAATGAGATAGAATTCTTCCTTTACTATAGAGTATAAACTAATGAGATAGAAGTGATAATGGAATTAGAATATCACCAGAGTAATAATTATTTTAGGCAGAATCATCAACTATCATTAAAACTACTGAGTAAAAATGTGAAAATAAACAGTGTTTCCCCAAAAGATGCATATTAAACTAAAATATGGAAAAAGAGAAGCTTTAAAGTACAGAAATGTGGCAGATACCATCTTAATTAAGTGATTAAAGTCAAAATCACCATTATTGATGGTGTATCTCCTGACATGATGCACTGAGAAAGCAACAGGATCTCTGAGGTTAATACAGTTTGGCTTCATGTTTTCCCCCAAATCTCACGTGGAATTGTAGTAATCCCCATGTGTCAAGGGTGAGACCAGGTGGAGGTAATTGGGTCACAGGGGCAGTTTCCCTCATGCTATTCTCATGATAATGAGTGAGTTCTCATGAGATCTGATGGTTTTATGAGTGTCTGGCATTTCCCCTGCTGTCACTCATTCTCTCTCCTCCCACCCTGTGGCAGGAGAGAAGTGCCTTCCACCATGATTATAAATTTCTTGAGGCCTCCTCCACCATGCAGAACTGTGAGTCAATTAAACCTTTTTTTTTTTAATAAATTATCCAGTCTCTAGTATTTCTTCATACCATCATGAGTATGAACTAACGTAGAGGTATTGCTACCAAAAATGTAAATCAAATCATAAAGAATATCTGACAAATCCAAATTGAGGGACCGCCTACCAAAAGAATATCTCACCCTATTCAAAAATATCAAGGTAATGAAATATAAAGAAAGCTCAATAAACTGTACAGATTGTGGAAAACTAAAAAAGCATTTTAGCTGAATGCTAAATCCTGAGTTTTACTTTTCAATGTGATGACTCCCTCAGCAATGAATTGGAGGTGACAATCACTATTTTAATTTCATTTTGTTCTCAGTTTTTCTGTCTTTTTATGGATGGAGGAAATTTCTAATATTTAAAAACTTATATTGTTGTTAACATATTTTATTAACTTTAAAAAATATATTTCTGATTCTTGCACTTCTCTGTACCATCCAAAACAAGACACACTTTTACTTAGGACTAATATGCTTTTGTTAGGGTGGTTCTAGGGCTTAGTAACACTAAAACCTTTATGACTTTAAAATGAAAAATTGATTCAATTTCTTCGAAACTAAAAGCTTTCTTCCTTCTAGACACCACTTTTGCTTCTGAAAACCACTATTAATGTCTCAATGTACTTTTGAGAGACTCTAAACACAAATACATAGTTGATTGCTGAAGCAACTCCAAGGTGTTGATCATAGGCTGGAGATTTTTTTAGCGTAGTATCCTCTTTGTCAGAATTTTTATTTTCTTGAAATTTAGTGCAATAGCATAAAACTATTTTCATAGCTGATACATAATGTATGATTGCCCATAAATCTGAACTCTGTCTGGCATTGGACAGGTACAAGCACCACGGTATAATAAATTTATTACAATGACTGACTTTAATAGCCCGTCACCGTCTAAGTTCAAAGCATTAGAGCTTTTGGAATGTTCCAAACTTTCCAAGTTCCAGCTATTCCATCACCTGCACCTGTTAAAATGGAGATAAACGAATTGAAAAGTCAGTTAATCTATAAATGTTCAGTTTGCCCACTTCCACATGGACCACTGGCAGTCAAAAGCCCACTGACACTGCCACATCATGAAACTCCTAAAGTCTTCTCTTACAGATAAAACAAGCTAAGATTCTTTAACTCTCAGGGGTGACTGAGTTAGAAGAAAATTGAGCTAAATGTCCTTTGCAGTTCTTAGTGTAGTGAACATTAGATGAATTTGCCTCTGCAGTACCCAGCCTTTACTTTCTCCTGATGTGTGTTGTGGGCTGGAGCGTCTAGCTGATGGCAAGCTTAGGAAGAAAGCCTGAGCTGACAGAGCATTGCAACCTCTCCCAGGGCCACTAAGTCAGAGTTCATCCAAGGCAAACCCAGAATCTTTACTGGAACACTGTGTAGGAAGGAGCTATCTCTCCTTGACATGAAGATTTAGTGAAACCTGGAGCACCTGGAGGTCACCAGGAAAAGAGATCCTACTCCTATTGTAGAGAAGAACTGAGTCACACACTGTGGAGAGGGACATGGTCTTGATGACATCATTAGATATCCTAGATCCAGCTATCCCTGAAGATTTTCTATTCCTAGAGTTATCATTTATGTGAGAAAATAGATCCCTGCCCCCTTCTCGTTTCTACTGAAGTCAATTTGAGGTGGGTTTTAAGTCTCTTGGATCAAAAGTGTCACGAAGAGACTACCTCATTTTATTGAAATAAAGATTGTTAAAACTCAAAAGGGCTGTGATAAGGCTATTTAATAGCACGTCAGGAACAGCTAGGAATCAAGGGGAGAATCTGACTCAAAATGTTAGGGAAGTGACTGGTCACATATTTTGACAAGACTCCTCAAATATTTTGGATGAATCTTACGCTTCTAGTAAAAAGGGCCTGTGTTTAAGCCCTTGATGCAGCACTTAACGTGTAAGACCTTGCCAAGTCATTTATTTCCTTAGGGTCTTGGTTCTAAAATAAAAATAATTACCCTTCTTATCTTCAGTGATATAAGAAACAAATCACTGTGGATATGTAAAAGCTTTCAAAATTATAGAATGCCTAAAAATAGAAAAAAATTAATAAGAAAGTAAAATTTTTCACTTACGTCAAGTAGTTTCTTCCCATGCGTGCATCTATCTTTTTTCCTTTACGTAATATGTTCAGGTTTACCATGTTTTTAGAATTACTTTACTTCAAATTGGAAAAATCTGATGCATAAATCTAACAATGAGTAGCAGCTTATCATAAAGTACTAAAAATATTTTCCTTTGAACATTTTATTTGAGAAGATCTTTCTCACATCTTGGGAACATATACTTAAAGATTAATAGGAAGAATTTCTTTTCTTGGGAATATAATAAGATTCTCATAAGAAAAAATTAAATTTGTTTTTTTTAAATATTTTCAGAAGTGTAATGTACAGCTTAGCTGTTTATTCTCATTGCTCTCTGTGGACATAAAAAGAAAATTAAAAGGTGGAGCTATAACATAATCTAAATCAAATACTATACATGAACATGTCCAGATAATAGGAGCTTAAGCACAAAGTGACTAGAAGCTTTCACATGGAGAGAAACTCAAAATAGAAATTTGTGCTGAATCACATAGGTAATCAAAGTTTCAGAATTACCTGAGGCACTTGTCAAAATAAAGATTCTGAAGTAAAGCTGTGAATTTGAATCTATCACTGGAGTCCAAGTTTTTATTAAGCTACTTGATCCAGTTGCTTCTGTATGTCAACTTTGGGAACAACAGTGTTGCATTGCCTTAAGGTAAAACAAAAAACAGTCACAATAATATTACAAGGGCTCAAAAGAAACAATTACAATAATGATGATGAAATTAAGGCACTAAGGAAGGATACAATATAATGTTTCTCCTACCACAAGCCTATCTGTATCTTCAGAAACTGCTGCTCTCTGCCTCTTTGACTATTTATGTGATTTCTTTAGCAACAACAAAGGTAGTACTTCACAACCTTAGTGAACTTCAAGAATCCCTAGGAAACTTATTCAAAACGCAGATTCCATGGCCCTACCATATGCATTATCAAATTATAATATCTGGCATTTGGACCCCAAAAGCTGATTTATCTGCAGACAGTGAGGTTGATTCTGATTTGACTGTTTGGAAGGCCAGGCTCTGGGGAAACTTGCACTAGGTAGACTTGGACCTTTTTAACATGTTCATGGATCCTGAAGATGATATAATTTATAGATCAATGGCCTCCAAATATATACTTCTAGTCATGTCTCCCCTTGAATTTCAAACACATAAACCAATTGACTACTTGACATCTCACACTGGATGTCTAATAATCATCACTGGCAAAAATAGAACTCTCTTTTCCACCAGCTCCAGATTCTCCCTAACCCAGATCACTGTAAATAGCAATTACATCCATTTAATTGCTGAAGCCAGAGAACCAGGAGTCATTGTTCATTCCAACCTTTCATCAGCCCTCATCTCTGAGGGCTTCCCATCCTCCTTCCCCTTAACAAGTCCTGTTGCCTCTACTTCCATGTGTGTCACCCATTGTCTGGCACATATGCATTTGTTTAATACGATCTTCACTACTACATTCATCAAATCTGCCACTCATTCACTTCTTGATTAGCAGAAAAGCCTCTCAATTATTCTCCCTATTTCCATTCCTACTAAAATCCATTGAGCACTCAGCACTCATAACAGCTGTTTAAAAAAATGTCATCAGATCTAGGCTCACTTATTTAAAATTAGAGTAACAATATATCCCACTTTGCTTAAGATGGTACCAGTTTATGCCTGTTATCCTGATGTTTTCATTGGGAAAAACACCTTTCTGAAAAATGTGCCAATTTGTATGGTAAATTATATTGTCACTGTATTTGAAATCTTCCTGCAGTTTCATGTTGTACTTAAAATCCAATGTGGCATGAATGTTGGTCACATATATGCCTTCTTTTGAAAAGTGTTTGTTCATGTCCTTTGCCCACTTTTTTTATGTGGTTGTTTGGGTTTTTCCTTGTAAATTTCTTTAAGTTCCTTATAGTTGCTGGATATTAGACTTTTGTCAGGTGCATAGTTTGCAAAAATGTTCCCATCCTGTAGATTGCCTGTTTACTCTCTTGATGATCATTAGAGAGATGCAAATCAAAACCGCAATGAGATACTCACACCAGTCAAAATGGCTATTATTAAGAAGTCAAAAAATAATAGATGCTGACAAGGTTGTGGAGAAAAAGAAATGCTTATCCACTGCTGGTGGGAGTGTAAATTAGTTTAGCCATTATGAAAGATCTACAGACAAAACTACCATTTTGTAATGGTAATAAATAGCAATTACATCCATTTAATTGCTGAAGTAATTAGCATTACTGGATATATCCCAAAGGAATATTGATCATTCTACTATAAAGACACATGCATATATATGTTTATTGCAGCACTATTCACAATAGCAAAATCATGAAATCAACTTGAATGGTCATCAGTGATAGACTGGATAAAGAAAATATGGTATGTATACACCATAGATTACTACACAGCCATAAAAAGGAAAGAGATCATGTTCTTTGCAGGGACATGTGTGGAGCTGGAGGCCACTACCCTTCACAAACTAATGCAGAAACAGAAAACCAAATAGTCCATATTCTTTCTCACTTATAAGTGGGAGCTAAGTAACAAAAACACATGGACACATAGAGGGGAACAGCACACATTGGGGCCTATGGAAGGTGGAGGGTGAGAGGAGACAGAGGGTCAGGAAAAATAACTAATGAGTCCTAGGTTTAATACCCGGGTGATGAAATAATCTGTGCCACAAACCCTCATGACATAAGTTTACCTATGTAACAACCCTGCACTTTTACCCCTGAAGTTAGAAGTTAAAAAAAAAATCCAGTGCAAATCTTGACTCTGGACTTTAATGTGCTAGGTCATACTCTGGCCCTGCTTACTCCTCTGTTTCATCTCCGGCACTATACCCTCCCTTTTTAAGCTCTAGTCACATCCGCTGCTTCTGTGTCTTTGCCTCAAAGCTTTTGCACAGAGCTTTTTTCTTCCTGGAACACACTTCTTCCAGAGCTCCCCAGGGCTAATCCTATCTTCTACAAGTCTCAATGAGTTTAATGTGTCCTCCATAGATAGCCTTCCCTTTCCACAATGAAACCCCCAATTATTATCTCTGGCCTGTACTTATTGTTACCTGTTTTATAACATGTCACCCCCATATGATATTTTGTTTCATCATTTACTTGTTAACTTGTCTCTTCCACTGTAATATAATCTCATAATAGCAGAGAATCTCTCTCTTTTGTACACGATTTTACTCCCAGCAACCAGAAGAGCATCTAGTGCTAAGGACACCCTTAATAAATGTTTTTTGAATAAATAAATGATGAATCAATATGTCCTGATGGCTAAATTCTGTCCCATCTCAGTCAAATTTATAAGATTAGGAAAATTTTGCCTTTCCATTTGTATTACTAATCAATATATCCAAAGTATGATTTTTTTAAAAAAGTCAATTTCAGGTCTTTTCATTCTCTGTTTCTTTTATTTTTATTTTGTAAAATGTTGCAAAATATTATTCAAAATATTTTCTCAATTTGGGTGGATACTGAAAATTTGCAAATCTGTCTTTAATTTGGTGCGAATTTAATCTCTATAATTCTTTCACTTGGATTCTGAGCCTTTGTGGTGACACTGGATGTTTCTCTAAAAAATTTTTTTTTGAGTCTTGAAAAGATGACATATAGTCTGTAACTTTTATGAAGTATCCCTGAAGGCACATGATGTGACTGTTATCATGCCAGGGCATAAGGGCATAAGCGATGTTTTAGCTTCTTTGAACTCTCCAAGGAGTTTCTGGGCTGCTCACCTCTTTCTTCATTCAACAAGCTAAGTACCATGATTATTCTTATCTTTGGCTCAGCCCTCAGAGAGTAGCATTTCACCGCACCACTTCTGTCCTGGTCCTCTTCGTCCTTTGACATAAACAATGCAGAGGTTTACTGTAACATCTGTTTTTCACTCTCATTGTCAAGGACGTTGGTAGAAGCAGGAAAACTCAGTGGCTCAGAACAGGGGCCCTGACTTTGTAGTCACTCTATCACTTAGGAGTTAGGTCATTTGGATTGTATCCCACTTTCAAAAAATGGGGATGATAAAAGTGTCTAATGCAAAAGATACTGTGAGGTTTATATGAAAGGACACACACACAACACGTAACACCATCCTTGACACATTAAATACACAGTCAATAAACTATTAGTTGCTTTTATGATTGTTATATCTTTCTTATGATTATTGCCTTTGCACCAGTCTCTGACCTGCATGCCCCCATGAAGTTATTGCCAAACTTTTGAGACAGAAGGACCAGAGCAAGCCAGATCCACAGGTTTTGACTCCATAGGAGGGCCCAGGGCAGCAATTTTGTTGGCTGGATCACAGTGGACAGAAGGGCAGAAAGAGCAGACAGCTGCTGTGTGTGCACAGGTTTGATAGCAACCCACAGAAAGGCTTCAACGAGTGAGGCAAAAGGTTCTTTGAGATGGGAGTTTATTGTATACCCTTGTTGAAGTAAAAACCTGATATGAATTGATGGGCTTTTATTTATTTGAAAGGAAAAATTAATTAAAAATTTTATCTTCATATTAAAATGCATTAGATTTAAATATATATAAACTTGGGATGCTTTTGCTACATACTATATTTACCCCTCCCTTCCCCACCTGTCTTCCTGTAATCATCAAACTAGTATTTCTTCAACACTGACTGCATTTTTACCTTCATTCAAGTGAGATCACTGAAGAGCTAGATTTGGCTCCTGTCTAACCATGTTACTTTCCTAAAACCCTCTTGTAATTCCTTTGAAATATATGCAATCAGCAGTCAAATAAATTCCTCCTGAAACCACATGGTAATTCAAGCATATGGTAAAGGAGCTTTTGAGTTTTTATCTGCCAAGCCTGACCTCAAACTTCTAGGAAACAGATTGCTATGTAACTTTTAATTAAGTTTTCATCCTTACAAAGATATGTTATTAGATAGATGTGCAGTGGATAGCATACCATGGTATATTCTCATTATGTCTTTAATCTAAATATAGTTTTCCTTCAATATAGCTTACCAAAAGAAAATTGGTGTTATTTCACTTTTTAACTGTTGGGATTGATAAAAACTGCTCAGTGCATTGTATTTTAAAATATAAAAACATATAAAATCTACCTACAGAATAAAACTGACAAAAATAAAATTTTCTGATATTGCTAGCTTCTGTTTTCTTCCCTCACAGGGGAAAACATAATTCTATTTATTGCAGCTATAACAATATTTGTGTCATTTCATCATGTCATTCCATTATCGCAACTTAGCAGACTCAGCTGAATTTGGGGCCAATTTGTTGAAATCATTTTTTTTCTTTTGCCATTTTGAACCAAATGTATATTGAATGTCAAAAAAGTACCAGATTGACATTTATTAAACTATATAATATTTTGGAATGAAATAGCATGTCACACATAATATTTTGCATAGAACTAATTTTAAAATGAGCAATTTGCAATGGCTAATTTTCATCCTATTGAAAGTAATGTTTGGAAACAGATGGAGACTCTTTAAATTAGGGCTATGTTTTGCCATGACATTTCACTCCAGATTTTTTTATTTTTGTCAATTTTTTTTTAATAAAAGAAGATTTTAAAAGATATATATATATATATATATATATAGCCATGTAAATGGTTAAGTTTGTCAAAGACCTTTGTTCACATTATCTAGTTTTTATTTCTAGGATTATAACAATCCTAGAATGGGTAAAGCAGTTAAAATACTGCCATAGAATAGACTACTGCCTATTCTATAGACTATATGGAAACATAAAATTGAGATGTTGCCCAAATCAGCAACTAAGTTATCTAGCCTATGTTAATATAGCATGACTACCCTAGGAAAAGGGATATCTACTTGGTAAGGTCTAAATCCTATTCAGGAATTAGATATGTGATAAAGATAAAGATGGCATTTGGCACCAGTGGGAATATCATGGCAATTTTAACACCAATTGGCTTTCCATTTGGGAAAAAATGAAATCAGATAACGTGTATTACAAAATACTTCAAAGTAAGTTTCAGATTAAGTCAATATTTAAATATAAACAAACATATTGGTAAAAGATTTAGAAGAAAATAGAGAAGAATATTTGTATTATCTTGTGTTAAAGATGGTCTTCTTGCACACCTCAGGGAAAAGATTAGAAAGTTTGATTTTAAAAATTGTAAGATTTAGCATGATCTAAAAACATTTTAGAAGCCTAGGGAGACAGTATTTTTTTTTACCACTCTTAAGTTGGTGGTTGCTTCTTGAATCCAAGATACGATAGACATTCAAAAATGAGTTATCAAGCCAAACTATATATTTTTAAGAAAGATATCTGAAAAACAGTAATATAACTTTTAATTCCTTAACCAAAATCATAAAAGGATCTGAACATTTGATGATGGGGGAGGGGAGGAATAGAGAACTGAAGTGTCTATAAAGAGGATATCTGAAGGTAACTGTTGCTGTCATGAAAAATCCCACCCCACTCCCTTTGCTGAGAATATGCACAGTGGTCCTTCCTTATCTTATGACTAGTGAGAAGGACTTTCCCTGGATCAAATGGAGAGCCTGCTAACTGCCCACTGACTTTGAAGATAACAATCATGCCTGACTTCCACCAGAGAAATGTCAGGGTTGAGGGACGGGCTTGAGAGTTGCTGACCTGGTAAGCCACAGAAGTTCCTGTTGCATTAGGATTTGTTTGCTCTCTCGGAATATTGTCAAGGCAATGTGTCAGGTTTTATGAGTGTTTAGAATCTGGGTCACATCCTGAACATATGCTGAACGATGCTGTTTCAAGACTTGTCCAGGAAGGTTGAACAAACCACAGCAAGACAAGGTGATAAACTGCAGGATTCCCAGATCAAAAAGAGACATCCCAGCAGAACTCATGCAGAGCCCCATGTGAGAGTTAGTTCTGAATATCTGCTGAGAGAAAACATGATTTCATCTTATTCCAGTATTCATCTGAAACAGGGAAAGCTTCCTTATCCCCCTCACAGGGCATGCGACAGGCGTGTGACTCACTTCTTTGGTGCCTGGCTGCTCAAACCTCTAGGGGGAGCATGCAGGTGGACAGGTCATGGGGACCATTTTTGGGCTCTGATGCCATGGCAGCCTCTAGGGTTGAGTGTTGACAGCTCCCAGAGCCCCAGTGGGTGTGTGTTATAGTGTTCTCTTTCAGCTTTGCCATCTGCAGGCAGCTTGTGTTAATCAGCCCAATTAGATCCTCTGTCTTATTACAAGGACGGAGGGCTTTCTGTATCCCAGATTCTTGACCCAGTGCACTAGCAAAATTGGATCACATGTGGGTTTGAAGAAGAGTGCAAGGTTTTACTGAGTGGTGGAAGTAGCTCTCAGTGAGATGGATGAGAGCTAGAAGGGGGATGGAGTGAGAAGGTGATCTTTCCCTGGAGTTGGCCTGCCCAGCAGCTGGACTCTCCTCCTACAGCCCCCGTCTGAATTCCCCTGAACGTCTTGGTTGTTCCAAGGTCAATGGCCTGCTGGCATCTGCTGGTGTCTGTTTGTCTGCTTCTCTGCTCCTCTCGATATCCAGCTGCTTGTGTGTGTACCTGCTATGGTCTCAGATTTTTATGGGCACAGGATGGGGGGCCAAAAGGCAACTTTTTGAGGGCAAAGCCAGAAATGCTTGTCCTCATTTAGGTCCATGTGCACAGGCCCAAAGGTGGAGCCCTTGCCAGGGACCCTGCCCTTTTCTACCCAGCACTTCCCTGCCTCTCTCCTGAATCACATCAATTAAGAACTTTCTTCACTGCCCCTTAGTTCTCTTCCTTTTCTCTCCAATATTCACCCAACCTCAGCAGGGACCAGAACTAATAATGTCAGCAAAGCAGGGGAAGTAACAAAACTGCTAGAGTAGAAGAAAGGATGAAAAAGCCAACCACAACCCCCTTTCTTCATCAAAGACTTTCCTCTACCTTACTCTAAAAACAACTTTGTTATTTTGATGATCAAACGAGAAACACACTTTCTAACTCTATACTATTTGCACACTATTTGTACTTTCTAAATCTGTACTATTTGTATTACTTAAAAGTGACCATAAATATTATAAACTAAGTTAACCAAGGTTTTGCCTAGAGGCAAGGGAAGAACAAGTCCCATTACACAACATAAATAGTTGAATTCCATTTATGTGAAAACACACACATACACGATTAAAAGGCATATATGTATAAAAATGGATATCAAATGGTATGAAAGAATTTGCACTAAATTGGTAATTGAGGAAAAAATATGAAGAGAAGCTTCCAGACCAAAAGCTTCGCAGGGAAAAGGATCGTATCTTCACATCCTTGCCAGGATAAACATCACAGAATGTCTTTGTACTTTGTACATCTACAGAATGTCTATGTACTTTGTAGGTATGTAGAAGCTCAGCAGTTATTGTTGAATGAATGAATAAATGACTTCTGCTTTACACTGTATATTTCTCTTAAGTTAAAAATTAAAGTCACTGGCTGAGCACGGTAGCTCATACCTGTAATCCCAGACTTTGGGAGGCCGAGGCAGGAGGATCACTAGAGGTCAGGAGTTCAAGACCAACCTGGCCAAGGGTGAAACCCTGTCTCTACTAAAAATACAGAAATTAGCTGGATGTGGTGGTGCACATCTGTAGTCCCAGCTACTCAGAAGGCTGGGGCACAACAATCAATTGAACTGGGAGGTGGAGGCTACGGTGAGCTGAGATCATGCCACTGCACTCCAGCCTGGGCGACAGAGTGAGACTCTGTCTCAAAAATCAATAAATAAATAAAATAAAAATTGAAGACACTGCATTTGTGTGCTATTCATAAAATTGAAATCAACGAACCTACCTACCTACCTACCTAACAAATAACTAAGAAAAAAAAATACTACCTAAACTCTAAGAACAAGCACTTCGAATTGAAGCAAGCCTTCTAGGTATCAATAGACTAAATACTGAATCTTACAAATGACTTTACTCCAAATAGGTTAAATTTTTTATTCTTTTTTTTTAAATGAGTAACACAAATGTATGCTACATTTTCTCTCATTTAAAGATTCAAGAGAAGTTTGATGATCCAAAGCCAATAGAAAGTTCAGAAGTAATTCCACAGTGTATCTTCCAGAAACATTTTCTGTATAGGGTAAAATTACTGCTCACAGACATAAATACAAAGTAACCACATTGTACTGATTAAAATTGAGCCATAACTTCTATGAGCTTTAATGCAACTATTTTTTTAATGCTGCTTTTTGTCTCCTTGTTTACAAGACAAGGAGATTTCTAATTTTACTATTTGATGCTTACTTACACATTTAGGGAAATGAGTTTGATAGAGACATAAAATTAGACATGGAGATCACTTCATTTTTAACTGATTTTGAAAATATATCTAATAGAACACATTTTTATTTAGAAATAACAAACAGGTTAAAAAGAGAGATCATTATCCCTTGGTGTGTTCACCATGTTCTTGTTAACTAGAAAGAACTGCAAGAGAAGAAAGAACATTTAGGGACCCAGGAAAGTGTGAACATCTAGTATTTGCCTCATGTTGAAAGAGAAAGGCAGGGCTTCAGAATTCACTTTCTTTCAGGTTTATAAAATTTAGGCAAAGAACATTTGCCCTCTGCTGGATTATCTTGGGAAAAACATATAGAGATGCTTTTTTTTTTTTTTTTTCTATTAAAGGAGAATAGAGGGGCAAAGAGACAAAGGAAAAGTTAAAAAAAAAAAAAAAAGAAAGGAAAAAAGGAAAGAAGGAAGAAAAGAAGGGAGGGAAAAAATTAGAGCAGGAAGAAGATATATATTGAAGGAAACAGATTATACTTACATTGTTGCTGGAAATATTTAATTTAGTCTGGTACATATAGGCCTTAAATTCTCCTATTTTGTATTATTTTCTGAACTCAAATCTGAAAATGGTCCCCAGAATAGAAACCATTTAACTTTAGGCCTTTCTCTGGTAGTAAAATGACACTAGACTAATAGACAATTACTACCACTTTAATGGATGACTGAGTTATCATCATCCTATGAAAGTTAATTTTGGTTTTGAAAATTTAACAAGATTTCTGCAACCTTAATTAGTTATTCATTAATACAGTTTAAGGTGATGAATGCCTTCCAATATGTGAAATATGAGTTTAAATTTGCATTAATCCTCCGAAGGGTTACACATTTCCTGAGAGTATCTACATATTCATAGGCAACATCAATGTGAATGTGACAGGCAAGTATTAGAGGGAGTGGAAATTCATGGTGGCTGGGCCAATGACTCACAGTTTTCTTGGCATTACAGTTAATGGGGGAAACTTCTGTCTTTGGAGTTCTTTACCTCAACATGACCAATGGCTTCATCCTCAAAGTCTCCTTTTCCAATACCCTGCCTCTCATTCTGAGCCCTAAAGAAATGGCACATCCAAAGTGCTCCCTCTCTCATTAGTTTCCATGTGCTCTTAACATAGTGACCACCTGAGACTTTCAGGTGAGAGTCCAAGGTGGAAGAGGTATAAATACTCCAGGCAGCCTTATCACCTCTATTGCTTTCCATCTGTCATTCACAGCATGTTTCCTAGCTACTTCCAAAAGGCTGAAACATTGGTGGATGGAACAGAGCTTAACCTTCACATCAAGATCTGTTGATGCTACCCTAAAATATCCTCAAATCCATCTCATTTTTTCTATTTCCTCTGCCATCATCACAGTCTAAGCTACTGTCTCTGTCACCTGGATCACAGCCATAGACATCTAAGTGGTCTCTCTCTAATCATGCCCCCTTCAGACTATTTCAAGAGTTTTGGAGCAACACTTATGGGGGTTCAAATCTTGGATCTGTCTTTCATGAGCAGTTGATCATGGACAAGTTAGTCTACTTTTGTGATCCAAAGTTTTGTCATCTTAAAATGGAATGAATCTATCTCATAGATGGATTTCAACCAAGACACACACACATAATTAGCATATAACTTGACCACCGAAGTTTCTCAAAATTAGCTATTTATGCCGTTGTCTTTTAGGTAGATGTTACTCAAAAAATTTACAAACAGGATATGTAAAAATGTAACAATTAACACAAATTTAAAAATAGAATCTTTTTCATCTCGTATGAATGGTACAAACTAAGAACTCTGGAGATTGGGAGGATAGAGATATATTTTTCTGGCAATGAGAAGATCTCTCAAAGAAAGCAAACACTGGTGCATTTGTGCTTTTGTTTATTTATATTTTTGATAAGTTTAGAAAAGATTTAAAGAATAACAGTGCTCTCTAATGAATAAAACAAAACTATTTATCTGTTAGGATAAAGAATTTTTTACCCACAAAACTGGAGAAACCATTTATCCCTTGAGACTTTATTCTATATATTAAATATGATTTGTGTGTTGGGGGAGTGTGTGCCCACACACATTTTAGTTTCGATGGAAAGCAGCATTGGTCACCACATTAATTTCTCCATTAGAAAATTCTGACAGGAACTAAGAATTCTACACAGTCTCTGTTGTAGAATGCTCCATTGGTTTGTTTGTCTGTATTCCCTGTAAGTTTACAGTGCTAGGAGAAATTTCCACCTTCTCTCAGATTTGCCTTTTTGTAGTTGGAATTCAGAACACTAATAAACCCTTTCTTTACCGTTCTTTTTATTTTATTTTATTTTACTGCATTTTAGGTTTTGGGGTACATGTGAAAAACATGCAAGGTTGTTGCATAGGTGCATACGTGGCAGTGTGATTTGCTGCCTTCCTCCCCTTCACCTATATCTGGCATTTCTCCCCATGCTATCTCTCCCCAACTCCCCACCCCCCACTGTCCCCCCTACTCCCCGCCAACAGACCCCAGTGTGTAGTGCTGCCCTCCCTGTGTCCATGTGTTCCCATTGTTCAATACCCATCTATGAATTCAGCACTTGATAACTTCCTTGGTTACATTCCCTTTCTTTTAGGGTGCCTCTACTTTCACTCCAAGTAGTTTGATAGGATAGTTAGTCACTCTCTGTTCCGTACATAGCCATAGTGATTGGCTCCGAAATGGACGCAGAGCCAAGTAGACAATCACAATACTTTTCAGAGACTTCAGAGATGGCTATATGGGGAGAGATGCTTTCTAGCTTTTAAGCTCAGATGTTTTCAACTGGGGAAAAATAGTTTCTATGACTGCATCTATATGGCTCAATAGTTTCACAGTGCAAAAGAATTACATAGAAAGAAGGTAAAGCCAGGCATGATAGCTCATACCAATTTTTTACAGTCTGGGCACAGTGACTCGTGCTTGTAATCTCAACATTTTTTGGAGGCCTAGGAAAGAGGATTGCTTGAGTCCAGGAATTCAAGGCCAGCCTAGGCAACATAGTGAAACTCTGTCTCCACAACACAAACTTAAAAAAAAAATAGCTTGGTATGGTGGTGCCCACCTGTAGTGCCAGCTCTGCGGGAGGTTGAGGTGGGAGGTTGAGGCGACTGGGAGGTACTGGTTGCCATGAGCTGAGATTACGCCACTGCATTCCAGGCATTGTATTAATAAAAGGCAAAATGTTCTTAAATTTGAGGTTGTGTGTAGGTTATTGTAGCTTAACTCATATAGATGATGACTGATTTATCCTTTTACTCTGCATGTGGTTTCTCCTGCTGGATTATCCTTGTTAAAAGACAGCAGATTAGGATTTAATGAGAATATTGTCTCAGAAAAATTGTATTCAGTGAAAGTAACCACTCTGTATCTAATGAACAAAGAAGAGGAGAGCCATTTACCTGGCTTTTCAAGACATTGTAAGTCAAGAAAAATTAGAAGTAGGCAAAGAAATAATGACTCCATGTGAATGTTAGCTAGGAGCCAAAGGGAAATTAATGTCATAGGTGACATTCCTCCAAAGGCCCAGGTATGGATGAACATGTTGAGAGCACTGGATAAGCCTTTGTGATTAAAGTGGAGCAGAGCCACCATCAAGTCTCAAATCACAAAGGCCTGATGTACAAAGACACCTGGGCATTCTGGTGACCCAGGACTCCCTGCCACAAGAAGTGCTGTTAGATCTTTTAGAATCGACAATTGGCACTGAGAAAATCAGCATTCCATCTCCTGCAGTTTTGTCTGTTCTTTGAGCATATTATGATGAACAGAGTTCATGTGGATGAATCCATTAGAGGAAAATATGGTGCTTAACCATTTTTTTTTTTTTTGAGATGAAGTCTTGCTCTGTCCCCCAGGCTGGAGTACAGTGGTGCGATCTTGGCTCACTGCAGCCTCTGCCTCCTGGGTTCAAGTGATTCTCTTGTCTCAGCCTCTCGAGTAGTTAGGATTACAGGTGCCCGCCACCATGCTCAGCTAATTTTTATATTTTTAGTAGAGACGGGGTTTCTCCATGTTGTCCCTGTTGGCCAGGCTGGTCTCGAACTCCTGACCTCAGGCTATCTGCCCACCTAGGCCTTCCAAAGTACTGGGATTACAGGTGTGAGCCACCATGTCCAGCCCTTAACCATCTTAGTTTTATAGGAAAATTGATTATTAGGTGAATACAGAACACCTATGACTACTCCACTCCAGTAAGATAGAGAAGGAAAGGCACTCCAGCCTGGCTCTGTCACTCAGACTGGAGTGCAGTGATGTGATCTTGGCTCACTCCAACCTCCACCTCCCAGGTTCAAGTGATTTTCCTGCCTCAGCCTCCCAAGTAGCTGGGACTACAGGCACACACCACCATGCTCAGCTATTTTTTTGTTTGTTTGTTTGTTTTGTTTTGTTTTGTTTTGTTTTGTTTTGTTTTGCTTTTTCAAGACAGAGTCTTACTCTGTCATCCGGCCTGGAGTGCAGTGGTGCCATCTCGGCTCACTGCAACCTCTGTCTCCCAGGTTCAGGCAATTCTCCAACCTCAGCCTCCGAAGTAGCTAGTATTACAGACATC
Source organism: Aotus nancymaae (assembly GCF_030222135.1). Taxonomy (NCBI): domain Eukaryota; kingdom Metazoa; phylum Chordata; class Mammalia; order Primates; family Aotidae; genus Aotus; species Aotus nancymaae. Next base: position 9,116,815 of record NW_026988460.1, read on the forward strand.
TACCACTTTGCCCAGCTGTTAGTAGAGACCAGGTTTCTCAATGTTGGCAAGGCTCATCTGGAACTCCTGACCTCAAATGATCCACCTGCCCTGGCCTCCTAAAGTTCTAGGATTATAGGCATGAGCCACTGCACCTGGCCTCCAAGACAAATTCTTATGCATGATGCTTTGCTTTTGTCCAGTTCATGTTCTATGTCAAGGTGACATATGCAAAATGAAAATGTCACCATAATACCTCTTAGCTTAAGTCATCATTAGCTCCCATCTTTTATAGGGTCAGCTCTGGGCTCTTAGCATGACACAAGATGCATTTCCAATCCTAGTCTCTAGATGCCTCTGGAGGCCTTCCTTCTACTTTAGTCCCCCTGCTCAAGAATACACAATGACTCATAATCTGAGTTTCATTTTTTCCATATTATGTCTTCCTTTTCCATGCAATCAGCTAGACCTTTGTCCTCACTTCTAGTAGTTTTCTAAGACTACTGTAACAAATTACCACAAAGTGCATGGCTTTAAGTAAAAAATAATGCAACTTAATTTTCTACAGTTCTAGAGACCAGAACTCTGGAATTAAGGTGTTAGCAGAGCCATTCTTCCTCTGAAGTCTCTAGCAAAGAATCTACCTTGACTCTTCATGGCTTCCAGAGATTGCCAACAATCTCTGATGTTCCTTGGCTTATAGTTTTATCATTCTGATTTCTTTCCCTGTTTTCACATGAACATTTCCCCTCCATATTTAAGCTGTGCCTCTAAATCTCCCTCTCCCCTTATAAGGACACCAGCTATTAGATTTAGAGCCCACCCTAACCCAGTATGACCTCGTTATAGCTGGATTATTTCTGCAAATAGTATATTCCAAATAAAGTCCTTTTTACAGACACCAAAGGTTAGAACTTCTACATATCTTTTTGAGGGACACAATTCAACCCATAACATTTATCTTTGGTGAGGACTATATTATAGGGTCAGAGGCATATGTTGCCTTTAGACAGCCTGTCTTCCTGCAGAAGTTAGTGTGGTGAATGTGCTTCTTGTTGAAACTATGAGAGGGGGATTAGTAAACAGAAAAGAGGGACTAAGGTGGGGAGGGAGTTGGTGAGAGAGAGAGAAGCAGAGAGAGAAAGAGAAAGAGAGAGAAAGAGAGAGAGAGAGAGAGAGAGAGAAAGCCCTGCAGAGCCAATGACCATGCTTTAGCAATTTTCAGGGAGATGAGAAGATCTGAGGGAAAAAGTAAACTCAGAGAACTCCCACTATCAACCTCCTGCCTGTCACAGGGCAAATGGTCTTGAACAATTAAGATATTGACCGACCACCACCAGAATGTTCTAAAGAAGGCATTTTCCCCATTTTCCAACACTCCAATGGGCTTAGATTGGCATTTGCAGGGGCTTTGCTTTAGAAGTTCTGCCTAAAGAGATCATTGATCCTGGTATCCATGTCCAAATACCTTTTTTTAATAAAAAATAAAAGTCTTTCCAATGCTAATGGATTTGGCTCATTGCCTATCAGAACATACACTGTAGCTAAATATTGCTAAAAATGCCCAGACCCTTCTTATTAATTGTTAATGCCTCAATATTGATTTTGCAGGAGACCAAAATTTAACCCAGGCCAGCAATTATAAGCAGTCCATGCTGGGTAGTTCATATGCTCGAATCTAACTACTAGTCACCGGCTGGAGTCTGGTACCTGCCCTCATGCTCAGTCAAAGTGGACTGAATACACAAATCTCCTCCCAGAATCCGGAGAGGTCAACCTGTTCTTGAAAGCAGTGGTGGATTGGGGATTGGGGTAGGGAACAAAATAGATACAGCACAAAACATGGAAAATATTGATTTATCTCCCTCTGCTAATGCTTGTGAAGTGTTGATCCTGGGGTTGAAAGTCAGCAGAGGGCATTCTGATAGGGCCTTCCTAGAACGTTCTTGGTGTCTTACTATGACACAAAGCTCTTGAACCTCTTCTCTTGCAAGGTTTCCTTTCCGTATGCTTTGGATTTTCTGTTTCTTCATTTAAGACTTATGTAATAAATTTCTTTCTCCTTCTTAGGTTGTACATTTCCTGCCTTAACCTCTTGTGAAAGTAGGTAAAACTTTTTTTATTTTTTGAGATGGAGTTTCGCTCTTGTTACCCAGGCTGGAGTGCAATGGTGCGATCTTGACTCACTGCAACCTCCTCCTGGGTTCAGGCAATTCTCCTCCCTCAGCCTCCTGAGTAGCTGGGATTACAGGCACGCACCACCATGCCCAGCTAATTTTTTGTATTTTTAGTAGAGACCGGGTTTCACCATGTTGACCAGGATGGTCTCGATCTCTCGACCTGGTGATCCACCCGCCTCGGCCTCCCGAAGTGCTGGGATTACAGGCGTGAGCCACCGCGCCCGGCCTGGTAAAACTTTAAAAGTAAAAATACTGGGCAGAATGTACAAATGCCAAAAAGGTGAGGAGTTTTGCAGTAAACATGTGGACAATATAGCACAAGGTGGTGGATATGGAAAGTGACAAGTTTCCAAGATGATGTAACATCGAACGAAATGTTTTCTTTAAAAAAAAGTTTTCCATGCCAAAAGATACTGTAATAAAAATGACAGAGGTATAGTGCTGTAATCTCATGTTTTCCAAGGTGCACTCCTTTGCAAAATAGTTCTAAAATATTCTCAAGCAATAACAGAATTCAGTGGTCCAAGATCTTTGTGAAGTCTGCAGGCCACCTCTCTGACTTAAACAGCCACAATGCCCACCAGCACATGAGAAATTCTCAGAAACTCTGCAGAAAAGACACCTGTTTAATCGAGTGAGTCTAAGTTTGTTTGATCACATACTCCTTTTCTGGGTAACACCTGTGGACACCCCTACAGCTGTGCTCTAAGGAACGTACTTTGGGATGTGGTCATGAGGTACACATAAATCTACAGAAACATGGCAAAACAAAACAAAACAAAACAAAATAGCAGTTATTAACAGAAATAGGCAAAGGGGTAAGAATTGCCAGGGCCTTCGATGGTCTTGTATTTAGTGCTTCATTTGGGAAATATAAATTACGAGGTCCTGGAACTTTCTAAGATACTTCTTCATGACCCTAATCTGTTCTCTACTGTGTGACTTGGTTGAACAAGATTTGATAAAGCCAGTGGAATGATACTTTTATTTGAAAATGTAAAGAGATAAAAAAAAAGATGGTTGTACAACAATGTGAATATACTTAATGGAACTGTAACATTAAACATTTTATGCTATGTATATTTTACCACAATTTTTTTATAATGAGAAAAAAGATACATGAAGAAAAGTGATCTTTAGCAGTCTCTCCAAAGTAGTCTCATGATGGCACAGCCTCCCTATGTAAATAAGTAAGTAGCCTTCCAAACTGTAATAATAAATGACTTGATTTATCAGAACAGCAAGCCTAGTGTTTTTGCTTTAATGAATATCATAGAACATACATGATTTTGTAAATTACCTTTGTCTTCACTGGTTTTATGCAATGAAGCCTAACTCTTTACCTTGTTTTTATTTCTTTGAAATAATTATTTCAGTTTTTAATGAATAAGAACAATAAATAACTTATCTTTGGCTTGTCAGCACTTTAACAAAGAGATTCCCTTTCATGGGGAAGTCATTTTCCATTTTGTCATAGCTACAGTCACGCTGATTTAAAATATACTTTTTCCTAGTTGTTTTAATTTGCTTTTACAGAGAAAATTTTGTAGGTAGAAATTTTGATAAGTTGGAGATTTTTTCTTATTTGCTACAATTTCATCTTAAGGTGGGTTCAAAATAAGATTACATTTTAAAATACTTGATTATATCAGGCCGTTGAATCATTATAGTGTTTCTAAACTTACTGGAATCTAATACACGTGGTTGGCATGTTTAAAACCTACTTAGGTGACCTCTGACATCTGATTACAGAAATGTAAAAAGAAGGTTATAGTATATTAGTAATATGACAGAAAAGCTATATAGGTCTCCAAAATGAAACTTCAAAATATTTAATGAAATATTTTTGAATTAAAGTGTAATTTACCTTGGTATAATAGCGATATTACACACAATCACTGTACAACTTGAGTGTAAAAGATGTAAATTAATATAAATTAGTTACATATGACTTTGAAAAACTAATATAAATTAGTTACATATGACTTTGAAAAATTTTTTGTTTATGAATTTAATCATAATTAGTGGCTAATAGAATGGTCACATAATTTAAGAAGAATTTCCTTTGTTTTCTTAGCAGTATTGCTATAACACATTAATTTCAACCTTGAATCCAAACGTAGATTTTTGATCAAATTCCAACATCCTTTACAAAAGAATTTTTCTTCTTTGATGAATAAATTCCATGTGATACGACTTCATTGTTGGATACTGGTATGTCTTAACTATAATTGGAATAAACATGTTTTTCTCTATGTTTCAGCCATAGCAATATAGAGCAAGAGTTCGGTGACTTGGATTAGATGGCCAGTTATGGTTAGGAAATCTGTAGCCTATTACTTAATGTAAATTTTCATTCCCTTAAACAACTGTTATGAGGCTTAAATGAAAAAAAAAATGTGATTGTACTTAGTAGGTAGTTTAACATTTAATGTTCTTGGGAAATAAATGTTCTCAGATAGCATAACCATTGTTGTTTATTATTATTATTCATTCATTCTTTCAGAAACTATTTATTGACTATATAGCTTGTTGTAACTGTTTGGGATACAGCAGCAATCAAGAATGACAAAGGTTTCTGCTTTCATTGAACTTGTAATTATAATGGGAAAATAACAAATACATGTAATTATCGAGTAAACAACATATGTTAAAAGTGGTAAGTGCTGCAGAAAAAAATGATGGAGAACAAGTGAAAATGAATGAAAGTGTCAGGTGGCAGCTGGTTGCAAAATTAAATAGAGTGCTTTTCGTAGGACTCGTTGAGAAGATGAGATTTGAGTGAAGACTTGAAGGAGGGAATAAGGTGGGAAGAACTTTCAAGAAGAGACAATAGAAAAAGAGAACTGTAAGGAACAAGCTAATGTGGGCTTTTGAGCACAGCAGGCAGGGCAGTGTGACTGGACTGAAGAGACTGAGAGAGAGAGAAGATGGAGACAAGGTCACAGAAAGGTTGAGGGTGGGCATGGAGTCAGACCTTGGAGCTCCTTCATAATGAGAATTTGGGCAATTACTTTGAGTAAATTTTGAGACATTGTAGAATTTTGAAAAAAGAAATGTCTCTTGGCTGCTTAGCTAATTATCTTTGCTATAACAATAAATACTATCTCTGGCCCAGTGTCTTGCTGTTCAGTCAATTAATATATATTGAGCACATTTTCAGGCACTGTGAGTTGAAGAATTGACAATTGTTTGATAAAATATATACTATTAATTACTTAAGATAACAAAAACAATGACAAAAATATCCAAAGAAAAATTCTCAATTATTTTTTCTGAATGATCCAAGTAAGTCACTATATAAACTAAAAAGGACTCCACATATAATTTACACCATTTCCTTTGATTACATCCCACTCCTGTGTTTTAAAATTATTATTTTTTTAATCCGTATTAATCTTAAAAATAAAGTTTGATGTCAGCAAATTTATTGCTATCAAGTTTAACAGATTTTTTTAAGAACAATTTTAACTCTCAAAACAAAAAGAGTAATAAACTATTCGTTTCATGCTAAACTCACTGTAGTGTTGAGCTTCTAATTAGATTATAATTTCTAGTAAATATTTTTAAATGTAAATTCAACTAGGCTATAATTGTTTTTCGTGTTTCATCTCATCTCAGAAGTGTGATAAAGCTGAAAGAATATGGGGTCTAGACTAAGTTTCTTAGAAATTCTCCGAGCCATTTTTCACTAAAAATTGTTTTAGGTTGGGGGTACATGTGAAGTTTTGTTACATAGATAAGCAAGTGTCACAGGGGTTTACTGTACATATTATTTCATTACCCAGGTATTAAGCCCAGTACCCAATAGTTATCTTTTCTGCTCCTCTCCCTCCTCTCACCCTCCTGCTTCAAGTAGACCCTGGTATCTGTTATTTCCTTCTTTGTGTTCATAAGTTCTCATCATTTAGCTCTCACTTACAAATGGTAACATGTGGTATTTGGTTTTCTGTTCCTGCCTTAGTTTGCTAAGCACAATAGCCTGTAGCTCCATCCATGTTCCCCCAAAAGACATAATCTCCAAGAAGCAAAATTAATACTAATTTTACAAGAATTAATTCAGATAAAGTTTGTAAATGCTTTAGCCCTACACTATAATATATTAGATTGCTAATAAATTTTTATTGAATAAGTTGAAGCTGAATTATTTATTTTAGCTAAATGAAGGAGTTTTTCTTTAACCTGGTATGAGGGAACCCTCTGTCTCTGCTTCATCCTTCAGTATGTCTTCCATTAGATCCTGCCCTTTTAATTTAAACGTTTTCAGAATCCATTGTCTGGATTATTTCATAAACCCTTTAGTTAACTGGCCTTCACCCAGAGTCATCCTTTAAAACTGCATGCTTCTGTTCCTTTATGATTCAAAATGTTTACCTATATTGAGCATGGCAAAATGGATTAACATAACGAGCCAATTTTGATAGTTATATCAAGAATTAAGGGATCTTATGTTCTACCTGGCTTTGGGGAGATGGAGAGCTTTGACCAAATTGTGGTATCTGCTGTGGAAGGCAAGTTGAGGCTCTTATTCCTAATATTTGGTGACCTTCACCTTTCAAATCAAATTTAAACTATTCAGCCTATATTTGAAGACTTTTAATATTTGTTTACTATACCCCTTATCCAAACTCACATCCCTTTTTCCTCCAAGTAAATCCATTATGTTGTCTTTTGAATACATATTAGATTCATATACATCTCCCTAATGATACTTGATATGATTTGGCACTGTGTCCCCACCAAAATCTCATCTCAAATTGCACTGTAATCCCTATGTGTCAAAGGAGGGAGGTAATTGGATCATGGAGGTAGTTTCCCCCATGCTGTTCTTGTGATAGTGAGTTATCATGAGATCTGATGGTTTTATAAGTGTTTGGAAGTTCCTCCTTCATTTCTAGCTCTCCTGCTGCCTTGTGAAGAAGGTGCTTGTTTCCCTTTTGCTTTCCCTCATGATGGTAAGTTTCCTGAGGCCTCCCCAGCCACGTGGAACTGTGAGTCAATTAAAACTTTTTGCTTCATAAATTACCCAGTCTTGGATATTTCTTTATAGCAGTGTGATAATGGACTAATACAGACAATTGGTGCAAAGAGTCAGGTACTGATGCAAAGATGACCTGAAAATTTGGAAGCAATTTTGGAACTGGGTAACAGGCAGAGGCTGGAACAATTTGGAGGACCTAGAAGAAGAGAGGACAATGTGGGAAAGTTTGGAACTTCCTAGAAACTTGTTGAATGGTTTTAACCCAAATGCTGATGATGATGTGAAAAATGAAGTCCAGGCTGAGGTGGTCTCAGATGAAGATGAGGAACTTCTTGGGAACTGGAGCAAAGGTCACTCTTGCTATACTTTAGCAAAGAGACTGGCAGCATTTTGCTCCTGCTTAGAGATCTGTGGAACTTTGAAGTTGAGAGAGATAATCTGATATTGGAACTTATGTTTAAAAGGAAAGCAAAGCATAAAAGTTTAGAAAATTTGAAGCCTGGTGATGCATTAGGAAAGAAAAACCCAATTTCTGGGGAGAAATGCAAGCCAGGTGCAGACATTTGCATAAGTAATGAGGAGCCTAATGGTATTCACCAATACAATGGGGAAAATATATCCAGGGCATGTCAGAGATCTTGGCAACAGACCTTTCCATCACAGGCCTAGAGGTCTAGGAAGAAAAAATGTTTTCATGGGCTGGGCCCAGAGCCTTGCTGTTTTGTCCAGTCTTGGGGTTTGGTGCACTGCATACAGGAGTGGCTAAAAGGGGCCAATGTACAGCTTAGGTCATTGCTTCCAAGGGTGCAAGCCCCAAGCCTTGGCAGCTTCCACATGGTGTTGGGCCTGCAGGAACACAGAAGGGAAGAATTGAGGTTTCAGAACCACTGCCTACATATTAGAAGATGTATGGACATGCCTGTATATACAGGCAGATATCTGCTTCAGAGGCAGAGCCCTTATGGAGAACCTCTGCTAGAAGAGTGTAAAAGGGAAATGTGGAGTTTGAGCCCCGACACCGAGTCTCCATTTGGGTTCTAGTGGAGCTGTGAGCAGAGGACCACCAACCTGTAGACCTCAGAATGGTAGATCCACCAACAGGTGGCACAATGCACCTGGAAAATCCACAGACATTCAATGCTAGCCCATGAAGCAGCTGCCAAAGTCTTGGGGAGCCCACCTCTTGCATCAGCATACCCAAAATTTGAGACATGGAGTCAGAGGCATTCATTTCACAGCTTGAAGATTTAATGAAATGCTCTGTGGGATTTCAAACTTGCATGGGGCCTTTTGTTTTGCCCAATTTCTCCCATTTGGATGGATGTATTTATCCAATGTCTGTACCTCCATTGTATCTTGGAAGGAGCTAACTTGTTTTTTGTTTTACTGGCTCATAGGTGGAAGGGACTTGCCTTGTCTCAGGTGAGACTTTGGACTTAGACTTTTGAGTTAATGTTGGAATGGTTAAGTCTTTGGGGTACTGTTGGGAAGGCATGATTCGTTTTAAAATGTGAAAAGACATGATATTTGGGAGGGGCCAGGTACAGAATAATATGATTTGGCTCTATGTTCCCACCCAAATCTCATCTCAGATTGTAAGTCCCACATGTCAAGGGAGGGACCTGTAATCCCCATCAGTTGAGAGAGGGAGATGATTGGATCATGGGGGAAATTTCCCCCATGCTGTTCTCATGAGAGTGAGTTCTGATGAAATCTGATGGTTTTATAAGTGTTTAGAAGTTCCTCCTTCATTTCTCTCTCTCCTGCTGCATTGTGAAGAAGGTGCTTGCCTCTCCTTTGCATTCCCATGTTGTAAGTTTCCTGAGGCTTCCTCTATCATGTGGAACTGTGAGTCAGTTAAACCTCTTTCCTTTATAAATTGCCCAATCTTCAGTATTTCTTTATAGCAATGTGAAAATGTACTAAAACAATAATGTATATCTTTTTTGGCCATTTTGAAATATTTCTATTGATTTTTCCATCAATCTCATTCTTGAAGATTCAACTCAAACATACCTCTCATAAGGGACCTCTTGTCACTGCTGTGGCTTGCATTTGTCTCTCCCTTCTCTGAACTATTATGGTAATTGTTGGGTGTTGCTCATTGGAGGACCTCATTACTTATCATTTATCATGCCATCTAGCTATGATGCACAGGGCAATACACGACATTGTAGTTCTTGAACCCATCCCAAAGAAACTGGCAGTGATTAGGATATGGATATAAATATTTGCAAATGGTGATCAATAAATAGCTGCTCACCATTTTCACTGTAATTCAATCAGAAAATCTGTATTCTAACAATATAGGAAAGGCACCTTAAAAACATATCCACAGACCATTCATTTGCAAAATAAATAAGCACAGTAAAAGAATGTGAGAAGTAAAAAAAAATTGATAACTAAAAATAGAGCTTTGAGAGCTGAAGATTTCAGCCTTCCTTTAATGCAAATATCTCAAAAACTTCAGCATAGAAAATAGGAACATTGAGTGACATGGTATGGATGGATGCATCTTTTGATTTAACTTGTCTGTTTTGCTTTATTCAATAATATATTTTTCCTCCTCCTTTACACATCATTGACTTTTAGTTTAATGGTTTTCAAAGTGTGTGATGGGGCTTTAGACGTGGATATAGACAGACAAAAAGTTTCTTTGTCTTTTTGTCCCATGCCTATATTTTACACAAGGTCAATAACAGGCTTCAGTGTTTTTACAATTACCAAGAGGATGGGATTTGTTATTGTGTGCAGATAAATGTGCTGATGCCTCCATTATTTATGAGATGAGATAAAAGTCATGCAGCCTTCTGAGACAAAAGGCAGGTATATGTTTTATATCAGTGTTTTTGATGAGTTCTCTCATAGACATTGTACCTTCCATAGCCCAGTGACTACCTAATGTAAATTTCAGGTGGAATAAAACTGTCAACATTTAGTATTTTTTATGACTTACATTTATGCAGCTAGGGAACAAACATCTCACTTTGGAAGACTGTGTGTAGCAGGTAGAGTGAAATTGGTTTTCTAATTTTATTTTTTTAAGTGTATAGTGTTTATGTAGAGAAAAACAATACCCCCAAGCTTACGGGTGATTTCTAAATTTTAAAGTCCTTTATGTGAAAGAAAAAAAAATATTCCCAATGATCAAAATTCTTCAGAAATATTTTGACATAGAAAATCTGGTTTCATAAATTTAGGAAATAGAAAACTTAGTCCTTATTTTAAAGTAAATAGAGACCAGGTGCAGTGCCTCACAGCTGTGATCTCAGTACTTTGCGAGGCTGAGGTGGGAGGATTGCTTAAGCCTTGTAAATGAGGCTGCAGTGAGCTATGATAGCACCACTGCACTCCAGCCTGGGCAACAGGGTAAAACTCTGTCTCAAAAACAAACAAACAAATAAATAAATAAATAAATAAAATAATAAAGCAAATGGAATATGTTGTCAGCTACTGACAAGGGTAATATTCTTGATTAATTCTCAGCAGAATCTTATTCCTACTTTTTTTTATTGTTGTTCTTGCGGTACATTAGGGTTTAGGTGTGGCCATGGAACAGAAAAAGGTAATCCAGTTACAAATAATAAAATATATCTAATTCACTAATGTTGGCAAGGTTATGTGGGTCAAGGCACTGTCAGGAAATATTGACGATGGTATAAGATGTTGGAATTTTCTGGAGAGAAATTTCATAATATATTCCAAGAAGCTTTAAAATATTTATGCTGTTTGAATAATTCAACATCTAGAAATGTGTCCTAAAGCAATAGCTTTTATTTAGTGGTAAAATTAAGAAGCATTATCTTTGAAATCAGGATGAAAATATGCCCATTAAAACAGCTTGGAGGTGTAGAGAGATTGGTTAATTGTTACAAAATACAGTTAGATCTAAGGAATAACCAAGGTGACTATAATTAAAAACAATATGTTCTATATTTCAAAATAGCTGGAAGACTTGAAATGTACCCAACACAAATAAATGATGTATCTTTGAGGTGATAGACTTCCTAAATACCCTGATTTGATCATTATGCATTTTATGTATCTATCAAAATAGTACATGTGCCCCATAAAGATGTACAATTTAATTTAAAATAAAACAGTGTAATCAATTTGTTACTAAATGTCCCAGACAATGCAATAAGATATGAAACAGAAATGAAAAGTAGATATATTGGAAAGAAAGAAGCAAAATTTTAATTATAGCTGATAGGATTGTCTCCATAAAAATTTGAGAAATTCTACAGCTAACCTTTTATAGCTAATTAGATTTTAGGAATGTAGATGAATGAAAGAGATCCAGACTAAAAAGAAAAAAAAAAAGGCAGAGTCCCTGCATAGCAGCAATTAGAAAATATAATTAAGAAATAACCAGAGACAACCATCAGAATTACATATTAGCATCTAATTACAGCAATGTTTAGATTTAAAATAATCCAGAGAATCCTAAACATGAAACACTAGGAAAACAGTGAAATAAATTATGATGTATTCCTACAATGGAATATTACTCCAGTCAGAAACCGTAAAGAAAACACATAATTGTCACAAATTAAATGTATTTGAAGAGAATCTAAGTGTGTGAAAGTAAATCATAAAGAATGCAATGTCTGGGCTGGAGTGAGCAAGGAGCAATTAACAGAATATGGATGAAAAGTGAGTTTCTTTGAGAGCAGCAGCCAATCAGAGTTGATCCAGTAAGAAGGAACAAGTTGAATCCAAAGGCCTGACTTAAGGCCTCCTCTGTTCTGTGCTATTTTACCCTAGTTCCCCATTGTCCAAACCCACCTGAAATCAGAGATCTATAGAGCTGTTTCATTTCATATACACAGATTAGCCTCAGAAAGAAAGCCGTGTGAAAAAGATGAAACACAGATTTAAAGGGTAAAATGGGAAATACTGTGCAGTTATTTAAAATTATATATTCATAAGTGATTTCGTGAATGAGAATATGTTTACTCTGAATATAGTAAAACAAGTAAGATATATAAAATAAATAATTATACACTCAATGTAATTCCCATTCTTCTGTCTCAAGCAATCTTGAAGACTGGACAGAAACCCAGGCTATAAATCAAGGAAGAACCTCAAAATCACACTTCATAACCACTTCAATAACCCTTGGCAACAGACACTACACTGGATGTTGGCTAATAACACTAAAATTTTTGCTAGTTAGATCTTCAGAAACAGGATAACTGTGCAACCACCAGAACAGAAATGGATCGGGCATGGTATCTGCTTCTTTAATTTGTAGTTTTATACTCAAAAACTGGCATGTATATACTTAATCGGTAGCATGCAAGTCACACGCCTCTATCCCAACTTTAACAGAGGTTGAGAACTTAATTTCTGGCTTCTACCCTGGGAAGGATAAGACTCACAAGCTGGAAAATTAGCCAACATACACAGGATATTCAAAGCTTCTAGGCAGTCAAAAGATTGTCAAGTGGTAAAACAGACATGAAGAAAACCTTTTTTTTGGTCCTAGATTTAAAAAATCTAACTTTCTCAGAACGTCTTATGTGGCTTTCCATAAAATTAAAGCAGTCTTGGGAGAGAGAACATCTCATATTCTTTCTAGTGAATTACTGCCACACTAAAGCAATTAATGAAAATGAACATGCTTTGTATAACATTTTTAAAGCAGCCTTTTTACTGACAAATATGTTTTAGGTATATATACAACTATGGAAAAGTTTTCCTAATAACAATTCTATTTTACCTCAGGTATATTCTGTCAGAAGAAATCATTTCTTGTTCCCAATAATAGAAGAAAAATTTTAAGCTAAAGAAACACGTTTCTCATTCAACATGCACATCCACAGTAGTTTTTTATCATGCCAAAGTGAGAAAATCTACACTTGGGATTGTACAATTTTTATAAAAGAAAATAATAAATAAAACATTTAAAAGAAAACTGATTTTCTTTCCTATAATTAATGTCTATCACCTTGGCACCTACTGACAAAATTTTCTACTTAATGGTGATGTTTCAAAATATCGTTCTGCTCTATTTATGATAACATTTGATCTGCCCTATATAGGCTTTATATTACATTTAAATTATATGTGTACATTACTTTTTTCATATTAAGTCATATCTTTATAAATATTAGTAGCAAATATATTATTAACATTTATTCCAATTTATGGTGGAGTCTTCGGCTTATTCAGGTGGACCAGTACCCTGGCTGTCCAGAGCTCCACAGCTTTACTCCTCTGTTTTCCAGTGTCTGGTCATACAGAGTTTGTCAGAGCCTAAGAAAAGACTTGGATATCAAATGGCATTTCTCTTGTCAGTGAGAAGGTTTCTGAATGCTGATGAAGCGAAGTTTTTGCCAGACCCTTTGAGTAAAATTGACGTTGTTAAATCGAGTTTAGCCAAAAGCTGCCTGCTTACATGTTTTAAGTTCAGCCTAAAGGTTTTTCCATACATCATGAACTATAACCTAAATGGAGTTATAAACAGACTGTAGTGTACTTTTGTGCCAATCTCTGAGAAAACTTTGATTGGCCAATCAAAGGTGGCCAACTGTTCACACCATGTTCAAATAATGCAAACACTGAGCATAACCAATTCGGCTGCTTCTGTACCTCACTTCCATTTTCTGTATGTCACTTTCTTTTTTCTGCCCATAAATCTACCATGTGTCTGCACTGGAGTCTCTGAGCCTATTCTGGCTCAGGGAGACTCCTTGATTCACTCTTGCTCAGTTAAACTTTAGATTTAATTTGGCTAAAGTTTTTCTTTTAACAACCTATACCCTGGAAACAAGGGATAGATAGGGGTGCTTGTGCAGTGAGATCTGGGTGTTCTTCATTAATAATTTGGCACTCCCATGACAGTTGCATACCTAAAACATTTCCTTCTTTCATTCTGTCAGATTTCCTACTCAGCTCTTTTAGGGTGCCAGACTTACTCCCTTCTTCAGTAACTGCCTTACCAAGCAGCATCCACCTTTTTTTTTCTTTTGGTAACAAAGTGCTTCCAGTTTTGCTTCGATACTTTGCTGCCCACTGAAGACTACATTTTCCAGCATCCCTTGCAGTTAGATGTGTCCATGCGAACATATTTGGGCCAATGAAATGTGAATAGGAGATATGTGTGCAACTCAAGCTTTTTCCTTCTTTGCTCTTTCAAAATAAACCTTGATAGTGCTCTAAATGGAAAACCAAAATCATCATTAATTCCAAAATTAATTTTTTTATGTGCAGGCAAGGAGAGCCTAATCTTCAAATCATGTCAGAAATTAAGAAAAAATATTTGTAGCTCTTCTTCTGGTACATCAAAGAAAGGAAAATAAAATGCCAGACAGATTTCCATATTCAATTTTGCAATCCAGTAACTTTCTAATATCTACAAGTACTTCTAAATCTATGATTTGGAAAACATATATTAAGCAATTTGTAAAGTGCAATAACCGCTTTGGGAAGCTGAGGTGGGAGGATCACTTGAGGCTGGGAGTTTGAGATCCCCTTGGGTAACAAACCTCACCTTTACAAAATAATAATTAATAATAATAATAATAATTAGTCAGGCATAGTGGCAGGTGTCTGTAGTTCCAGCAACTTGGGAGATTGAGACAGCAGAGTCACTTGAACCTTGGAGTTTGAGGCTGCAGTGAGCTATGATCATGCCACTGCTCCCCAGTCTGGTGACAGAGCAAGACTTTGTTTCAAAACACAACAGAAGTAAAATACAATAACATGTGTCTGCTATCATTCACTAAAATAATGTCTTTTCTTCCACAAAACACTTTTTTATTCTTATTTCCACAGTGTATCAGAAAGATTTAATAAAATTCCAAAATATTAAAAAGAAAGTGATTTAATGGTGCATTTGTTTTGATTTTCTTATTTCCAGGACAGGAGCCTGAGAAACAGATTCACTGGGCAGCTTACCCAAACTGATAGGGCCAGCCAGTGGCAGTGCTAGAATTAAACCCAGCTTTCTTGCTTTTAATAACTATGCCTTCTGCTTATCCACACATTTATTTTCTTGAACAGTAGGCTTGTAATATTTGATCTTCTGTATAAATACAACTGGGCTATTATAGCCACTGATATTTTTCTGGATTTTATCATAGCCAGTAAATAAATTAACAGACTTAGTAGGCTCCAGTTTACACCAAGCCACTCAGCAGTCTAGAATGACCTTTCTCTCTAAAACTATACTCTCTTTGATAAAAGCACAGCACTCATTCCCAAAGTCTCTTTTAATTAATATGGTCCTCAACATTCATAACCATACTTCTTTCTCTTTTGCTTTTTTTCATTGTCAGCAGAATATGTGTTTGTTGTAAAATCTTCTTTTCCTTTATCTACGCTACACACTGCATGTTTCTCATCCTTATCACTTTCATTTGTGTATAGGAAAACTGAGTACAGTGTCTTTTGATCGACTTTTAAGAAACCTGTCAGTAATGGTAGCACAAGCCATCCTGTGGGTTGTGTGTTTATGGATGCTTTTTGTTTTATAGTTTAAGACTACTGAATGATTGTTTGAATATTGAATGCACTGACCCTTACATACAGAGAAATCTTATCTGTAATAAGCAGACCTAGGATGCAGCTTGTTTGCCTTTGTGCTCTCTAGCTTCAGCAACAGCACACATCATTTTGCCAATTTCATTCCTTTATTTTCATAGCAATCATTTTCTTTCTTTGTCCTAGACCATTAGCTTTGCAGTACTCATGAGCCTCTCTTAGCTCCCTCAAGAGTGTCATTGCATCCTCTAAAGGTAACTTGTGGGACATGCAAATCTCTCTGCCTTGACATCTTTCACTCCTACAGGAAGGGTTTGATGCCGTACCTTTGCACTATCTTGTGGCATATATCTTTCCCCTCCTGACCTCATGATCCACCCACCTTGGCCTCCCAAAGTTCTGGGATTACGGGAGCAAGCCCACCATGTCTGGCCTGTTTATTACATTTCTTACAAGTTTCAGATACTGTGCCAGGTTCTGGGGATAAAATGTTGCACAGTGAAACCATTCCCTAGAGAAACTTAGAATGTAGTGGGAGAAACAGGTGCCTAAACACCTAGTCACAATAAAATCAAATGAATGCTATCATAAAAGGAATTTGCAGATGATATATGAGAATGTAGGAGAATGCCTAGGAATCATAAAGGGAAGAGAAGGTGATGAGTAGGTGGGAATTAGTCAGGTTAGGTGTGGGGTCAAGGGAAGTGAATTTAAGAAAGGCTTGAGAAAGGATTATCCATGCACAAGAATGACATGTGCAGAGAACTGGAGGCTAAAGAGATGAGCAGATTCTCAGCTCTATCAAAGAATTCAGTAGCCTGCTTGGGACAAGAGTAGATATAATCTGGTGTTGGCACATGAAGAGATTTTTATACCTTATACTTAAATACTTTGGATTTTGTTTGCTTCTGAAGAATATGAGGAACCATCAAAAGACTTTAGAAAAAGATGACTACATCATCAACATTGAGCTTTATGAAGAACACTCAGAAAAGTACATAGGAAGAAGACCAACTAGAGCAAAGAGGCAGATAGGTCAATGAAGGAAAGAGACAATGGTGACAAAAACTAACAGAGGTGGTAAACGGGCTGTAGAAAGAGACTTAAAGGAGGTATCATCAAGTGAACTTTGTTCACTCAGTACATATTGAACATTCACTATGTGTCAGGCAAAGTTGTGGGTATTTGAGAGTCATCAGTGAAAAAAATGAACAAAACAAACCAAAAAAAGATTTAAAAAATCTCTTGCTTTTGGAGCTCATGTTCTTGTGATTGTGTTTGTCTAACCCACTGATTTCATGAAGGAGGGCTGTGATACAGAGATGAATTATCGTCACACAGTAGGTAATAAAAATGTAGATGATCTGGATCTTTGAGAGTTGGAGCTTCCTTCAGAGGACATTTGATGAAAGCTAGCATTGTTCAAAGGCAACCAACAAATGTACTTTGATTAGCTGACATATTTGCTAATCAAATAAACTTGATAAAATGAATTTGGAGGGGAAAAA
The DNA here is from genome assembly GCF_030222135.1 of Aotus nancymaae. Lineage (NCBI taxonomy): Eukaryota > Metazoa > Chordata > Mammalia > Primates > Aotidae > Aotus > Aotus nancymaae. Next base: position 9,133,953 of record NW_026988460.1, read on the forward strand.
AAGCATTTGAGATTACACTTAATGTTTTGCTTGGTATTGCAGTTTCTAGTGTGTTAGTTCGCTAAGATGTGACTCCTAGGCATGAGAATCTGTATTGTGAATTGAAAGAAGATACTTAGTTTCTAGGTACAACTAGATAATAGCGTGGCTGACTTTTCTAGCAGGTCCACAAAACACAGTGCTTAAGGTCCACAGTACTGTTAAGGGGCTAAGAAAGTGTTTTATTTTTAATCAGAAAAAATGAATGAATTTTAGGTGAAAGAAAATAATACATAATATATTCATCTTTATGACAATGTAGTCATAAAATATAATTTTAAATGTTTTTTTGGAAAAAGGGGCCCAAGAAGATACAAGTCCCTGAGCCCATCAGAGTCATAACATGGCTCTCTATAAAAGGAAAAGAGGGAATTGTTTTAATATGTTAAAAAAAATCCTAGTTTTATTATTGCCTTGATGGTATTCCTTACTTTTCAGCCTTCTTAGGAGCTATCTGTTGGAGGTTTTAAATATATCCAGATTATATTTTATCCATTATTGTTTGGTCATGGCAAGCTGAACTTCTTGAGCTACCACGGATATTGCAAGATAATGCAGTAAAAGATTCTTCAAGTTCCATGATTTAATCCATGGATTTAGAATTACAAAAATGTTACCTATTCCAATCTTCACACATCTCCTCATGTGACTTGATTGAATAAGACACTCAACCCTAGGTCTTTTATTTAAAAAAAAAGCCTTATTTACTACATCTATTGGGAAATAAGGACATGACGTAATGATTCATCTCTATGAAGTTGTTATCCACTTTTATTCCTAGGCAAGATAATCTTTCTCTCTTGGGACGGGTGAAAGGTCAAGTCCATTTTGAAACAGCTGACACTGTGACTTGACTTTGTTTTGAGTCTTCACAAGCTCTCAAGAGTCTAAGTGTCTTTTCCAAATAGTATGCATGTTTTTCTCCATCTATAGCTGTGCCTTATAGTATTCCTCTTACTCCTATTAAGAGAAACAAAAGCCTGCTCCTCAATGGACCATCTGTCTCTTGCAAGGTGGGACTCAGAAGCAAGATTTTGCCATTGGCTTACTTCCTCCTGAGATCCATTCAAGAAAAGCAGAGTAAGTCATTATTAGTTCCACTACCTTATCTTACTGCATAAGAAACTAAGATATTGTTATCAGGTTCTAACAACCAAGGTAAGATTGTTATTTTTATTTTTTTGTCATAGATTTTGCTAATCACAAATAGTCTAATACCTTTTTCCTTACTTCCACCCCTATTCCTCAATAATTGCAAATTGAATTCTCCATAATTGCAAATCAAATGTCGGAAATCTTTCTAAATGCTAGGGAGTATCCTAATGTTTGTTCCTAAAGGATTTCAGTTTATAGAATACATTGCAAGCTATTGGGTCAACATGTAGGTGATTTTTAACTCTCAAAACTTAAGCTGAAAATTTGGTGACAAAAATCTTTCACAAAAGCACTGTGATCTGGCTATAGAAAATAGCTAGAATGGGGTGAGAAAACAAAAATGGAGTATAAAAGTAGTGGAGCTGGGTCACCACTTAGAGGCATGGTGCTTGGTAATGCATTTTTCTGTGCTTTGCCTAGTGTGCCTCTTCCTAATGAGACATTGTGGTAACCAGGGTCCCACATCTAGCAAAGGTTAAACTGTTTATCTTCATTATCTGAAGTCCTGGGGAACTTAATGGCCCTCAAGGCACATGCTGAATGGTTTCTGTCCTATATAATAGAGTATGCTATATTTCCAACCAAGATAAAAACCTCAGGATATATTTTTAAAATATTTCTGTGAATGTATATTATATTTTCAGAGGATTGATTAAGCTTGGGGCTATCATTCTCTGAAAATATAACATCATTTCTGATAAGCACTCAGTTTATCCAATCGCATCCAAAATGGAAGAATTTATTTTATTTTAAATTGAACAGAGAATTATACAATCATGTTACAGAAACTGAAAACAATTTCATTATTTTTATCTTAGTAATAATCCTGAGCTATTTCTCTTTCGAATGATGAAAATTATGAGATTGAGGTATGATCAATCCCGAATATAATTTGAAGGGTTTTTTTTTTTTTCTTATAGTGATGGTGAGTTCATGAAAATCTACTCCTCAGTATTTGCCTATTTCTTTCTGTGCACATTTGTTACATATGTTAGATTACTGGCTTTGATGAAGGTACAATCTTATTCACGGATAAAGTTAAATGAAATTCAGCCTGAAACCCCTTCATAGCAGGTCTCAGGGAGAGATATTTACCACATGCTAAAATCCAGATAACAATTCCATTATTCCTAAACGTCTTTACAACTAGGCAAAGGAGATTAAGTTGCCAGTAAGTGTATAGGTTTTGAGATGATTGTTATATTCAGGGATTTCAGGCCAGATAAAATTAATCCAAGTTGTTGCTAATAAATGTTGTATGAAAATCTTCAAACAATGGAGATATCTGCTTTTATATCTACTCATCCATCCATCCATCCATCTATCCACTCATCCATTCATCATTAATGGAGCATATATGTATTGAGTCTTCACTATGATGCCTACTATAACACCAATTAGGCACTGTTCTAAGTATTAAGAATATAACAGGACATAAGCATAGTACTCTTGACTTCTTGAAGTTTACAGATAAGGGAGATAGGAGATGACAGGGACCTATTAATAAATAAGTAGTTATGATACATTTTGAAATGCAGAGAGATAAGAGTAGGCAAAGGTCCTATGAGAGCCCCTGAAGGGGCAGGAAACTCAGATCTAGAGGGCAATCAGGCAAGTTCCTGAAGGAAGTGGTATCTAAGCTGAAATGTGAAGCAGAGGGCAGATAAATATATATCAGAGGAAGTAGGAAACACAAAGAACAGGACACTTGTATATATAATACTTTTGAAGGACCTGAAAGAAGTTAGGAGAAACTGGATTTTGGTGTGCAAGCTCTGGGATCATGAAAAGGTAGATGTGATAAGGTGCACCGGGGTGCAGTCTGTGGAAGTGTCTTGCTGAATAAGGAGTGGTGGTGATTACAGTGGGTACTCTGATTTAGTTTTTGAAATCACAGTATTTTAAATAAATTTTTAAAAGTACATTCTCATTGTCTATTTATCAATGTATTTAGTTTATATAATCTTTCTTTATAAAAAAAATTTCAGGTGGTATCTAAAATTACATAAACTATAATGCAACTGCATGAGTTTATAGTGCAGTGGAAGGAGATGCACAAAGGAATGCCATGATCAAGATTACAATGAATCCTCCTACAAAGGCAGATTATACTGACCTGAAAGCTTCATCTGAATAATACTAACTTTTGAAGGAAGGCTGTTTTGAATTCTCGCAATGTTACAGGCAGGGTTCTAGCTGCTTTCCACCTATATCTCATTTAATCCTCAAAGACCCCGCCACTCCAAGTGTAGTCTACAGACCAGCATCAGCGTCAGCTGGGATTTGTGAGAAATGCAGAAACTCTAGCCTCATCCTAGATCTGTTGAATCAGAATCTACATTTTAACAAGGTCCCAGGTGATTCCTGAGCACATAAAAATTTGTCAAGAACTGGACTAAAAGCATTTACTGTTGCTGTGTTTTTCAAATTACAGGTGAAGAAACCAGCGTTCTAAGATATAAGTAACTTGCCAAAAACTAAACACTTAGTGAGTGCAGGGGAGGATTTTGAGTTTACGCTTTCTGACTCCAGGCACGTTTTTTGGGATGGTGGGGGCAGTGGGGCAGTCTCACCCTATTGTTCACGCTAGAGTGCAGTGGCGTGATCCTGGCTAACTGTAGCCTCAACCTCTTAGACTTAGGTGATCCTCCCACCTCAGTATCTGAAGTAGCTGGAACCACAGGCACGTGCCACCACACCGTGTTGATTTTGTTTATTTTTTGTAGAGAAGAGATTTTACCATGTTGCCCATCCTGGTCTCAAATTCCCAGGTTGAAGCGATCCTCCTGCCTCAGTCTCCCAAAGTGCTGGGTTTACCATTATGAGGCCTTATGCCAGCCTGCAGGTACTTCTTGGTTTCTAAGTGGCATAGCCTCCCCTGTGTTTGTTTCTAAGCTTTACAGGGAGCTTGCCCAACCTGGGGCCCACGGCTTTGAATGTGGGCCAACATAAATTTGTAAACATTCTTAAAACGTTATGAGATTTTGGGGCAATTTTTTAAAACTTATCAGCTATCACTAGTGTTAGTGTATTTTATGTGTGGCCCAAGACAATTCTTTTTCCAGTGTGGCCCAGGGAAGCCAAAAGAATAGACATCTCTGCTTTGCAGTGACCAGCCGAAAAGGAAATATGGCTTTTATGCAAAACACATTGTCCTAATGATTTATTTTTTAAGAGACCAGTTGCTCAAAAGAACAGCAGGGCGACTACCATCAGCATTATCAGGAAGGAATTCGTCTCCAGGGATTTAAATAACCAAGACTTTACATGATGCAACGAATGATAACTCAAACAAAATCTTTCCACAAATGCAAGCTGATCAATCAGAACAGTATGCTTTAATGGAAAAGGATCTGGTTGGCAATGATTAGCAAGAACATTTAGCTATCTCAGAAAGGGTGAAGCAAAAGTTGATTGGACAGCAGCAATGACGCAGGAGCTGTATCAGTTAGGAAGTCAAGCCAATGACATCCGAGTCCCCTTCTGCCTCTTCTGTGTTGAGTCCTACTGGATGGCTCCTCCCAATATAAAAAAGTTAAAAATATCTTGTAAGCATTCACAAACGCAAATGTTTACAGGGATGTAATGGACTGATTTGTGACCCACCAAAGTTCATTATGTTAAAAGTTTAACCCCAATATGACTATATTTGGAGTTACGGCCATTAAGGAGGTAATTAAGATTAAATGGGGTCATAAGCCTGTGACCCTAATCCAGCAGGACTGATGTCCTTGTAGGAAGAAGAGACACCAGGAAGGCATATGCACAGAGAAAAGACCATGCAAGGACACAGCATCAAGGCAGCAAACCAAGGAGAGGCCTCAGAAGAAACCAACCTGCTAAAACCTAGATATTGGACTTCCAGCCTCCAGGACTATAAGAGAATACCAGGCTGTGGTATTTTGTTATGGCACCCCTGGTTAACTGATAACAATGGGCTAAGCAAGCAATTTAAATAAAGGAAACCGCAGAGATTAAATGTGAATTAATGCATTTGAGGAGTAATGGAGACTACAGTTAGGTCATTGTTGACACAGAATTTCAGGAACAGTATTGCCAAGCTCTAAAGTGTGTGTGTGTGTGTGTGTGTGCACGTGCGTGCACGCAGGCATGCACATGCACATGGGGGTGGGGAGTAGTTCGTGTAAAATCTATTTTTTCCAAAACAATATTTTGTTGGTTTATTCTAAAAGTCATAAAATATTTCATGGTCTAAGCAAACACATCTGGGGGGTGGATCTACCTCTTTGTGGTCACCAATTTGTAACCTCTTTGACAGGGCTTTTGACAATTCAGTATAGTAGAAGCAGTGAAAGACCATTTAGCCATGTAATCATCTTGCCTTCATATCACATCATCCATAATGCAAGTATTATAATTTTTACTCAAATAAACTCTTAAGATACTACTCAAAAGAAAGGGTGCCTTAAAATATGCAAGATAATAACTGTCAGGCCTTGACACCACATGTATATTGAAGGAAGCCAGAATAGCTATTGCTAAAAATTCATTTCATTGACTATTCCCTCTGCAAATGTGCCATGATGACAATCAATCAGGATAAATCACACAGCTATTCAACTAATTCATCCATAAAGAAAACTGGTAATTAGAGTGTCGAAGTCAGTGAGGCCAAAATCAAATGCCTATAGCATCTGTATTTGTAAGATACGAAGCTTTAATAGTGGTCTCTCAGAAGTTTTAAAAACAGCCATACTCGCATTATCCACTGCTATCTACATGGACATCCTTCTCCATGATTTTCAAGGTCATATGAGTGGTTAAGTATGCACTTCCTTATGCGTTTACAAATAGTAGGGGCTTTCCAGAGAAAGTTCTAAATGATGTCTTTGTTGCTACTTGCAGTTCTGAAAACTCTAAATTAGAAATATCAACTCCTTTGTTAGACAATAATTTCATATTGGTGCTGGTCAGTGGGATTTCCCAACTCGAATCTCTTACTTGATTGCTTTTTATTAGTCTACTATTTTTACTATTTTTTCTACTTGGTTATAGGACTTATTCCATGTCCTATCTCTAGTAAAATTCTTTAACTTTTGCCACAGACACAGTTCTCACTATTCCTTTCCTAGAATTTTGCAGTAAGGACTTACGGACTTACAGCTTTCCAGCCTCATCTTACTCTAAATCCCATTATTACTATGTGTTTCTAAGGCAAAGTTACATCATGGATTTTGAATTGACATCAAAATGATATAGTGATATTTATGATCCTTCACAATCACCTCTGCTTACCATTCTCTTACTAAACTCCTTTTCTCTTACCTTCTGCTATAATATAGAACTCATTGCTCACAGAAATACAGGCTTTTCTACAATACAGGAGCCCATACTGTCACTTGTAAATTTGGGAAATATCTTAGTAAATGTTTTACTTGGTGATATATGCAGAATTCCAAACTTTATGGCTTTTTTTTAATGCTTTAAATATTCCTACTGTTCTGTTCTCTTCTCTTTTTAGTATTTCTGCATATGTTATACCATTTGAAATTGTTCTACAGTTTTAGATGTTCTGGGTTTATTTATTTATTTTTACTTTATATATATATATATATATATATATATTTTTTTTTTTTTTTTTTTTTTTTTTTTTTTTTTTTTTTTGAGACAGAGGCTCATTCTTTCATCCAGGTTTTAGTGCAGTGATACAATCTCAGTTCATTGCAACCTTCACCTCACAGGATCAAGCCACTTTGCTTCAGCCTCCCGAGTGGCTGTGATTATAGGTGCACGCCACCATACCCATTTAATTTTTGTATTTTTAGTAGAAAGAGGGTTTCACCATGTTAGCCATGCTGGTCTTGAACTCCTGACCTCAAGTGATCTGCCTGCCTTGACCTCCCAAAGTGTCGGAATTACAGGTGTGAGCCACTGCTGCACCTGGCCCTTTTTTAAAAAATTGTTTATTTTTTTTCAATTTTAATATTTCTCTTTGGGAAGTTTCTATTGACCTATCTTTAAAATAACTGAAATTTTTCTTTTGCTGTGTCAAATCCATTCATAAACCTATCAAAGGCATTTCCATAACAATATACAGGATTTTTTATTTCTAGCATTGTCTTTTGTTTCTTAGAGTTTCTATCCCTCTGCTGACATTACCCACTACTATTTCCATTAGGATCCTTAAAATGTTAATCATATTTATTTTAAAAAGATGATTACAACATCTGAGTCGTATGTAAGTGTTGTTCTGATAGTAGCTTTGTCTCTTCAGATTGTGTTTGTCCTTGTCCTTTATCATGCTTTATAATACTCTGTAGAAATCTACACATGCATCAAGTAATGGGAACTAAGATAAGTAAGTCTTCAGTGTGAACATTTATTTTAACCTCTCTAGGAGTAGGGTTGTGTTTAATATTTGCTGTAGCTGTAGGTGCCAGAGGCTTTAAATTCAGCTAATGATCTTTTTTTGTCTCCCCCTTTTGTCTCCCATCTTGACTTTACACTTCCCTAACTATGTACCTCTTTTCAAAGAGAGAGCTTTTTCTGTTGTGACCCACTGTCATTGTGTTGTAGGCTGATGGTATGGTATTAAGATGTAGTAGAGATATTGCCTTATTATAATTCTCCAATTAAATCTTTTTTTGTTTGTTTTTGTTTTTTGTTTATAAAGCAGTATCATGGTCTGGGGAAATACTGGAGGTTCATTGTCTCATGTCAAGGAAGTCGATGATGCAGACACACAAAGAATACACTTAAGAACAGAAGTTTAGGCCAGGTGTGGTGAGTCATGCCTGTAATCTCAGCACTTTGGGCGGCCAAGGCCAGTGGATCATGAAGTCAGGAGTTCAAGACCAGCCTGGCCAAGATGGTAGCATCCTGTCTCTACTGAGGGAGGCTCCATCTCAAAAACAAAACAAAACAAAACAAAAACCGGAAGTTTAATAGACAGAAGAAAGAAGAAACCTTCCTCGTGCAGAGGACGGGGACTAGACTGGGTTTCTGGGCTTGCAACAAGATGCAGCTGCTTTTATAGATGAGCTTGAGGAGGCTGTGTCTGAGTTACATAGGTAGGGCACAGAGGATTGGTTGGAATAGATGTGCAACCAATTTACATAGCATGCAAAGAGGCTGATCATCCCACCCTGATCTTTTATTATGTAAATGGATTTTCTACCTGGCCAGTACCATGCTGTCCATGCACAAGTGGCAACAAAGAAAAGGGAAGAGGGAACTGCTATGTTGGATATACCTGACTTCCAGGTATCCTTTTTCTATTGGCACAGCTGCCGGCATTCACCTGTGCAAGCTTCCAGCCTGCCTATCCATGCCTGCAGCTTGATTTTTCAGGCTGCTTTTTATTAGAAAAGAAATTATTTGGGGGCTGCTTTTTATTACAAGGAAAAGCTTGCTGAGGACTCTTTTGCTTTCACTATCTGCCTAAATAATTTCTTTTTAGATCCTGTATCAGAGATAGTCTCACTCTGTCACCCAGACTGGAGTCCAGTGATGTGATGGAACTCCTGGGTCTCCCAAGAGCCTGGGATTGCAGGCACTTCCACCACCATGTGCCACTTAAATCTGGGGCTGTGACCTTCATGATCTAGCTTTTATCCCCCTGCTTCTCCCTATTCTCTTCCCTGGCTGCAGCATCCTCAACATACTTCCTTGAAACGTTGATTTCTATTGATTTGTTTTCCCTTCTTAGGAGCTTCAGTGGAAGGAATGTCTCTGCTGTGATAAACTCTTAGTAGAGTCTTTCTTCTGGAGTGTCAACCTTTGTTAAGGAGAAGACTGAGCGATTTCACAGTGATTACTCTTTCCTTCCAACTGCCAGAGGCATGAAAACAATATTTTCAGATGTTTACTATGAGAACCTGTTGGGGTTTAAATATAAAGCCCTTTAAGGTGTGGGGGACCCCTACCCCTAATAATCCAGCTCCTAATAGTTTCTCAGTCTCATACTAATTCATACACAACTCTCAGCAATTCATTAAAATTACTAAATGAATGTTCCTACCAGTGTATGGCACTAGCTTCTTCTCTTGCAGATAAGCAGATGTCAGGTGTGTCTCTCTGGATACACCAATGAGTCCAAGAAAAATTACTGATTTTCAGTTGGTTCAACCATTTCTTGTCATAGGCCAAGTATGACTTCCAAGTTTAGACATGTCAAAGTTGAACCAGACTCCTAAAATTTTTTTTTAACATTTTTCATTTCTTTTTTAATATTTAGAGATATGGCAGTATTCCAGTACATGTCAAGAGTGTCCTGGGTGGGAGGATGGCAGCCACTGAAGCCAGTCTCTAGTCTTTTCAATTCCACTGAGTTCGTTGAAGAATGAAATGACTTCCTCAGGCAATCACAGAAAATCTGTGCTCCTCAGGCATAAATGCTGGTTGAAGCTAAGAGGGACAGAGTTGATAAATGAACCTAAAGGTACAGTGCTGCTTCTGTTAACACATACAAATTTTACATGTGCCCAACATCAATGGGCTTTTGCATAACTGTGATATCTTCTCTGAGCTAATTATCTGTCTTGAGGGGTTCATAGTATGCCACCCCAAAATATGCTACTCTGGCATATAATTGTTTTGAGCTAAAGGCAATTGAGAAAAAAACAGACATAGGACATACTCTCTGTCCTTCCCTTATCTACCAGGAAGAGTAGAACTATTCTTTTTTTTTTTTTTTTTTGAGACGGAGTTTCGCTCTTGTTACCCAGGCTGGAGTGCAATGGCGCGATCTCGGCTCACCGCAAACTCCGCCTCCTGGGTTCAGGCAATTCTCCTGCCTCAGCCTCCTGAGTAGCTGGGATTACAGACACGCGCCACCGTGCCCAGCTAATTTTTTGTATTAGTAGAGACGGGGTTTCACCACGTTGACCAGGATGGTCTCGTTCTCTTGACCTCGTGATCCACCCGCCTCGGCCTCCCAAAGTGCTGGGATTACAGGCTAGTAGAACTATTCTTAATCACCAGAGACAATGCTAGACTCCTATCAGCCCAGAGATGGCACCAGAAGAATCTATGTAACTTTACTAAATGAACCTTTATATTCTATTAGTTTCACCCCCTATGTAAAGGCCACCACAGGGTATAGCCCTTGGAAGGCTAAGTCTTTTTACAAATTTATTATTGTTTTCTAAGATACTGTATATGCACAAGTTCTTTTTTTCCCCCCGAGACAAGGTCTTGTTCTGTCTGTCACCCAGGCTAAAATACAGTGATGTGATCATAGTTTACTGCAGCCTCCAACTCCTGGCCCAAGGGATCCTCTAGCCTCAGCCTCCCATGTAGCTAGGACTACAGGTGCACATCACCACACCTGGCTAATTTTTTACCTTTGGTAGAGATGGGGTCTTGCTATGCTGCCCAGTCTGATATGCTCAAGTTTAATCACCCCTTTGAGTCACTCATCACTGAGGTTTCTCCCAAGTGATGTGCTCTGCACATGTTAATGAACTCTTTGTTTTTCTCATATTAATCTATCTTTCGTCAGTTGAGTTTACAGTGAACACAAGATAGTGTCTTAGTCTATTCAAACTGTTATAACAAATTACCATAGACTTAGTGGCTAAACACCAAGTACTTATTTCTCACAGTTCTGGAGGCTGGAAGTCTTAGATCAGAGTGCCAGCATAGTTATGTTCTGGTAAGAGCCCTCTTGCAGTTTGCATAGTTGACTTCTCCTGGTATCCTCATATAATGTAAAAAGAGCTAGCTCGCTGTCCAGCGTCCTCTTGTAAGGTCACCAGTCCCATTCATAGTGGTTCCACTCTCATGACCTAATTGCTTCCCAAAGGCCACACCTACAAATACCATTACGTTGGGATTGGAGTTTCAACATGAATTGTGGGGGAAGAGAAACATTCATTCCATTGCAGATGGGTAGAGGGAAAAGGTTTTTCCTCTCCTACATACTCCGTTTGTTATCTACTCTGAGTCTTGAGAAGTTCCTACGAAAAGGAATTTTACTAAATTATGCCTGTAAAGCTTAGCAGTTAGAAGTTTATATATCTAAAATCCTAATAAGCCTATATTGGATGATGCCTTGTAAATCCTCCTTTCTTTCATTATGAGGGAAGAAGATGAGTCTTAGAGAGGCTGAGCCACATGTTCAAGAGTCTAATGAGTAGTAGGGTCACTAGAAGCCATGCCTGTCTGACTCCAAAGATAATAGCAGCCTGTGTAAGACAGAGACTCCTACATTTTGTGTTGTCTCCCCTCTATGCTGTTCCCTCTAACCTCTCCTACCAGAGCCTGTATAAAGCCGTGGATAGATGGAGCTTTTCCTATTGCTGCTGCAGCAAATTACCACAACTTTAGTGTCAAGTGATACATATTATATGTTACAGTTCTGGAGGTCAGAGTCCAAAATAGATTACTAAGCTAAAGTGAAAGTATCTGTAGGGCTGCATTCCTTCTGGAGGTTCTAGGGAGAATCCATTCTGTGGCTTTTTCTAGCTTTTCATCCACATTCGTTGGCTCGTGGCTCCGTTCCTCCACCTTCAAAACCCACAAGGTTTGGCTGAATAATTTTCAGAGTGCCATCTCTCCAATTCTCTTGCTTTTGTCTCCTCCTGCACTTTTGAGGAGATGACATTAGGTCCACCTTGAAAGTGCAGGATAATCTTCATATTTTAACGTCAGCTTGGTAGCACCTTTAACTGTCCTTTGCTATACAATCTAACATATTCACCATTTCTGGGGATTAGGCTATGGACATCTTTGGGAGACCATTATTCTGCCTGAGAGAGAGAGAGAGAGAGAGAGGAGAGAGAGGAGATTCCCCTCTCAGCATGTGGCTGGGGAGTTGATATATTAATGTGTAAGTGAGGAGATCAAAACAGCTGGTAAATAAGACAATATAGAACAATTAATTTATTAGGTTCAGGTATTGCCACTGGAATACAGAGAAGGCACAGATCTAAGTGTACTGGATATATCCAAGAAAGTTACATCTGTCTGGATAATAAAGACTGCATAGCTAATGGATGAGGCAGGAAGGGACCCCAGTGAAGTGAGGAACAGAATTAGGAAAGAAGGCATCATGCACACAGCATAGGGATGGAGCCAACTCTAATGAGTTAGGTTATGTTTACAAGAAGCAAAAGAATGTGGATAGGAAAAGTAAGATGCAATTCTTTTTACCCTTAAAGCTAGGCAGGGAATTTGTAGGGAAGGGTAATTTTTAAAAATCCAAGTAAATGGTACATGAATCCTCCTTGGCTTCAGAACAAATGGGCAATGATTAATTGCAGCAATATCATATGAAATCACCATTTTATAAGTCAAAAATTTTCAAATATCTACAATTTCTTCATAATCATGGTATCTCCCCTGCCAGGTAAGTATAATATCTACAATTTCTTATGATTCACCTTCAAGGAATTGTAGAGACTCAGTATTACTTAGAAATATGGAGGCGGAATTCAGTGATTAGAGAGTTGTTCTTTAAAATCACCACAAGAGGGTGGTAAAGAATTATACTTTATATCTGCACACCTACAGAATATTGGTCTTTCTTTCCATACACAAAAATAATTATTTAAATGTATGTAAGACGGAGCTTTGGAGATGTTTTTCTTTCTAATTTGCTTTTGTTAATCACATTTAAAGTAGCATGATTTGGTATCCTTAAAGTATATTGGCTGCTAGCTGGACCTCTTTAATGCAGAGAACACTGGTTATGTACACATATCTCTGTCTTCCCTATGTGTATGAATGTGCTTAAAATGCAACAGATTCATATATAAATTATGAGCACCTCGTCACTGTCAAACTTCTAATGTATGATGATGAATTAAATAGAATTTTAAGTGGAGAAATCTATATTTTAAATCCATTTCCCCATCTTGTTTATGAAATGAAATATTGAAATGAATGTAGGGGAGTGGTCCTGTGGTTCATGTTCAAATGTTAGTCAAGCTCAGGCTGTTTACCATTCTTAGTGACCTTGATCAAATTGCTCAACTCAGCTGGGAACTGAATTGTATGTTTAGAGGATTAAGCAGTGCTGCCTGACATTTTAGAGTCAGACACACCTACTATAATTTGTTTTGGCATTAACGCTGGGCTCGTCTTGAATTAAAATGGCAGTCTCCATTCTGCAAGGGAAGGTCTCAGGGACTTGAAGATACGTTTACTTCATCCGGTAACAAGGTTATTGATTTCCCTTTCCTTTATTTTCCTTCATTATAACTTAAAATTCCTGAACATTTTAATAGAGATGTATTTAATTTATCTACAGTCCTTGATCATTATGTGTGCACCTGTGTCTGTGAATGTATCTGTATGTGTGCCTGTGTGCATGTGTGCATGGATATAGATGAGCGTCTGCATGCCTGCCTTGTAATATGTGAGTGAATACTTACCCAACGTGTGTGCATCCCTGTGTTAGTTTTGTTGTGTTTTCCTGTGTGTATTACATAAGTGTGTGAGGGTTATGTGTATGAGAGTCTGTGCATATGTATCTACATGAAGTACATGTGCAAGTGTGTGCACATACATTGGCATACATTGGTGTGCAGTTGTGTATATATATGTTTGTGAGTGTGAGAGATACAGTGTGGTGTGTTCATGTGTTATGTGTGTGCACAGGCATGTGCAAGAGTGTGCTGGTGTGTGTACATGTATGTGTGTGTTCCTAATGTGCATGTGTGTGTGTCTGCATGTGTATTTGTGAGATTTTGGTAGGCAAGTAGGGAGATCTCAAATTGTGTGTGTGCACATATGTGTATATATGTGCCTGTTTGTATATGTGCGTGTGGATGTTTGCATAAAGATAAAGAGCTAGACACATTGTCTTTAGAACCTTATTCACAGCTGAGTGCCTTTCTCTGAGCCAGGAGAAGGCAGTGTGCTCCTTTCACCCTCTTTGAGTTCAACAAGGGAAAGCTTTGAACTTGAACTCTAGTGCTGGGACTGCTACTCCTTTTGTCTTTCCCTCTTCCCCCATAATACTTCTGTTTATGTATTGTGTAGGAACCCATTTTAAACCCCTAACCTCTCCTTACTTTTCAGTTACTCTGTATAAAAGCTTTGTAGTCAAGATTAAGAGGACTTTAAGAGCATCGGTGATTTGTCAGGGTATGAGAACTATGATTCAAGTATTTATTTTCATCACTTCATACCTTTACTTTCTCTAGTATTGGACAGTTTGGGCTCTTGGGTAATACCATACATAAATGACTTTGAGTTTCTTTGGAGAAGAAAAGTGTAAAATAGGCTTTGAAATGATCTTTTACTAGTATGACCATTTGATTAGTTACAGAAGACTTTTTTTTAAGAATATATTTTCAGCTAATCTTTTTAAAGCTCGTTTTATGCCTGCCATTAATTTAAACAACTCAGTATTCTTTGGCAAAAATGCCAGAGTGGACTTTGCAAGTCTTGTTTTCTTAGAAACAATCACTCACCTTTGAGGTTTGTCTTGAGAATGTTTTCTCTGATCTTCTTAGAGTTTAGTGCATAATCAGTTTTTCTTCTTTTTCCTAGCTCAGCAAGTTTTCCAGGCTAGCTTTTTCTAGTTTTGGAGTCTTTGGAAAAGAGCAGTGACTTTCTAGTCAGGGAGGCCCAAAGTCAAATCCAGAACCAACCACATATCAAGTTTAATCTCCTGGCCTTTATGACTATTAATATTTACTCATGATGTTTTCTGAACAAAATTTCAGTCCACAACATACAATTAGTAAACAAATTATATATTGCTTTTTAAATCTTATTTTTTTTAGCAGGAGCGGCTTTGGTTCCTTTTTTTTTTTTTAGCTGTATTCCTTTTTACTGTTATACAGTAGCCTTGCCATCAATTTCTATTGTTAGTCATTGATATTTTATGAATAAAAATGTTTTAAAGCTGATAGTTTCTTAGACAATTTATAGCTGAAACATGTTGATGTAGTCAATTTGTTGCATAAGAACCAGAACACCTCACTACCACATTATCCCAAAAGGGGACTTTTACATTTGGGATAATGTGGTAGTGAGGTATTCTTGTTCTTATGCAGCAAATTGACTTTTAATCCCTTTTAAAAGAAAGGGACTAAAGCTGCTGGGTAAATGCATAGAGACTGTGTAAACATTTCTTGCAACATTTGATTTACCTATATAACGTAAAGTATTTGCTGGCGTGAAAGACAAGATTGGGGGGAGAAGATATGACCCAACCTATAGAAGCTTCTAAAAATGCTAAGATTTTCAAATTATTATTACTACAAGAAGCATAGATATTCAGGTCATTTATAACTCATATTTAATAGACATATGAGCTATTTCTTTGAAAGAAATGCTGGAAGACTATGTTTATCAGTTGACAGTGTGAAAACCAAGATCTAAAATATGAATTGATCAAGAGGACTCCTCAATTATCAGCTTGTTTTGTTATTCTTAATCCATGGCTATTATCTCTGTTCTTCCAATTCTACTTCAGGATTTGTTAGTGCATATTCTCTCCCCTTTGAGATTAATCCATCCTTGATTTCATTCTCTTCTCCTTCCCCTCTTATACTCTATAGCTAATCTGACAGCAGATCTCTGACACCTGAATCTACATGCATTTTCCCAAACTCAATTCAAGTTAGCTGATTTTGATCAGTTTCTTGTATGCAAAATATTCTTAGGCACTGTAGATACACAATGACAATTCTCTTCCCCATACTTAATATGGTCATAAGCCTTTGGTTGTACACAGAAAAACTGGAAGAAGATCTTTAGGCTTCTAATTATTTCACCATAAGACTCAGCAGCTCAGTGCAGTATTCAATGCCAAAATAAAAACATTTTTAATCCAAAAAATGTACCTGTTTGTTTCACAGCTCTTGGGATTGCCTGCTCTTAGTGTTTCATCTCCATGTTTACACAGATTAGCTGATCAAAACAGAAGTGATAGCAAACTAGTAAATGTATGATTTTGTGTTCATCCAGTCATAGCTAATTCTACTGTAGGTATTACTGAGTCCAGATGGGACTGCGGGCTTGTGTCACATTGAGTGCAGTTCTTCAAGAGCCAGGCAATCTTCTCCAACTCAAATTCCCTCTTCTACTTTAAGAACAGAAAAGCCAATGAGAAATTATATAAGAAGATGTAACAATAAATTTGGATAGCGTGCTTGATTGCAAAACATTCTGGGTGAGGTTCAGTGTTGCTGAGAAGGTGCAGAGAAAGTTGCAGAGAGACTCATGGGCTGCTTATTACATACTTGGGCAGCTAAAAAATCTTGCCTAAGCTTTTCTTCCCTTTGATCCAGATTGACTTCGGCCTTACTCACTTTATGTCATTTATCTTCAGCCAGTTCCATTTAATAAACAGCTATTGAGCAACCACCAAATGGCAGACATGACCATATGTTCTAGACAGCAGCTAATATACTATCTGGTAAATAGTAGTGGTACACTATAAATAGTTGAGATTAACAGCTGCGTGAAAAGTGAATGAACAAATATATAGTTTTTCAAACAGGGAGATATTCCCCTATTTGCCTCTCACTGATTTGGGGATATATCTAACATTTCTGTCCCCATGGTTTGACTTTCGTTGAGGGGTCATTCTTGCTGACTCTCTGGACACTGCCTGTGTAGCACTTTGGTGCCTGCCTGGTGTCCTCTTGCAATCTTCCTTCCACTTCCTTGCTCTCTTGGATCCTTGCTAGCTCCTTTCCATGTAGATGGACTACTATGCCAGGATCTTCTTTGCCAAATAATTCTGTATCCTCGAAATTATTGACTTCAGATTTAGTGCACAACAAATAAAAACCTGAGTCACTCGTTTGTTGACTCGTCGTTACTTTGTTTTTTCAAGAAAAATAGTAAGCTTCTACCAAATGCTAGGCCATGCTGCACAAAGGGGAACCCACATTTAACAAAAAGCGGTTCCTACACTGAAATTAGACACAAGGACAGGGAAACCTGTAATTACCAAAAGACAGCCTGCTTGAGCACTAAATAAACTGTATTATATGAAAACCCATCCCTAAAGTCTCCAAAGTGGCCACATATTAGAAAAGTATCCAGTGCATAATAATTTCATTGAATATTTGCCAAATAACATTGTGGATGCACAAAAATAACTGTTCTATTTAGTCAATGCAAAATAAATAGCTTCAAACAAGGAAGTGATAGTAAATGGAATGACAAGAATTAGATCAAATTTTTAAAAATGGTATTTTAAGATGTAAATGAACTCAAACTAAGCTAGCAGTATTAATAAGAAAGAAATTCTAGAAGGCTTGCTTAAATAGGGAGGCAATAATTATTTTAATTAATTCATCAGCTTTTGAAATGATGCCTCTAAAGTGATAACAAATGCTTTAAAAGAGTTTGCTTTCCTCAATAGGTTTTAAAAAACTCTGTTGAGTAGGTATGCCTGTTAAAGGTCACTCCAGCCATTGCCCATGATCATAAACTCCAAATGAGTGCCTTCTAAATGAATAAAATTTTACTGTGATATAATTCTGCTCATTTCTGCCAGGCTTTATAAATGCTTTGAAATATTTCAGGAACCCAATCCTGATAAGCTGCTAGGAAGTCAACTTCATTATGCAGTTATGGTCACCAATTTTTTTCCCAGGGAATGACATACAAAACCTCTCATCTGAGCAAAATGAGGCAGATTAATGTTGCATAAAACATATACAGTCTGGATTACAAAATCGCAAAAGCTCTCTCTTGGCTAGAGAAGCCTTCCCTCTTTAGATGCCTGTAATTGCAAGAGAAATTTCCCCAGAGCTTAATATTTCTTCCTGTTACAAACAGAAAATTTTATATAACAGAAATAAACCTTGATATAAGGAAATTTTAGTCAGCTTTGCTTGCTGGCCAGGAAACATAAGCATAAATTATTACTTTAGTTAACCTTTTGCCTATGCCAACTTTGTCTTTAAAACTAAAGAAATATTCTCCACACAGGTGATATGGTTTGGCTGTGTCCTCACCCAGATCTCATCTTGAATTGTAGTTCCCATAATCCCATATAACGGGAGGGACCTGGCTGGAGGTAACTGAATTGTGGGAGCAGTTACCTCTACGCTGCTTTTCTCATGATAGTGAGTGAGTTTTCACAAGATATGATTTTATAAGGGGCTTTTCGCCCTTTGCTTGGCACTGTTTCTCCTTCCTGCTGCCATGTGAAAAAGGATGCATTTGTTTCCCCTTCTACCATGATTGTAAGTTTCTTGAGGCCTCTTCAGCTCCGTGGAACCGTAAGTCAGTGAAACCTCTTTCCTTTACAAATTACCCAGTCTTGGGCAGTTCTTTATAGCAGCATGAGAATGGACTAATACATAAGGTTCTCAAACTGTTATGAGAGTCACTGGACTTGGGGAATTATACCAAAACCAGTTTCAGCAAATAATTATTTTAAAGTGTTGGAAATGGTTGGCAGCTGTGCAGCATCAGTGTCCACGTTGAAAGCTGCTGCAATGTGAAACCAATTTGCTCTTCACTTACCTCATCTCCCATCTCTTTCTCTTCTGAAATGCATCTCCTAATCCTCTTTAAATATAGTTTTTATTCTGTCACTTTCCCACTAAAAATCTTTCAACTGCTGAAGGGGCATATTCTCAGCTTCCATTTGTGTACTTAACATATCTTTTGAAGGAGAGGATTGGTCTGGATGATCAACCCTTAAGGGGCGAAAAGGGTAAGTATAGATAATAAAGGGTTGCTTCCTATTTGGAATCCACACATACAGACAAGCTACTGCAAGATTAGCTTTTAGAGACCCCAGTAGCATTAAGAATAACTGGGGGCTGTAGAGGACAATGGAAGTAATGTGGTCTCCTCTCCTGGCAACATCTCTGGGGAGGTACTAACAAGCATGTAAGTGTTTCCTACAGGCAAGAAGCTGTAGGGGGGTGAAGAGGCTGCAAGTCTTTAAAAATTCACAAATTGGATTATCAATTCTTAAGGAGCTGGCCATTGTAGCAAACCATGCCTTGAGGCGTGGAGTTTAAATGCCACTCAAAGCAGGAGTGAAGAGAAGCATTCTTCTATCATTTATTTTGAGAGGCAGTATTGCATAGGGTCAAGAACTGGAACGGCATTAGCGCACTGCCTGGGTTTGAATTTCAGCTCCAATGTGAACTAACTCTCTGGACTTGGGCAAGTTATTTAAGCTCTCTACTTCTTAGTTTCCTCATCTATATAACACTGATAATAAAGTTGGCTTTGTTATAGTGAAAATATATAAAATACTTAGAACACAGACCAGCATATAGCAAGCACTATGCAATTATTTGCTATTATTGGAAAATATTTATTTGGTGCATATTATATAAGAACAGCGTTGAAAATTGGGGAAAAAATGGGGACGGATTCAAATTTGCTATTCTAATCAGGGAGACTCCTATTCTAATAAGGGAACTTAAAATGCAAGGTGGTAAATGCTAAGATAGATGGGGACATAATATGCTACAGAAGCTCAGGAGAGGAATACTGAAAGCAAACGGAAGATTTCTTGCAAGAAGTCTGAGATTTCTTGCAAGTCTGAGACTTGCCATAATGCTCAAGAAGGCCTTGACCAACCTCTCCCCATTCTCCCCCCACAGTCTCTGGTAAAGCACTGTTCTATTCTGCTTCTATGATGCCAACTTTTTTTTTTTTTTTTAGATTCCACATGAGTGTGATCATTATTTGTCCTGTGTCTGGCTTATTTTACTTAACATGATGTGATCCAAGCTTATTCACATTGTCACAAATAATAAGATTTCATTGTACCCCATAAATATGTACAGTGAGTCAATTGAAACAATTTTCTTATTATACTTTAAGTTGTTGGGTACACGTGCAGAACATGCAGGTTTATTACATAGGTATACACGTGCCATGGTGGTTTGCTGCATTGATCACACCATCATCTACATTAGGAATTTCTCCTAATGCTATCCCTCCCCAAACCCCTACCACCTGCTATTCCTCCCCTAGTCCCCCATCCCCTGACAGGTCCCAATATGTGATATTCCTCTCCCTGTGACCATGTTCTCCTTGTTCAACACCCACTTATGAGTGAAACTATGCAGTGTTTGGTTGTCTGTTTTTGTGTCAGTTTGCTGAGAATGATGGTTTCCAGCTTTATCCATGTCACTGCAAAGGACATGAACTCATCCTTCTTTATGGCTGCATAGTATTCTATGGTATATATGTGCCACCTTTTCTTTATCCAGTCTTTCATTGATGGGCATTTGGGTTGGTTCCAAGTCTTTGCTATTGTAAACAGTGCTGCAGTAAACATATGTGTACGTGTGTATTTATAACAAAATGATTTATAATCCTTTGGATATATACATAGTAATGGGATTGCTGGGTCAAATGGTATTTCTATTTCTAGATCCTTGAGGAATTGCCACACTGTCTTTCACAGTGGTTGAACTAATTTACACTTAGTATAAAAGCGTTCCTATTTCTCCACATCCTCTCCAGCATATGTTGTCTCCTGATTTTTTATTTGAATGCCATTCTAACTGGCATGAGGCAGTATCTCAATGTGGTTTTGATTTGCATTTCTCTGGTGACTAAAACAAAATTTTTAAAGAAACTTCAGTTTTTTGGTTTCTCCCTTGGGCAGCTCCCTGGGAAAGCTAGGTGTTAAAGTTGGGGAGGAAAATCCAGGATACAAACAGATATCATTTCTGTTTAAGCATTTTCATTAAATTGTCTAAAGAGACCTTGGAAGAAAGTGGGCTGAATCTTAAGTATGCAGTTACTTGTGATTTATTTTCTCATTTTTTTGATTTTTTAAAATTGTACTTTAGATTTTGGGGTACATGCACAGATTATGCAGGATTGTTGCATAGGTACATACATGGCAATGTGGTTTGATACCTCCTCCCCTCTTCACCTATATCTGGCATTTCTCACCCAGTTATCCCTCTCCAACTTCCCACCCCTTTCTGTCCCTCCCCTAGCCGCCCCCCAACAGACCCCAGCGTGTGATGCTCCCCTCACTGTGTCCATGTGTTCAACACCCACCTTTGAGTGTGAACATGCGGTGTTTGATTTTCTGTTCTTATGTCAGTTTGTTGAGAATGATGATTTCCAGATTCATCCATGTCCCTGTAAAGGACACAAACTCATGATTTTTTATGGCTGCGTAGTGTTCCATGGTGTATATGTGCCACATTTTCCTTGTCCAGTCTATCATCGATGGGCATTTCGGTTGGTTCCAGGTTTTTGCTATTGTAAAAACAGTGCCACAATGAACATACGTGTGTATGTGTCTTTTTAATAGAATGATTTATAATCCTTTGGGTATATATCCAGTAATGGGAATTCTGGGTCAAATGGAATTTCTATTTCTAGGTCCTTGAAGAATCACCACACTGTCTTCCACAATGGTTGAACTAATTTAGACTCCCACCAACAGTGTAAAAGTGTTCCTATTTTTCCACATCCTCTCCAGCATCTGTTGTCTCCAGATTTTTTAATGATCACCATTCTAATTGGTGTGAGATGGTATCTCAATGTGGTTTTGATTTGCATTTCTCTAATGACCAGTGATGATGAGCATTTTTTCATATGTTTGTCATCCTCATAAAGATCTTCTTTTCAAAAGTGTCTGTTTATATACTTTGCCCACTTTTGAATGGGTTTGTTTGTTTTTTTCTTGTAAATCTGTTTTAGTTCTTTATAGATTCTGGATATTAGCCCTTTGTCGATGGGTAGATTGCAAAACTTTTTCCCATTCTATTGGTTGCTGGTTCACGCTAATGATTGTTTCTTTTGCTGTACAGCAGCTCTGGAGTTTAATTAGATCCCATTTGTCTATTTTGGCTTTTGTTGCTAATGCTTTTGGTGTTTTAGTCATGAAGTCCTTGCCTGTGCCTACATCCTAATGGTTTTGTCTACGTTTTCTCCTAGGGTTTTTATGGTGTTAGGTCTTATGTTTAAGTCTTTAAGCTATTTGGAGTTAATTTTAGTGTAAGGTGTCAGGAAAGGGTCCAGTTTCTGCTTTCTGCACATGGCTAGCCAGTTATCCCAACACCATTTATTAAACAGGGAATCCTTTCTCCATTGCTTGTTTTTGTCAGGTTTGTCAAAGATCAGATGGCTGTAGATGTGTGGCATTTCCTCCGAGGCCTCTGTTCTGTTCCATTGGTCTATGTCTCTGTTTTGGTACCAGTACCATGCTGTTTTGATTACTGTAGCCTTGTAGTAGAGTTTGATGTCAGGTAGTGTGATGCCTCCAGCTTTGTTCTTTTTGCTTAGGACAGTCATGGCTATGTGGGCTCTCTTCACCTGGTGTATTTGTAACTTTATATTCTTTTTTTAAAAATAAGTTCCTCAAACCTAGGTATGCTTTAGGTTCCCAAAATTTGTACTCACTTTACTGAAACAATGAATGGGATTTCGCCAAATTAAGGGTCTCAGTGGTGGGTTGAAATGGGTAAAAGAGCACTGGAGGAAGAGGTCTCATCTTGGGCAAAAGATCCATGAAGTAACCCAGAAATTTGGGTGGTTCCAAATAATTTTACGGATTCATCTTAAGTAGGGTATTTAAAATTTGCTTCCATTTCTACTCTTGTTTAAGAACTTAAT
Organism: Aotus nancymaae; assembly: GCF_030222135.1. NCBI lineage: Eukaryota > Metazoa > Chordata > Mammalia > Primates > Aotidae > Aotus > Aotus nancymaae. The sequence goes on from NW_026988460.1 coordinate 9,156,639, forward strand.
TACACAGTTATTTGGGTCCTTATTTTAACTAATGTTCAATTCTGGACTACTTCTTTTTACTCTTGAAAGAGTAAAACTGAAAGAGCAGGCTCAAAGTATGTGGTTCAATGTCTTATACAAGGTGGTAGCTTATATAAGCATCACCAAGACCCAAAGAGACAATTTGAAGGTCTCTTCTTAGTATCTATTGAGTAAAAAATTCTCCCCAGCTTTTTATATTGAACCCTATGGTAGGTAATACATGAATATGCTTATGTGTATATGATAATGTACATATTAATAATATGCAATATATACAATAGCATACATACATACTTCTGAGCTTATAGTTCTTAAAATATGCCAAAGTAAAATAAAAGCTCATTGTTCATCAGGATGCATTATTTTTATTTATTTTTGACATGGCTTCTTAAGTATGGGCAATTTGGATGTATGAATTTTAATTAGTAAGACTAGCTAATGTGTAAAATTACTTTTTAAAGTAAAGTAAAACAATAAAAAATAATTTGCAAGTATTAAAATTCATAATTGTGCAAAGTACAAGTGAAGAAATTCAGCATTTTAAATTTGAACCCTTTTAGAACAATATATTCTGGTCACAGATGTTACACATTTCATTTTTTAAGAGAGAAAAAGAAAAAATGAGAAAAACTAACAAATGCCGTGGAATTATAAATTAATAATGGTTGTTATGTTCTGTGCTTTTGAACATCTAAATATTCCACCCAAATAGAACATGGCACTTCTCACACTAGTGTGGTCTGAGATAAGCCACGGAATCAGGTGCACTCAGAGACCAGACACATCCTCAATCAATCATGGAAAGACCAACAACCATTTTCCTTTCAAACGAGATTGAGAAATATTGGGCTGTTTTCCCAAAATGGAGGAAGTAGATGAGAACTGCTTGTTCTCTGAAAAGGAATCATGTTAATGAAATGACAAAGAGAGCTTTGTTCATTTAAATACCATAAAGTCCATCCGAGTTGGTAATAGAGCACATAATTGTATCTTTTATATCTCAGTCAAATCTTTACTAAGGGGCTGATCTCTCCAGTCCCCTTAATGAGAAAGAAAACTGAAAACAACTCAGTTTCATGATATTTAAACTCCTTCCTAAGGGCACGTGGTCTCCATAACAACCACAGAAATCATTACTACATAAATGTAATTCTTTGAATTTTAAAACAAACAAATAGCAATAACATATATCAGAAAAAAGTATTGTGCTACAAAAAGAAAGTGATGCTTATATTTTATTTATCTGTGTTTTCCAGTTAGTTTACAATGACTATGGATATTACTTGGTTAACTACTTTTTAATGCCTGTGTTATTCATAAAACTCTATATAATGTTTGACTACATCTATGTCAATATATATGCAAAAATAGAGTGAAAATAAAGTGTGCCCATATTTCTATATATTGAAATTTTTTTTGTATTTTTCACATTTTGCATGATAAACATAAATAGCTCTGACAAGGTAATTTTAAATTCTATGATAACAATATTGTTCATTACAATATATATAGCAGAATAGAAATAAATCTTTATTATTGGAATATTCCTAAGTGCTTGCTGTTTTATTACATCAAATGTGGCTACTAGACTGGCAAAAGAAGGTTCTTCCAGGTTATTTCTTCTAATTATCTGACCACAGGATAAATGTGGCTCATGGAAATTAATTGGGAGCACCTGTTCCAAGGTAGCTTTTGACAGAGGAACATCAATCTTCCCATTGCATGTAATTCTTCTTTTGAAGAGACAGAAACAGTGCTTTTTTTTTTTTTTTTTTTTTTTTTGGAAAAGTCAAGATATTTGGCCATGGAACCAGACCTTTCTTTCCAAGAGCCTCCTTTAGTGTTTCCAGCTTCATGTGACAAAGAGATGGGTCGATCAAAGTATTTCTAAATGTGAGTCAGTTGGGCGGCATTGTTGAAGAAATCCATTCAGAAACTGCAGGTGTATCCCTCCACATTTGAAGTGGGCCTGCGGGATTCAGATGTGATAATGGAAAAGTGGATAAATGACAGCTCTGGGCATCAGTTTCAAGGAAGTGCCCAGCTGAATATAGAAATCAAATGGAAGAAAACAAATAACACTTTGTGGATCCTCTTCTCTTGAAACTTGAATTGTTCCTCGCTCCTCTGTGCTTCCTGAAAGAAGACAAAAGGTCAACTGGTAACCTTCCATTGCTCTTAGAGCTGGGTAACTTTCTTCTCAGTTTACACAAACAAGCTATATACACACAGCTCTAAATAACTTGGTTAACAGTCCAAAAAATACTTGGCTATTTCACTGATGCTGAATGATTCTCTGCCACCTTCACCAATGAACAATTTAAAAAATTTTTTTTAAAAGCTTGGTTCTTGTATTCATTTGAAATCGCAGTAACTCATGAACTTTGTAACTTTTAGTTCTACAATTGTTTCCTGTGAGTGACACAGTGGAACTAGAATATCTTGAGCACTTCTACTGCTCCATTCTAGAAAGTACAATACTTCCCCTTTATCTGCAGTTTGGCTTACCTGCAGTCCAAAAAAATTAAGCGGAGAATTATGGAAATAAACAATTCATAAGTTTTTAGTCATGCATCATTCTGAGTGGCCTGGGGAAATCTCCTGCACTCTTGCTCCATCTTGCCTTGGATATGAATCCTTCCTTTGTCCAGCCTATCCACACTTTATACCCACCCGCCTGTTAGTCACTTAGTAGCCATCTCAATTACCAGGTGAACTGCTGTTGTATTGCAGTGCTTATGTTCAAGTAACCCTTGTTTTACTTCATCATGCCCTCAAAGCACAAGAGTAGTGATGCTGGCTGTTTGGATATAGCAAAGAGAAGCTATAAAATGCTTCCTTTCAGTGAAAAGGTGAAAGTTCTCCATTTAATAAGGTGAGAAAAAAATGGTATGGTGAGGTTGCTAAAATCTATGGTAAGAACGAATCTTCTACCTGTGAAATTATGAAGAAGGAAAAAGAAATTTGTGCAAAGTATGCATAGGGTTCCATACTGTTGGAGATTTAAGGCATCCCCTGGGGGTCTTGGAACATAGCCCCTTTGGATTAGGGGGTACTACTATATGCTCTTGACTCTATGGTGGAATTATGCAGGTTATTCTAGATTAAGGCATGTGTTGCAGGATTACACCATGGAGACAGGTGGGCGCAAATATTGAGTAATCCACTTAGTATCTGAGTGAATAAGTTATTTAGTTATGTTTCCTCACCTGTTAATGAAGATACCCAGTCTCCCACATAGGGTCATTGTGAAAATCAAATATTACATTGTCAATAAATCTCAGTATAAAATCAGTTTTGTCAATAACTGTTTTATTATTGTTATTATAAGTCGTATATGAATTGTTTGTTGAATTCAATTTTCTTGTCTGTGAAGTGGGAAAAATAACGATTTCCTCTTAGGTATGACAATTAAATTAAATGAGCTAACTCCGTAGATACTAGGTACTTAAATGATAGCTGCTTTGTATAACTATTATTAATTATCACTATTATATTACTTTAGAACTTTCAAACTTTAGTGTTTCCCAAGGTGTGTTCTATGTCCTACATTTGTGTGTGGAAGGAATACAACCCTGAATTTAAATGAATAGTGCTATACTTATATATGTATTTTATTAATGATAACCAGTGAAAGATACTTGCATTACACAACTTTCTTTTATACAATATTTATAAAATTAAAATTATTTGGAGCAAAAAAATAGACAAAGCAATGATATCAGTGGTATGGGGGAATGGCAAAATGCATGTGTTTATTCATTCTTTCACCTAGTCCCCTAAGTTCCAGGCACTATACCAGTGCTGTGTAATAGAACTTGCCTAGTTGACAGACATGTTTTCTATCCCCAAATTGCAAACCAGCATTGAACATCATGGCATGCAACTGAACATCATGGCATTGAACATCATGGCATTGAACATCATGGCATACGTAATCTTCAAACTGAGCTGTTTATTTTATGTCCTCAATAGCACACATCCTGGTAACAAGGTTGAATATGCCAATAAGCAGATTCCCAACATCACATTCTAATAAAGATCAAAATGAGAGAACATACCAATTATTCCTCCCTTTTCTACATCCTAGTGTGATGGGGAAAAGCCGACTATTTCAATGCAAAGAAATCAAACCAAGCTATGTGCCTGAATTGAAGTTCTGATCTCTGTACGAGGGAAGGTTTAGAAGATTATGGCATTTGACCAAGGGGACCCTTATAACTTTTGTCACCACTGAGCTTGGATTACTATCTAAAGGAAAAGTAAGAGTTAAGAGAAAAAGAAATGTTATCCTGATTAGATGTAATGAGTGAGATTTATTATGGAAAACAATAGTTCTGATGATAAAAATGGCTTTTTTCTACATGTAAGGTTAAACCATAGTATATTTTTCATTAAATAAATGAATTACAATTTCCTTTTATTACAAGAATAAACAGGGAGGACGTGGTTTTGCACACTGTGAATAAACAAATAGATAAGAAATAAAGCAAATCTTAATGCCTTTTTCTTGCAAGCTCCTTTGTCTGAAACAGCACAGCTTGTCTCATGCATAGTGACAAAGAAGCAGAGGGAAAGTCTTACCAAAAATGCAGACTTCAGTTACAATGTCATTTGATCTTGTCCTTTGAGATATGCTTTTTTGAAAATGCCTCTGCAGTTTAGCACTGCATCAGCAAAACAAAGTCCATGAACACAAAAACCAAATCTGTAACCAGGCAGCTGTATGTATAGCTGTGAAAAATTTCTAAATGTGTTCAAGAAGCATCTTGATGTAAATTAACCTAAACTTCCTTTATGGATATTATCAATTATTCATGACATAAATTATGCAACAGAGCTGTCAGTAGGTATTTGATAGAATATACAGAATGAAATACATATATATATATACACACACACACACACACACACAGACATCCATGCATATATATTTACATATTCATGCCTGTACAGTCATATACATATTCATGCATATAAATATCCAATCACATAAACACATTCATGCATATACATATATAACACATTCATACAATAAATATATATGTATGTATCCATGAATACACATATTTACACATACACACACACACATACATAAAAGAGATAGGATGGTAGAATCAAAGAGTACTGAACCATGCTTGGAAATCTGGATTCTAGCCACTTTGTGTGAGTCACTTACTCTTCCTCTCAGGACCTCTATTGCCTCAGTGTTTGGACCAACGTCCCATTTCAGTATAAAATTCTTTCATTCTGTATACGCTCAGTCCCTGTCTTACCATATGTGGTATAGATGTCTTATTTAGAATGAGCCAAGGTCATCAAGCTTGGGAACTTGTAAGTGTCGATTTGGAGGAGTGAGAAAGGTGTCCTTCCTAGTTCACTGAGCTCCTCTTCACATATCAGACTTTGTCTGGTCATGTCGGCAAACTTTTGTTTATATCTCTTTGGTTTTGTTTTCCTAAATGCTAGAAAAGTGATCCTAGTTCTTTCTGTGAATGAGTTTCTATCTGAAGGCTCACCCAGCAGTGAGCTAGCAGCTCTCTTTATTTGAGAATAGTGAATAGCTAATTATTTTATGACATCCAAAAGAGTCAAAGTTTAGTTATTTACTATGTTTTTGTACTATTATCTAATTTTCATTATACTCTAAATGTTAACAGATAAAAGCCTAATTGGAATTTTCCAATGGAAGTCTCATTTTTCATAGCTCCGTCTAGAGCAAATTTCTCTATTTACATGTTATTTTTTATTTGATGCTTTTGTCATTGCAATTATTACTTCTTTGGATATCAGTTAACATTTATTGAAGCCTTACTATTAGGTACCCCTCTATTTAATTATCTTATTTAATTTTCATAATTATTTGTTATAATTATCCCAATTTTAGAGATGAGAAAACTTAGGCACAGAGGTATTAATTAACCTGTCTAAGGTCACATGGCTAGATGTGCCAGAGCTGAAATTTAAATTTGAGCAGTCTGTCTCTAGAGTCAGTACTGTTAACCAAGATACGCTACTGCCAACATTGCAATGTTTGCCAGTAGGACTATGATAGGTACCAATAAATTCTATCTCAAACCCATATAGTATATCCAATACAAAGTGATCTTGTAATTTGTGTCTACACACTGAGACTTCTTGACAAATAGAGTAACTAGTGGTGTGACCTTGCACAAATTATTAAATTATTTTTTTCTTCTTTTTTTCCAATTCTAAAATGGTTATAATATTAATTGTTTACCTCATTGGGGCTCAGAAACCAATACCTCAAAATATGCTGCTCTGATATGCTGAAGTAAAGAAGATGCTTTAAGGTCTCCCTCTGATCTTCCTCTGCCTCTCTGTTTCTCTAATCCTTCTTCTTTTCCAAAACATTAGAAGGGGCTTTCTCTGAAATTTCCCTATTTGGCTGAGAAAACTTCTTCTAAATTGAAGGAAATTATCTTAAAACCCTCTTCTTATGAATCTCATTAAATAACCAGGAAGGATTAACACTGGAGAAGAGAAGAGACTAGAAAATATTACCACATGCAGACACTTTTCATTTATTCTTCTGATGGCAGTTGTGACAAATTACTTGGGGGAACTGCACTTGCATAATAAGACAACCTTTGTTCACAATGCAGTTCTGCCCCACATGTTTCCCTAACTTGTGTACAAGCTATTGTTTGTCCTTTGGTCCCATTCAGCATCCAAAGAGAATCTTTTGTAAATCATTATCTTGTCTTTAGGTCTGTTCATTCACTTTTCTGTCCCCAATGAAGAGGATATTTAAGCATCAATCATCTGGCCCTTTTTTGAGTTTTTAATATTTTTTATAGAATTCTTGTACACATAGTAAGTTTATTATGCTTGTCTCTTATCAAATTCTGTTTTGTTATAGAAATTTTGGCCATGATCCTTTATGAGGAGAAAAGGGATCACTCCCTTTTTGCCTCCACAACCTTATATAGATGTTGTAAGGGTTATATGAGACAGTTTACGTAAACTATTTAGTACCTTCCCTAGCACGTAGTTAGTGCTCAACTAAGGTTAGTTATTATTACTACTGGCAGTAGTATCATAGAGGAGAGAATTTAGAATTTGTTGTAAGAGAGAACTGAATTTGAATCTTGGATTTGCCATCTGTGTATCTCAGTTACCTCTCCAGCCTTGCTGGTATACTGCTACTTGTTTTGTAGTGTTATATTATAAGGCTATGTATATATGTATACGTGTGTGTGTGTGTGTGTGTGTGTGTGTAATACATGGGAGAGAAGAGAGAGAAACATATTAATATTGAATAACACTTGGGAATTTCTTGTCTCACACTTAAAATGAGAATCCAATTTACATGCACATAATACATGGATGCAAATTTGTTGATCAGATTAATGTTATAAGAGGGTAAAATCGGAAACAACTTAAATATCAAAAATAGAAAATTATTTAAATGGGTGTTAATATACTTGTATAATGAAAAGTTATGCAACCATTAAAATCACGTTTTCGAGGAATATGTAATCTGAAAAATCTTTACAGCAGGTTTTTAAGTAAAAAAGAAAAAAAGTCTACAGGGAAGGTTGTGTATCATAATCCCAAAGTAGAAGAAAAGTGTATAAATAGACATAGGTGAATATGTACAATAGGAAACACTCAGAACGAAGTGTTAATAGTGGTTATTTCTGCAAGTTGCCATTACCAGCAATCTTTATTTTCTGTGTTCACTTGTGTATTTGTGTGATTTGTATATCACATTGACATAGTTTGTATTTGAAATACTACTACTAATAGTACTGATAACTAATAGGTGTTATTTTATAAAGTGAATCAAAACTCAGTGTTTTGGGGGAAAAATCACCTAATTATTTCCCTCTTCAATCTAGTGCTTGAGTTCTGCTCCAATCAGACAAACCCACACACAAACACATAGCGTATCATCCATTACCTCCGTCTGCTTCTCCTTTTCTGTCTGCTCAGCCACACGCTTCTACTGAAGACTGTGTCTATGCCAATTTTCCAAAGCTTCTTCCATCTCAGGCCATTGCTGATACTTGACCTTTTACTTTCCAATTTGTTCTTTGTATCACCAGTGTGTAATTTTTCTATCATGTGCATTTAAATGAATATTAGCTTTCTCTTTCAGGAAAGAACTCCATCTTCTTTCATTTGTCTTACTCAAAGGTGACTCACAGAAAACCTGATGCCAAGTTGTTGCTTCATGAACGCTCAGGATTGACCAGCTTCATTTCATCATCTGTCTAGGTTCCTTGCTCTAAATCTTTCACCAGATCAGAAACATGAAGCAAAGTGGTGCTTTAAGTTGCACAGTCTCTCCCTTATTGCTTGAATTTAATGCTGTCATCACACAACAATGAATCTTTCACTTGGGGCAGAGAGTGAGAATTAATGGACATTTGTAATCCAAAAATCAATGCTACCTCCATAATATATCTACTTGCAGTTGGGTCATTCTCTTTACTGAGTATTTTTAAAATGTATTGGACACACAGTAATGTGTGTCAGGCATGGATTATGATGGAATCTGTAACTGTTTTGGGAATGTGCTCTTTTATTTTCCCCTTTTAAATAAGAATTTCAACTCCTGAAGCACAATAGCTAGTGGAAGGGGCAGAGTAGTCTAGCTAAGGTCTCTGCATATGAAGCCAGGCAAACTGGCAGTGAGATTTTTAGGGTATCAGTTCCTGCTATAGTATAAATATTTGTTTTCTCCAAATCTGATATTGAAATTTGATCCCCAGTGTTGTATGTGGGACTTAATGGGAAGTGTTTGGGTCATGAGCATGGATCCCTTGTGAATAGATGAATGCTCTCCCTGGAGGTGTGGTAGTAAGTGAGTTCTCACTCTTAGTTCCCAAAAGAGCTTATTGTTATAAAGAGCCTGGCACCTCTCCATGATCTCTCTTGCTTCCTCTCTTACTGTGTGATCTCTGCACATGCCAGCTTCCTTTCACCTTCTACTCTGAGTGGAAGCAGCCTGAGCCTTTCACGAGATACCCAGTCTTCTATCAAGCAGAATTGTGAGCCAAATAATGTTTTTCTTTATAAATCATTCAGTCTCAGATATTCCTTTATAGCAATACCAAATAAATTAAGATAATTCCTCTCTGATTTTTAACTTCTTCATCTATAAAATGGAGATAATAACACATTTTTTCATCTATCTTTCTATATCCTAAATGAAATAAGAATTAAAATGCTTAGCATAATGTCTGACATAAAATAGGATATCACTGATTATTAATTGTTCTAGTAAGCAGTGAGGTGGCTCCAACAAAAAGATATGTCCATATTCTAATCCCTGGGATTTGTGACCATTACACTTTCATGGCAAAGAATGGCTATGGTGTTGTGTAGCAAAAGATGTTATTCAGTTAAGGACCTTGAGAGGAGGTGCTATCCTGGATTATCTTAGTGGGAGGTAAATGCAATCACATACATCCTTATCGGAGAGAGGTAGAAGAAATTTGGACACAGACACACAAAGAAGACAGACAAACAGAAGAAGAAGAGTAGGTGGTATGAAGACAGAGACAGAGATTGAAGTGATGGGCCCACAAGCTAAGGAATCCTATAGCCACCAGAAGCTGGAAGAGACAAAAAACAAAGTCTCTCCATGAGGCTTCAGAAGGAGCACAGCCCTGCTGACATTGTGATTTCAACTCAGTGAAACTGATTTCAGATTTCTGGCCTCTATAATTAGGAGAATATAAATTTATGTTGTTCTAAGCCACCAAATATGTGGTACTTTGTTACGGTGGTAATAGAAAATTGATACATATTTTGTTTTGTTTTGCTTTGTTTTGAGACAGGGTCTCACTCTGCCACCCAGACTGGAGTGCAGTGACATGATCATGTCTCACTGCAGCCTCGACCTCCTGGGCTCAAGAAATCCTCCTACTTCTGCCCCTCCAGTAGCTTGGAGTAGTACCTGACAATAGCCACCAGGGCTGGCTAATTTTTTATTTTTTTTGGAGAGACAGTGTTTTGCTATGTTGCTTAGGCTAGTCTCAAACTCCTAGACTCAAGCGATCCTCCCACCTCGGCCTCCTAAAATACTGAGATTCAGGCATGAGCCACCATGCCAGCCTCAGATGTTTTTATATTTGCTGTAATAAATTTCTAAACATTTAGAAGTGGCTTTGTAATTGCATAGTGATAGAAGCTGGAAGAACTTGAGGAAGCATGATAACACTCAGCTTTCTTGAGCAGAATATTTGTAGAAATATGGACATTGAAGGAGATTCTGGTGAGGGCTCAGAACAAAGTGAAGAACAAAGTAGGGAAGTCTTCTGTAGTTTTAGGGAATACATGTATTGTCATAAACAGAATATCGGTAGAAATATGAATGTTAGAAGCATGGCAGGAGAGGGTTCACTGCAGGAAAGGGGATCCTTGTTGTATACTATCAGAAAAGTTGGCTTAATTATATTCTACAATTGTGTCAGAAGAGGATTTATAAGCAATCAACTTGGATATTTAGCTAAGGAGATGAAGAGGCCTGCTGTCAAAAGGTGCAACCTGGTTTCTTCTTGATGCTTATCACAGAATGTAAGAGGAAATAAATGGATTGAGGAAGGAACTGTTAAGCAGAAAGAAATGAGAAGTTAATAGTTTTGGAAATTTACAACCTATCAGGATTCAAAAGAAACCTAACTAATATTAAGACTAAATCTCACTGTTAGAAAACACTGCTCTTGAGAGAAAGCCAAGGATGTGGTTGGACAGCAATTTAATAATCTCAGATGTGTGACTTCTGAATTCACTCAACCATCTCAACTGAAGCTAAGAAGAGTTGGAGTTATCCAAGAAAGACCTATGGGGTATGCTGTTATCTAATGATATGAGCCCCTGTGACACACATGGGAGACCCACAAGGCTTTTGGGAATATTATATCAGCAGAAACACTGCCAACTGAAAGGGCATATATGGAACATAATGAAGGCAGACTGTCAGTCTTCTGGGATTTTAAAAGTAGAAAATGGGCTGATTGATAGAACTAGTTGGCTACAAATGTGTTATCCTTCAAAAAAAGAGAAGAATGACTCTGAGGGCAGAACCTGGGGTACAGAGGGCAAAACTCCAGACCCAGAAATCATAGCTTCAAGCAACAGAAAGTAATTGTCAGGTCTTAAAACCTAATGAACGTTTCCTTGCTGGATTTTCAGCTTGACTGGCATCAGTGACCACTTTCTTTCTTCCATTTTCTCCCTTAAAATGGCATTGTCTGTAACCATTAACTATACCTGTCCCACCGTTATATTTTCGAGGCAGATAACTTTTTTTTCAAGGTTCTCGTCTCCACAGATGGAGAAGGATTTTGGTATTCTAGCATCTATCTATTGGCCCAGTCAAGTTAATACGAAAAACTATACAATCACATGTGTATCCTTCAAAGGGAAAGGAAGAGGGAGTCAGAGATAGACACAAAGGAGAGAGGACATACACAGAGAAGGCAGCATAAAGAGAGCAGCAAAAGATTAGAATGATGCAACTACAAGTCAAGGAATGCTGAGGGTTGATGGCACCTACTAGAAGTTAAAAGATAGGCATGCAGCAGATTCTCCCTGACAGCCTCTGGAGGAAGCGTGACCTTGCCAAAATTTTGAGTTTGGACTTATGGCCTTCATAATTATGAGAAAATACATTTCTGTTGTTTTATGCCTCCAGGTTTGTAGTAACTTATTACCGCAGCCTAGAAAACAAATACAACTCTCTTAGCTCTTGGTAATCCCCAGAAAGTAGACTAGGCATTACCCTAGAGTAAGCATAAAACCTTATTGATTATGTTATATCCTGGTTATATAATTCATTTCTGAGGATATTGTGTGTGCTCAGTAAATACTTTTTGACTTGAATAAAATTCCCAAAATGTGCAAATAGGTGTCAGGGACATCTCTAAAATAGCCTCAAAGACCATTTCTAAAACATCCCTCTCTTCCTCCCTCTCTTTTCTAAACACTCAAGTAAACACTGCTTCAAAAACAAGTTTAAATTGCAGCTTGATTGATGCTCATCAGCAGCAAAAACCACATTCAAAGCCACATATTTACATGGTCAATATACAAATTAAACATGAGATTTCCCTGAAGTCATTCTATGAACCTGTTAGATCGAAAGTGACTTATGCACTTCATTTCAGGGAAGGAGGTCACCCAGCCTGTAAAACACATCTTAGATGATTATTCATGGCATGAAGAAATTCTTTGTTTTGCTGGGTTAGGCTTGGATCAGAATTGCAGTAAGCCTCTTGGCTAATAGCAGAATGTAGACTGAAGCTCTCTCTTCTACCAGGAAAGCCCCGTCAAAACTCACAAGAAATCTTTTTCCTGTTTCTAATCATCTCAAACAGTGCTGAATATTTTATCTCTCACAGGAGCAGACTTCTTTGTTCTCACAGTTACGAAGTGAAGGGGAGGGGGAGAGCAATCTGTTCTCAGCCAGAAGCAAATGAGGTTTTGCAAGATAACCAGAGGCATAGAGACTTCTCCCACACCTGGCGAAACATAGTGTCTGGGGAAGCCCCGCCCCAGGCATGTTGCCTTCATCTGGACGTGTGCCAAGATCCCGAACAAACCTAAATGGGAAACTCAAAACCAAGCAGAGAAAATAACTGAAATCCGGGAGGAGTTGGTTTATGAAGCCCAATTAGAGAACCTAAATATTGCATTCAAAAGGTGACTAAGTCAAGACTTGGAAAACATCAGCACAAGTTGAAAGGATGTGAGGGGTAAACTGGCAAGGTGTAGATAAAATGCAATGGGAATAGTGAAGGTACAGAGACTGTATTTTAAAGTAAGAGATTACATGGCAGTGTAAAGAAAACTTGACTGTTGGTAAAATCTCAATATCTCTCTTAGGATTGTATTTTTGGATTGCTAACTTCAGGTTAAAATATATAGAAAATACTGTAGTATTATGAAGGACATACTACCAAATTTTTAGGAAATATTCTATTTTATGTATTACATTAAATATTTTGTTTATCTCTAACATCCCTACAAGATGAAGTCAGATGAAGCTGGAAATTAAGACAGAAAGATTAAAGGACTTGTTTCAAATCACACAGTTCATAATTGCTGGAGCCAAGATAAGAATTCAGTTCTACATCTTTCCATTAGATCATGCTACTCTTTAGTCAAACTCTCTAAACTACTCTTCACCAACAATTAACATTTTCTCTGTAATATCATCAGTAGGCTAATGAAACTTGTTACCAGCACTCTATTCAAATGTATGTGGAGTGAAATAACAAAGCATTTGAATTAAGCAAGATTTATCCAATGTTTTAAGAGAAATTCTCTCAGCACCTGGTACCCTTAGTTACCCCTTTCAACTTCTTGAGGAGGATTATTTCTTCTTGTCTCCACATGCCTAAAGAAAACTAAATCAAATGTATTAAAGGTGCTTTTCCAACTTATGAGAATCTGCAATACGCTTAGTTCTTTGCTGGGACACTGTTACAAAAGGAATAAATGAATTACTAAAGTCCCTGCTTTCAGGAGCTTATGATGAAGAGGGAAACAGTAGAACCTCACAAAATTATTAGGAAGTGCAACACAAAAATCAGTTTAGGTCAGAGCCTTCCCTCATTCTGATTCCACATTCTATTGCTTTGAATATGTTCATTGTCCCATCTGGAGACTAAACATGAACTGTTTCTTATGCTCTAATGGTCCTCTTGGATTTACACCGGTTTCCACTTTATCTGCTCTGGTAGTAAGCTCTTTCTGTTAGGCAGTAGGGCTTTTGCAGAATCCTTTACAGTATGAAGGAATAGCATGAGTCAATTATTTATGGTTAAGGTACATTGAAAACATAAATTTCAAAATGAACCTGGTGCTGAACTTGCTGGGTGTAGGGAATGAAGAGAACTAAGAGGTTTGCAAAGAAGTTTGAGGTGAGGAAATGAGGAAGAAATGGGAGCTATGAGAGGATAACAGGTTAGAAAAAAAGAAGGGAAAGAGGATTTTACAAAGTATTAATTTAAATTTTAAATGAATAGTTTTCTTTTCTGAGAAATGCAAGTTAATGGATATGCTAGAGTTTATACTATTTCGGGCTCCTGGGCTAGGTGAATGTCACTAGGATTCTCCTCAGAAACTCTACTACATGAGTACCAGCTTGCATTCAGGTTACATGTATGTAGTACTGTCTATGTGAAGGCACCATTCTAGGCACTAAGTATACAATAGTGATCAAGGTTGGTGATATGGTTTAGCTGTTGCCCTACCCAAATCTCATCTTGAATTGTAGCTCCCATAATCCTCACATGTCGTGAGAGGGACCTTGTGGTAGTAATTCACATGGGGGCAGGTTTTTCCCATGTCAATTCACTTGGGATAGTGAATAAGTCTCACGAGATCTGATGGTTTTATAAAGGGCAGTTCCCCTGCACACGCTCTCCTGTCTGCCACCATGTAAGACATGCCTTTGCTCCTCCTTTATCTTCCACCATGATTGTGAGGCCTCCCCAGCCAAGTGGAACTGTGAGTCTATTAAACCTCTTTTTTTTATAAATTACCCAGTAATTCTTCATAGCAGTAAGAAAATAGACTAACACACCTGGCGTAGTCTCCAGCCCCAAAAGAATTGAAATTGCAGTGAAAAGGCAATGACAAAAATTATCACATAGTAGGACTATAATTTGTGAAGACATATAGTGCTTTCTAAACACGGCACTGTTTATTCCTCAGACCAATCCTGTGAGGTTAATGTTATCGATTCTGTCTGATAGTGAAAGGTGTCAGCTCCGAGAGTCCAGGTTCCGTTCAGCAGAGATGCATATCATGGATAGCAGAGCTGGGATTCAAAACATAGATCTGTCTGAGTCTAAAAGCCTTAATCTTGGTAGTGGAAGATAGTGAATGGCTAGGAGATGAGAAACAATGGAGAGCTTAGAACTAACCCTTGGGAGATGTTAACAGTCTTGGGTTTGGAGAGGAAATGCTGGTCAAGAGTTAAATAAGGCGCTCAGGATGTCAGAAAGATGTGGGACAAAGTAATACAAGGTGGTATAATATTTCTGAAAGCTTAAGAATTGACTATCAAATAATGGGGAAAAATCTCAGGATGTAGTCAAGAATCCATTATTTTTGGCAATACTAATATTAAAAGCAATAGATTTCAGGTGGGTGTTGAAGTCTTCAGCGGCCACTAAAACTGCAGAGCTTTAAAAAGGTATTAAAGGTGTTATGTTTTGAGAAAAACTTATGTGACACAGACCTTTTATTCAATTAAAAAAAAACGTTGTTGCAAAGATAGTCACTAAAATGGACAGGCATTTTAAAATACTAAAACAATGAGGTTTGTTGATAGGTATCTAATGGAGGAAAGAAAAAGCCAGTTGAGATGGTGATATCGAATAATGCCATCTGACACACAACTTCAGGGGATGCCATTCATTTTGAGCTGTGTTTCAAAGTGTGCATTATTCATAGATCAGAACGTGAATGGTGCCCTCTAAAGCTGTACAATGGGCATCCGTGGAACTATGCTGCTGTGAGAGGGAGTAATGTCTCATAAAAGCCAGCATGAAAGAATAGGAAAAACATAGTTTTGGTATTTAGAAATGTTACTGTATGTCCTTGGATACTTCACTTTATTATCTGGGCTTCAATATATGTATATAAAATTGAAAGACCAGACCGGGTGAATTGTATTAAGAGCACTAGGAATGCAAATTCACGTTTGTACTATATTACAAACCTCTTTTCACAATCACAATTACATTTAATATAGTAAAATGTATGATGACATGTTATTATATTCATCTTATTATTCTCATTTTTATTCTTTTTAATTTTTTTTGAAAAATAGAGACAGGGTCTTACTATGTTCCCCAGGCTGGTTTCAAACTCCTGGGCTAAAGCAGTCCTCCCACTTGGGCCTCCCACAGTGTTAGGATTACAGGTGTGAAGCCACAATACCTGGCCAATCTTATTATTTTCATAATAAGCTTTTAGTTTTTAAGCTGAAGTTCAGTAAGTTTAACCAACTTGCCTGTGGTCAGACAACTAGTGACTACTGGTGGCCAAAATAAAAATTCCTAACAGCAAACCCTATGTAGAAGGGCAGATGGGGTCTAGGAAAGAGATGGAGGATTGGTGATGCATTCACATTCCTCTTCTGATCTATTTGCAGGTATCTTCTAAGAACATTTGTTTCCCAAACCAGAGAAACCCTTATCCACTCATTAACTATTGGGATTTTTGTTCCAAGGCCCATGAATTATTGCTACTTTAAATTTGCAAGCAAATTCATAATTGGATTCCTGATGTCCCAGCACCCATAAAGATTTTATAATAATTGCACAAACATTTATACTAATGTTAGTGTAAAGGCCTTAGTAAAACTGTCAAAGCAATTTAAACAGAAAAATATAATTAAGGTGTACTTTTTACATTTTTCCCAATAAATCTAACTTTTTTTATGATATTCCAGGACATGAATGATTAAAATAGGGAGACCCCCATCTCTACAAATAAAAAAATAGAGGAAGAAGAAGAACAAGGAAGAGAAGGAGAAGGAGGAGGAGGAGGGGGAGGAGGAGGAGGAGGAGGAAGAGGAGGATGAGAGGAAGGAAAGAAAAAATATTATCCCACTGTGGTGGCACACACCTATAGTCTCAGCTACTTGGGAGGCTGAGGCCAGAGGACCCCTTGAGACCAGAAGTTTGAGGCTTCACTGAGCCATGATTATGCTCCAGTCTAGGAGACAGAGTGAGACCTTGTGTCAAAATAAATAAATAAGTATTGGTAAAATAAAATAGAATAAAATTGCAAGCCATATGAAATAGAGGCCTAGTACTTACACAGGTGAGCAATCTTACATAGTTGAAAAAGCAGCAGTACTTAGCACCACCATACTATATTAGCATTATGAATGGTTGCCAGGTCCTTTAACGTCTGTGGGTTTGCGAACAAGTGATTTACCCTCTATGTGGCTCCATTTTCTCAGACATGAATTGGAGATAATACCTATCTCATTAAATTGTGCGACAATTTAGTGCAATAACTATGTGAAGTACCTGATAGAGCTTGACAAATGATAGTCTCTGAATTAAGAGTCGTCATATTCATTAATACTAAAAGTTTTACAAGGAGATTTTTAAACTGTGTATTCATCTATTATATTTCAAGTGATGTTTAATTTAAAACATTTCAGTGTGACGTTCGTGCAATAAAGTCATGTTTCCCATATGACCACATATATTCCTCCCTAAGTGTTATATGTTGCAGATTATTCTTGTAAAAAATACTAGACATCTAATTTAGATTAATATTACTGATTATGTATATGGAGACAAAGTTTATTAAAATTGGGTGATTAACTTGATTAGTCAATCAAGTAGCGTTTAGGGATATCAATTTGCATTTAGGGATCTGTGGTCGATAAATTAGATCTGCATTTTCTTCCTTTCCTGAGTTTTACCGGCTTTGATGAATAATTTAGAAGCAGCTTTCTTTTAAAAGACATACACTCAACCTGGCATGGTAGCTCATGCCTGTAATTCCAGCACTTTGGGAGGCTGAAGTGGATGGATCACGAGGTCAGGAGATTGAGATCATCCTGGCTAACAGGGTGAAACCCCCTGTCTCTACTAAAAGTACGAAAAATTAGCCAGGCGTGGTGGCATGTACCGGTAGTCTTAGCTACTCAGGAGGATAAGTCAGGAGAATCGCTTGAGCCCAAAAGGTGGAAGTTGTGGTGAGTGAGATCATGCCACTTCACTCCAGCCTGGGCAACAGAGCAAGACTCCATCTCAAAAAAAAAAGACATACACTCAACATAACCTTAACTAAATGACATGGATGTTAATACAACTTTTTTGACTTTCCAAGCCATGATTTTATTTAAAAGTGGTTGGCCATAAATGCCCTCTCATTTGCCAAATATAATTTAATCATGCATTATGTTATGGTTATTCAAAGTTAGACATTAGAGTGGGGATGATCTGGGCATGAATCCTAGCCTTGCTATTTACTAAGTTTACAAGTTTCTCAGCTTCTCCAAGCTTCTGTCTGCTCATTGATTTAATGGGCATAATAATACTTAACTCAGAACTTTGTCTAAAGGCTTAAATAAAGATTCTATATGTGTGTGTGTGTGTGTGTATTTGTGACAGGGCCTCACTCTGTCACCCATGGAGTGCAGTGATACAATCACAGCTCACTGTAGCCTCCACCTCCCCAGGCTCAAGTGATCCTCCTGAGTCAGCTTCCTGAGTAGCTGAGTGTGCCACCATGCCCAGGTGTGTACCACTATGCCCAGCTAATTTTTTTTTTTTTGTAGAGATGGGTTTTTACCATGTTGGCCAGGCTGGTCTCAAACTCCTGGGCTCATACCACCCACCCACCTAGACCTCTCAGAGTTTTGGGATTACAGGTGCAAGCCACTATACTTGGCCAAAGTAATATTTTATTTTTTTAAAACAATCATGGTATCTACCAAGTAGTAAAGCCTCAATAATTGTTACTTTCATTATGGTTATTATTGCTTGTGTTGTTTCTTGAGTTTGAAATATTTAGCAAGTGTTTTTAGAAAATTTCTGAAAATAAAAACCTTCCAGGAAAGTATTTATTTTCTAGTTAATAAAATTTTATGTTTGATGATTTTTTAAAGTAAATAAAATAAAAGCAGTTATTATTTCTTTTTTTTTTAGCTTAGAACATTTCAAAAAACAACAACAGAAATGGGACCATAGATTCAGAAAAAAATAATTGTAACATTCTTTCAAACGCTTTATTGAAGTAAAATAGTTACAGAAAATTGTCATAAAGACATTGGTAAAGAAACAAGGCAGATAAAAAGGAGTTTGAAAACCTTGCAAACTCCTGATCCCCCAATTTATAGTTAGAGAAAATAGAAGGTTACTAAGAGCAGAACATAGAGGCATATAATGTTGTTGACATGACTCATGTTGGCAGCTTTTGGAGTTCAAAATGCTTCTTGTTTCCTTGGCAGAGATGATAATATTGTGAAGCAAGAGTTTATTGAAATTATGAAATAAGAGGTTTTCAGGCAAATATAAGGAATTCGCTGAAGAGAAGTAAGGAGAAGGCCAATTTCAATTGGGCAAATCCTCCGGTCACTGGCAAGCACAGGAAGTCATTTCCCTGGTATAAAGATCATTGCAATGAACAGGAACTGGTGTTTTCCATGGCTCACGCCCAGTGGGTCTGAGGGGAAATAGAATCGATAATACTTGCAACATAGTAAGTGCTAAATGAACACTTAATGAATTGAAAACTGACTAGAAAGCCAGCTATGAAGGCATATTCTAGAACCACTGGGTGGGGAGGAAAAAAAGCAGATCACCAAATAAATCACAGGCTGCAATAATCTCTTTAGTTGACATCTGACTTATTTTTTTAAAAGTATAATGCAGTACATTTCCACAGTGCAGAATTAGAAAATGCAGAAAAGAAAAAACATGATTTAAATGGTGGTAGTCTGATTTCTATTACCTGACGCAGTCACCATCTAGCTTTGTAATTGCAAATGACTTAATTAAGTCTTCTTAAGTCTCGCTTCACTCCATACATGAAATCATAGTCCCTTCTTAATGTTTTGTTGAGGATAAATGAGATAATATATAGCTTAGCACAAAATCTGGCACATAATAATTAAGTAACAAAATGGATCTCAAAAAAAAGACTTTACCAACTTTCTTCAATTAAAATGTCTTTCATTGATAGAAACTTAGGTTGTTTCTTAACTTCTCATAATGAAAGCTACATGAAAATATGTCAATCATGGGAGGCTGAGGTGGGCAGATCACGAGGTCAAGAGATCAAGACCATCCTCACCATCATGAAACCCCGTCTCTACTAAAAATACAAAAAAAATTAGCCAGGCGTGGTAGCGCGCACCTTTAGTCCCAGCTACTCGGGAAGCTGAGGTGGAAGAATCGCTAGAACCCAGGAGGCGGAGGTCACAGTGAGCCGAGATTGCACCACTGCACTCCAGCCTGGAGACAGAGCAAGACTCCGTCTCAAAAAAAAAAAAAAAAGAAAATATGTCAATCAAATTTATACTAATGATTCCTCTGGTACCTTGAACCTACTCCTTCCACATCCACTTCTCTATTTTCACCTCTATCCATTCCACTTTAGCCACATAATTTGGCCACATGCTTAAAACATTTCATTGATGTGGTAAGGGGCATGGTAGATTTGAGTTTTTAGTCCTGTCTCTGAATGTCATTCAACTCTACTGGGCCTCCATTTTTCTCCTGTGAAATGATTTCTGGGTCACTCTCAAGCCTAACATTCTACTATTTTATGTCTTGAACTTTTACTTTTATAAAGGAATAGATACCATAAAAAGACCATTAAAATTCAAGTCACCAAACTCTCTCAGTACTGCTTCTAATTTATGTGACTGAATGCCAATACCTTTACCAGATACCAATACCTTTACCAATATCTGGTTTTCTGAGTGCCATTCACATGTTTACTCCCATCAAGGTGCCCTGTTGACTCATTGGGACCCTCCATGTGTCATTTTGAAACCCCAGGGCTGATAGCATCAAGTCGCCCTTTCCATTGAGGCACAGCTTACAACACCAGGAGCTGCCTGGTTCCCACTTTCATCTCTAACCTCCTCTGAAGCTGCCTTTCTCTGGCTCACCATGCTCTAGCTACAGTGGTCTTTCTTTTTCTTTTGTTATGCCACTCCTTTCTTGTCTCAGGACCTTTTCACATCTCTTTGCTCTGTCTGACCTGCCAGTCTCTCCCAACTCTTTGTATGGTTACCTATTTATTCTTTCTTTGGTGGCAATGAAAATACCACCTCCTCAAAGCCCTCTCCTGACCACAGCATAAAAAACAGCCGCCCCTTCCCTATTCTGTAACATAATTCCTTGTTGCTCAGTCACTTCCTAGCAATGATTGTAGTCTGAATTTATTAACTTATTTATTCATGCATATTTTTCTCTTTTTTTGTTTTTATTTTTGTCTCTGCTCTATAATGCAAACTCCATGAAAACAGGGACTACAGCTCTCCTGTTCTTCATTATAGCACCTGTTTCTTCTATGCTATGTGCCTGGTATTTTTTTTTGTGCTCAATATTTTTTTTTTATAAATAAAAAGGTGTTAGTTTACCAGATGTCTGCAGAAATTGTGCAAACAAAGCAATCAACATGAAAGCAAAGAAACCAAAAACCCTAACTCAGCCTTGTTTAATTCTGAATAAAATAAAAAATATCAGGAGTCTTTTAATATTTGTGAAATGTTAGCTTTCTCCTTATATTAAACCTAGACCTCACCATCATGCAAATGGCCAGAACACCTAGTAAATCAGCCTTCACTTTGACAGAGGAAGCACATAGAGAAAGGACTTCAACAGAACTGAAGTGAGGATGATCATAGCAATCTTCAGTGTACTGAGGTGATTTATAGGTACAGACTACTTCTAGATTACCTACCTGCCACTGAATTTCAACTAGGCCCCTTATAATATTCCTGCCTGAAAAAAACACCACAGTTCTGGATGCGCTATCAATATTAAATTCCAGTAGAATGGTGGCTTTGAAAGACACGCACATCTTCCATATGAATGATTCAGGTGACTATATCAAGAGAACTGCCTTTATGCACTGCAGCCCAGCTTTTCTTGAATAAAGCTCATATGTTTTTTGTTTACCATAGGACTCTCTTACTTTCTTCCAAAAAAAAATTAGATTCAGTTTGTCTTTTCCAAAGTATTACTTTCCGCAGTTTGCCATGTCACATTTGTTGTGATTTATCTCATTCCCTTATTATTAGGTTGGTTCAAAAGTAATTGTGGTTTCTGTCATTACTTTCAATAGTAACTTAAAAAGGACAAAAATCAATATTGAACATTGGCCATTGTCAAACCATCATACATGGTCTACCTCATTAAAATCAGACCACAGATTCTGTAATGAAGTCTAGTTTCAAGAGTTTACTATCAGGCAAGGAAGATTTTCTGTGTTAAGGTAAAAAAAATTCATTCATGCTGCAAATCACTTTGCTTCCAGTCACTGTACAAAAGTTCATGTCTGTTTATCAAGGATTTCTGGATGCCTCCTGCTATCTGTAACATGTGCCAGAATCTTTGAAGAGAGCATTGTTTTTGTGCAGTGAATTCCAGTTCAGTACAGAGAAGAACATTTCTCCTCAAAACAACCAGTGTAGTATTTCTTACACTGGGTATTGGTTGAACTTAGCTGTGTATTTCTCTCTCTCCCCACCTGACCCCTGTGTGTGTGTGTGTGTGTGTGCATGCACATGCACCTGCATATGTGTTTCTTCATCCTGAAATGTTGCCTCTTAGCTTCAGGGGTAAACTGTACTATTACTTGTAAATGAAAATGTGGTAAAAGGCTATTGTGATTTCAAAGCTTCCATATTTTCTCAGATAAAGTTTCCCTCCAGTTCCTCCTCCCAATTGTTTACATGCTGAGAGCCTCAAGTTGGGTGCCAATTAAAACTGAGAGAATATTGCAGTGTCACGGAGGCAACTATATTAACCACATTTGTCAATACATGCCATTTTCATTTTAAACGGGAAAGCTCAGAGGGCATTTTCCACTGGACCATCTGGAGGAAGCTGATCTGGCTTCCTCAGCCAGAGGTTTTACCAGTTGCCACCAATAAGGAATCATTTCATTTTGTGATGTCTCCAGAATTTGAAACCCTCTGCCACTTTGAATCCAGCTTTTAAATGTCCTTTTGCAAGGCCTGCCAAAAGCGAACTTGTAGAGAGCCAGGGTTTCATTTGCAATTCAAAGAGACAACCCTACTGTTGAATGTGGTCTTTAAAGGGAAGGGAAAGAGCAAAAGTTGGAAAAGAAGGAACCCAAGGAAGAGGCCCTTTCATTTTGAGTAGATATTGTGAGTGTCATTCCTCTTGAAATCTTACTGTTTCTTAAATGCTCTGCTCGGTGCCTGTCCTAGGTCCCCTGCCTTATGATTGTGAGTCAAAGTTGTCAATCAGGTCGTTTAAACTCAGAAGTTATCAGTGTCTTTTTCACATTCGTAAGTGAGAATAGTGCTAGCTGCCCCACCAAGCTAGCATAAGGACTAACATTTAATTGATCACTGGAAGAAATTCTGTCTTCTCAAAGAAGTCAGACTAATTTTGACATAAAACAGAACTTGCCAACAAAGCCTTAGGCAGAAGCGGGAATACTTAACATAGGAGAAAGCACAGTGCATGCAAGTAGGTAAAAAACAAGGAACTCTAAGGTAGGAAAGAGGGCTTGAGATGTCCAGGTTTGGGGAATGGGGACTGGGGGTGGGAAGGGGAAATGGAAGACGCCAGATTAAGGAAATTGAAGTATCGAGTGAATAGATCAAACTCTATCTGAGAAGTCACATATGATCTTTCTCCAAATGAGTAGCCAGGAAGAGTGAAAACATTCCAACAATTGTTAAGGTTTTGCATGTTTCATTTGTTTGTTTTTTGAGATGGGGTCTTGCTATGTTGCCCAGGCTGGTCTCCAACTCCAGGACTCAGGGGATCTTCCTGCCTCAGGCTCCCAAAGTGCTGGGATTAGAGGCACATGATACTGTACCTGGCAGGTTTTATATTTTTAAGGCTTTAATCATGATAAACATATATTAGTGGAAAGGAGAACAACACAGCATGTAGAGAAGGTAATATTGGGGAAGGCACATTTTAAAAAAAATACTTTAATTGCCACCAACCTGAAAAGCAGGTATGACATGGCCCTATCCCTAACTACCCTGATGTTAGAACCTGATTATTAACTGAAGTGGTGCATCTATATAATGTGCATATAAAAAGCAGTGGACTAAGGAGGAGGGCATACACTTGAGAATAGTGCCTGCCCTTGTTACGGTAAAGGAGTTCTGATCCAGACCCCATGACGGGGGTTCTTGGATCTTGCACAAGAAAGAATTCAGGGCAAGTCCATAAATAAAGTAAAAGCAAGTTTATTAAGAAAGTAAAGGAATGAAAGAATGGCTACTCATTGGCAGAACAGAAGCATGGGCTGCTCAGCTGCTTATACTTAGTTACTTCTTGATTATATGCTAAACAAGGGATGGATTATTCATGAGTTTTCAGGGAAAGGGGGCAATTCCCAGAATTGAGGGTCCTCTTTTAGACCATGTAAGGTAATTTCCTGATGTTGCCATGGCATCTGTAACTGTCATGGTGCTGTTGGGAGTGTCTCTTAGCATGCTAATGCATTATAATTAGCATCTAATGAGCAGTGAGAATGACCAGAGGTTACTCTCATTGCCATCTTGGTTTTGGTGAGTTTTGGCTGGGCTTCTTTACTGCAACTTTTACTGTTTTATCTGCAAGTTCTTTATGACCTATACCTTGTGCCCACACCCTGTCTCATTCTGTCACTAAGAATGCTTAACCTCCTGGGAGTGCAGCCCAGTAGATCTCAGCCTTACTTTACCCAGCCACTATTCAAGATGGAGTCACTCTGGTTCCAACACCTCTGACACCCTGGCATTAAGCAACTTCAAGGCTCGGGCACAGACACCTCACCTCTGTACATCAGGATCTTTGTCTCCTGAGAAATGTGGTATGGTGGAAAGAAAGCATTTGGGTTTCCATGCCAATTACTAGATTAATGTTATGACTCAACAGCTGTGTGACATCAGCTGATATTTCCATTCTCTGAGTCCATTTCCTCCTCTTTGGAATAAGATAATAAAGCCTGTTTTACAGGAAGGAGTGTGATTAAAAAAGAGAATATACTTAGTCTGGCAAAGGGTAGGTGCTAAATAAATTAAGTGCTAAACATAATAGACAGTTGTTATCTTTCTAATGAAGGGCTGAATGACATTTGTGATTCCTCATAACCCCTAGAATTTTCTCATTTGCTGGATTATTGGTAAAAATTTTAAGTTTTTTAATTTGGGCACATTCGCCACAATTATACAGCACACACTTATTTCTTCACATTTTCAACGAATGTTTTTCTTTGGCTCTTTTTTACCAGTTTACTTCAGAAAGAGAGAAACAGCAGAATCACTGGGCCATATTAAAACAATATGTCGAGAAAAATTAATTCCCTAATGGGGACTTTCTAGAATATTTCCACTGTGTGTTCCCACCTTCACAAATGATGCAAGATAAAGCACCTTCCGTCTCTCTCAGGATGTGATTTTACAATCCAATTATTTTTACTGTCAGGAAGCATTTTCTTCATTTCTAGCCAAAATTTACCTCCTTAATTTCAGATTGTGCCAAGCTAAATAATTCACTGTTCTCTTTGTTTCCCTGGAGATTATATATATACTAAATATGTTTTCCTCCCCTCCATACCTCTCTCCCGCCCCTCTGTCTCTATATGTGTGGCCATTTGAAGACACACAAATGTGCCTACCTTAAATCAATAGCTTCCTTACAAAAAATAGACACATGCTTTTGCACTCAACATTTGCTATGCTCTTTGCAACTGAAAATGTATGGATTAATTGGAATGCAACTAACAGTCATGCAACCAAGATCCTAGAATTTTAGGCTTTGAGAAACAGGAAACATAATGATAAAAATAAGAGATACGAGATGTGAAGTAAAAATAAAATCCTAAGCTTTCCAGCTAACCAAGCGGATCCTTTCTTGGCTGAGGAGACCCCAGAGAAAACTGAAAAACATAGTCCCTGGACGTGAACATACAAGAAGTCTGACCGACCTCATTATACTTCCTCCCTTTTGGGATTTAGACACAAGACCTGGCCTGTATTAATGTAAAAATAGAGACCTTGAGGATGACAAAATAGACTCTTTGTGACAGTAAGATATCAAATGATAAACAGGACCTAA
This sequence comes from Aotus nancymaae, assembly GCF_030222135.1. Lineage (NCBI taxonomy): Eukaryota > Metazoa > Chordata > Mammalia > Primates > Aotidae > Aotus > Aotus nancymaae. Next base: position 9,182,444 of record NW_026988460.1, read on the forward strand.
GGCAGTGCAAGACAAGGGTTAAATCATGCCGGTCATCAGTTTTGCTTAACAGGTCACTTTGATCTTGTATATTGTGGCTTGCTCTATGATTATCATACTTCCTTAACTTAACTATTCCTTTCTGTTAACTCCAAGTTGTTAGATAAAGTTTTGCTCCTTTAATCAACTGCAATTTAAAGAATCTCTGAATCCATCTATGACTTATAAGTCCCCCACTTCAAGATATCCCACCTTTTCAGGCTGAACTAAGGTATAGCCATCATGTATTGATTTCTGTTTTTGCCTATAACTCTTGCTTCCCTTAAATGTATAAAACCAAACTGGACTCTACCTACCTTGAGGTCACTTTCTACCTACCTTGAGGTCACTTTTTCTTGGCTTTGTGTTTTCCCTGAGTTATGATCACTCATACTGATGTAGAACTCTGCTTCTTAGTTTAGCCAAAACTGGGTTCTTGTCACATAACCGGGAAAAGTTAGGCATGCAGACATATTGAAAGGTGAGGGGAATGGAATTTACTGGGTAAAAGAAAACAAAAAACCTCTCAGCAAAATGAAAAGGGTTCCTCCTAACAGGCCCCCATCTCACAGATTGATTCCAGGCCACATACATAAGAACTGAAGAGGCCAGGCTCCTCTCTGCTGCAAACAGCCTGAACTTCTCCTGGCTCCACCCCACTCTCCCAGCACACAGACCAGTCAGAGATTCCCCAGGGACCGACTCTCTTATCTTCCTCCTGCATCTATCAATATCATTTCAGAATAAACCTTTAAAAAATATTTTACTATGTAGTTTATAGTTTTCCATTAACAGGAAATAAAAGGATAAGAATGAATAAAAGGATGAATAAAAGCATGAGCAGATTCACCCAAGTTATCAGTAGAGCTATATTATATGTCTGGTCCTTGATAGCTCAAGGGTCACTAAGATGCTCTATATCAACATTTATAAAAATAATCTAAGGTTCTGCAAGATCTAGGCAAAAATATAATAAAGAAATAAAGAATAAACTCTGTTTACTTTTTTAGGCTTCCCAATATGAGAAGAAGGCTCATACAATTTAGAAATAATTTTTTTAAACCAGGGTTTAAATTAAAGCAGTTTTTGGTGTTTGTTATGGTTTTCTGGTTGATTTTCAGTTACCAAATTTTTTTTTTTCTGAATACTTTTTACATTGTGGCTTTTCCAGTTGTTTCACTTAGGATTCTTGTGATTCCAGTGACAACTGAAAGAGAAATAAAAAATCAGAAAAATTATTTCCTATAACTGGAAGTTTAAGAGTAGGACAAGTAGGCTTTAAGGCTGGTGGAGCCAATGACTCGACAGTGCCATCAAAAACTTAGGTTTTTTTCCATCTCTCAAAAGATGGAGAAATGAATCTGATTTTTTGGTTAGATCCTGTGGCTGGGGGCATGATGATTAAAGCAGTTCTAGCGATCCCATTCTTAAAAGGCAAGGTCAAGAAGAGAAAAAGAGGCTATCTTTTTAAAAGGCTAATTGATTTTCACAAAAACCTTAAGCCTCACTGGCCAGTGTTGAGTGGTGCACTCATTCTACAATGAATAGCTGGTGAGGAAGATAGCATTACCTTGAACTTACATCAGACCTGAGCTTGCGGCTGTATGGGAGAAGGGCAGATAACAATACTTTTTAGGTATGTCAAGAAAATAACAACTGGGGATTGAATACTGGAGGGACATCCAACCATGTCAAACACAATAGGATTCTTTGAAATTTATTTTCATATCCTCACAAAAACATAAAAATAAATGATGTTTTGCGTATTCCAAACCAATATCCATGAAGAGCAGAGACTCTAATTGATTGGGAGGATTTTTGTTAGGCTTAGAACAGTTGTGGTTTTGCATCATTCCCTGAAATAAAATATTTAATTAATCGTTTGGTAGAGGAGTGTGGACACAGGAAACCACAGTGTATACCTGGGAGAGGAATTGGGGGGATAAACTTCCCTCCATTGAAGGGAAGCCTCTAGCTTTATATTTTGCTTCTGATTGACAGAGCAGGGCTTATTTCTTACTGCATCACCACTGCCCTTTCTGTAGTTCCAGTATATATACTGGACATTACTTTAAATTTCTAAACTTATTGAACCCATGACCCTTTATCTTACCCATTGTTTACTGTTTAACTGTCAACTTTCACTGCATATACTCAGGCAATAAGAAATAAAATATATCAAAGCCCTTAATATCTTCTTGAAAAGATCTGAAATTATTCTTGAAAATGAAAAATTAGGTCTATTCTGGATCTCTGAAATATGATATTGTGCTCTTCTTGTATGTTTTCATCAAAGAGGGAAAGAGATATTCATTTAATATAAATAGTAATATGGGCTGGGCTCTGTAAGGTTTGTTCTTGCCGAGCTTAAAGAGAAGAAACTGAGGCCAACACAAGATCCAATATGAAGGAATTTATTCAGGCTCCTGGTTCTTCAGGCTCCCGGGCAAGGTTCTGCGGCCCGACAGGAGGGGCCCGAGAAGTCGCACAGACTCCTTTCAGACATGGGGTTTTATAGGGAGTGAAGGAGCTCGATTGGTTGTGGGAGAGCAGGACTACTATTGGGTAAGGTTACAAGCCTTTGTTTGCATACAGGACTTGGCTGCTATTGGTTAGAATTACTCGACTGCTATTGGCTAGAAAGACTCAGCTGCTATTGGCTAGAAAGATTGGCTGCTATTGGCTAGAATCACAAGACCCTGCTTGCATACTGGATTCTTTAAGGGAAAGCCAGGCTGTTCGAGAAAGGGAGAAGGAAACATGCCCGAGCTTGTCCGAGCTTTCGGGGGGAAAAAAGCGGGGGGGGCGGGTGTGCATCCAAGCTCCCGGCAAGACAATCGGCCTTACAGGCTCTGCATTGAGCATTTGTAAAACAGTATCTTATATAACTCATTCACCAGCTCTCAGAGTTAGTGTCAGACACTGCTTGCTGTCCACCAGTTATTCTTCTCTTTTTTATTTTTAACAATAACCATATGCCTGGCTAAAAGTATTTATTCTCTTGCCTCTAGGTGACCGTGGTGCTAGAGTTACCAATGAGACACAATGAGAAATCTTCCAGGGTGTTTGGGAGAAGCTATTATTGCTTTCCTGATACAAGGCCCACCTTCTCTAGCTCCCATTGTGTGCATTTACCCTCCCTCATTTATGATATAGTTAACTTAGATATTTCTCTACATACATCTAGAGCAACATCAATGTCATAATTTTTCTTTCAGCCTTCAAATATACTTTAGAAAACTCAAGAGAAGAAGGAAAGTCTAATGCATTTATTCATATTTTTGCTGACCATGCTTTTCTTTCTTTCCAATTTCTCAAATTTCCTTTTTTAAAAAAATTTATTTAGAGAACATCCTTTAGTCATTCTTTTAAGCTAGGTGTGATGGTCACAAATTCTCTTAGTTTTTCATCTGAGAATATTTTGATTTCCTCTTCATCCCTGAAGGATGTTTTTACTGGCTGTGGGATTCTGGGTTGACAAATCTTTTCGTTTTAAGACTAGAAAAATATTTTGTCTTTTTTTTTTTTTGGTGTCCATGGTTCCTGAGGAGAAATCTGCTTTCCTTTGAATTGTTCTTTTGTGTAGATAAAAATTCCATTATTTTTTTCTGGCAGCTTTCAAGACTTTTTTCTTTTGTCTTTAGTTTCCAGAAGCTTAATTATATTGTAACTTGGCATGGATTTCTCTGGGCCTTTTCTGTTCAGTATGAAATTGGCTTCTTAAGTGTGTAGGTTGATACCTCTTCCCAGATTTTAAAGTTTTCAGCCCTTATTTGCTTGAGTACTTTTTCAGCTCTTATTTCTCATCTCCTTCCAGTACTCCAATGACATGAATATTAGATCTTTTGTTATAGTCCCACAGGTCCCTGAAGTTCTGTTCATTTTTGTTCAGTCAATTTTCTCTCTGTTGTTTAAACTTGATGATATCTATTGTTCCCTCTTTCAGGGCGTGATCCTATCCTCCAGGCTCTCCTTTTTGTAGTCAAGCACACCCACTGAGGTTTTTATTCCCATTATAGTGTCCTTCAGTTCTAGAATTTCCATTTAGGTCTTCTTTATACCTTTTATTTCTTTACCAAAGCTTTCTATTTTTCATTTGTTTCACGTACATTCATGATTGCTCTCTGAAACATTTTTATCTTGGCAGCTTAAAAATCTTCATCTGATAATTCTAACATCTCTTGTCATCTTGGTTTTGGCATTTATTGATTTTCCTTTTTTCATTCAGTTTGGGTCTTTCTGGATTTTGGTATGATGAGTGATTTTTTTTCATTGAAACGTGGACATTTTCATATTATGTTTTGAGGCTCTAGATCTTATTTAAACCTTCTGCTTTAGCTGGCTTTCCCTGACATAACTCCAGCATGTCCAGGAAGAAGAGAATGCTAACACATTCCTGCCAAGAGCAGGTAGAAGTCTAGGTTTCCCACTTGATCTCTGTTGACACCCAAGGGAATGGGGCTCTCCCTTACTGCTTGGTGGAAATAAGAGTTCCAGTTCCCCAAATGTTCTCCACTGACACTGTGGAGCCACCAGCCTCATTACTTGCCAGTGGGGAATAAAAGTCTAGGTTTCCTATTTGGCCTTTGTTGACAGCACCCCAGTGGAGGTGTTGAAGCACCTGGTTATAGGTGAGGGAGGAAGTCTAGACTTCCCTTGAGGCCTTTATTGTTGGAGATGGCAACGCAGTTCTGTGGTATTGGCTGAGGCAGAGTTGTTATTGTCTAAATGTTTTGTATATTGATAGGCTGCCCATTTTCTGGTCCTTTGGCTACAGTGAATAAACTTTGGCTGGAGCCATTTTTGTCTCTAATTGGCATTTTTCAGATTGCCACCTTCTTCAGCTCCAAATGTAGGGGATATGAGGCAAAAAAATAGAATCCAGGGAACTCACTGTCATGTCATTCCTGGGGTCTTAATTCTCTAGCCAGTCTGTGCTTTTCTCTTTACATTTCAGAGTTTTCTCATTTGTGCTTAATAGGAGAAATTGGAAAAAGTATTTGTTCTCTATGCTCCCAAGAAGTAGAAATAACTAAAGAATATATGTTTTAAAAAATAAGCATCCCAGGTGCTTCTCAGGCATATGTTCATGAACCACACTTTGAGGAACATTTTATAGATTATGAAACTGAGTCCCAGAGAGACAAACTCGAAGGCACAGATGTCACATACTCAGGTTGTACAGCACATATTCTAAACTAGAAGCCGCATGACATCTCCTGGCTTCCATTTCAATGCCGTTTCCTCCTTGTGGCACTATAGCAAATGACTAAGGATACCAAAGGGAATTAATGTACCAATTTCACTGTGATTCATGGAGATCAAATAATTTGCCTAAAGATAGTTCATGAGTTTAAAAAATAGTAGAGCCCAAATCTTTGTGATTCGTTTGCTTCTCACAAGCTGCAGTATAATTTCTACTGTGGAGGATTCCAGGCAATTGCTCCAAGACAAGGCATTGTCTACTCATAAATTGTTCTTGGAAAATAAAGTCACTGCAGCATATTGAGAGCGTTGCACACAGCCTGGATATCTGACTCAGACACAGTACAGCTTTCCCAGTTGTTAATATTTGGCAGCTGTCTGTATAATTGCCTAAGTCAATCGGTAGACATGCAGGAAATGTTAATTCACTGCAAATACAGTTATTCATAACTTGGTGTCAATTGTATCACCCTCAATGGAGACGGCTTTTCAGATGTCACTGGTGTTGGGGGCAGGAGGTCTGTATTTAGGTAGCCTTCAGAAGCCCTTGAACTCCCTACAGTGAAATCTAGAGGGACTGGAAATGACATGAGACTGAAGGCAGCACATGAGTGCGTCTAATGAAATATGGGCATCCTCCAGTGGCTGCCGTTCATTTGACTGGCCCCATGCACAGGTTGTACCAGATGGTGCTCTCATGGTTTCCATCAATGCAGAACTGTGATGAAGAAGGGGAAGATAAAAATGGATGAGAAAAATAACACCAATCTGCACAGCTGAAAATAATTATGGTTACGTGGCTAATGACCCAGGGAATTAGACAAAGCCAAGCTTATTGGAACTCAGGCCACACGCAGGCAAATGTCACAATTTAATGACAAAAGATGAATTGCTTTATCTCCTACATAGTAACTCATGTTGGGGAGTGGTGATTCTTCTTTCTGAATCACTGTCTTAGAGTAAAGTTATAAGGAGACCCATGTAATGAGTGTCTTCTCATTTTGAAAGGGAATTTAACCTAGCAACAGTCTTAGACATTAAAAAAGTTTAGAAACTTTAATAAATATGTTACTGATATTCATTTTGACCTGTAGGAGTAGTAGGCAGCAACCCACAGGATATTGGAGGAAGTCTTGTTGCCACCAAAATATGGATTATGTATTCTTTAAAGAGAAAAGTCAAATCTTACCCTTCTTTTGTGATCACTTAAAAGCATTTATTGAGATTCTGCCATATACGTGGCCCTGCTTAACAACTTGTGATAGAAAGATGGAAAAAGACATTGCTCCTACATAGCCCAGAGGAGCTCACACTGTGTAAATATTGATTGGAGGTGGATGACTGATTGCAATTCCCTGTGGAGACCCTGTCGAGGTTTCTGAAATTCTGACTTCTTTCCATTAAAACTGTGAAAGCTAATAATACAAAGCTAGTAGTTCAAGTATTCATTATTTAATTCATTCACTCAGTCATTCCATAAATCTTCATTGAATATTGATCATGTGTCAGGTACTGTGCTTGGCATTAGACTTAAAATAGGGGGGAATGTTTTGATATAATTGTATGATTATATGATATATTAAACTATGATCTGTTTATAAAAATACGTAATGCAATGGGAGTCAAAATGTTTAGAAATCAGAGGCGAAATTTTTGACTATTAGAAAGGTTTATACAAAAGAGGTTGAATTATTAGTTCCAACTAATGCATTAGCCAGTCAGAAAAAAAAGTAAAACAAATACTGCTAATATGGTGAATCTTAAAAAGCATGTTTATAAAAATTGCATTAGGAAAGTACATAGCTTAGAAGATTGGCAATGAAAGACCAAACATTTTAAGTGCATGTAATTGGTTGAAATCTAGCCAAAATTGATAACAAATGTAGCTCATCCCCATCTGCTGATTTATGCAAATGAGTTGGTGATCTCATTTGGTTTGCTAGGAGACAGGTGTCTCTATTGCTGAAGCAGCTACTCTGTTGGCACCTAGCCCCAGTCTCAAGCAAAAGTCTTAAATTTAGCTGTAATGTAAGGTTCAGCTTAAAATATGGTCCTGAGAATCCCAGAACAAGAGAATAAGGCTAGAACTGAAAATCACTGTAGGTTTGTGTCCTGTCTGTCCAAGGGCTGTCTCTGCCATGGCAAATACAATTTCAAACTGCTATGCATGCATTGTCTACCTGATTCTTCCAGAGTGGAAGATCTCCAGGCAGAGAAAATGAAAAGCATTTTTTTCTGAATACTTTTAAACCCACATTTTAACAACACCAAGCCTGATTAGATAAGACCTTACTTCTTTCAGACTCTTTCATATTACAGATAATAAGAGATAATTACAGATAAGAGAATGAATATATTTATTAAAACATTTATAAGGATAGCATATCACAGATAGACTATCAGTGTTAGGAGAAACCTTAACTGTTAGTGAGCATCTATTGTTAGTAAACAGAGAAGAGCACAGACTATGAAGATAGTCTGCTTGGGTTTGAATCTTCTATTGTTATTTATTAGCTGTATAACCCTGGGAAAATTGCCTAACTTTTCAGGTCCTCATTTCTTCCATTTGTAAAGTGGAAGTAATAGTATTACCTAGCTCATAAGGTTGTTATAAAAACTGAATGAGTTAATGCATGTAACGCACTTAGAACAGTGCCTAGAATATAATGAGTGTTCTGTACATGTTCTCTCATACTACTGTGTTCCGGAAACTGTGCTCAGTAAATGTAGAAAAAAAAACCCTACATTATTTAATTCTGACATCAACTCTTTGATGCAGGACATATATATTGCCACTTATAGGTGAGGACACTAAACATCAAAATGGCAAATAGCAGGGAAGAATTAAAGTGGCTTATTGACTCTGCTTGATGCTCAATCAAGGTCTTTCTATTGTAGCTTCTTGTTTGAGATCACACAGCTAAGCAGTAGCATAAGACAGGGGCGTAACCAAGATTCCTGGTTCTCAGTTGAATATGCTTTTTATACATCACAGAGAATAGCAATACTGTCCAATTTCTGACTCTGATGGTGCAAAGGAAAAATATTTACAATTTAGTAAAGACTGTTGTTTTATAATTTCCAACTAAAAATGATGAATTAATGGCCAGGGAGATTTAATTTTTCTTTCTTTCAAAAGTTATTAATTTCTCCTTATGTAGCAAATATTGTACTAAATCCTGGGGTCATAGTGGTAAACAATATGGGCAAGGTGATTATTAGCAAATTTCTAATAAATTTTAATTACTCAGGTTATTTTTTTATTTCATTCACTTATTTTATGATTTTTACCAAATTGTGAACTTGGTTCTGATTCTGTAGATTTTTACTTATAGGCACAAATTATACTTGTCTATAATTATTTCATAGCAATCATGACCATAACTTTAAAAAATGATCATCCAAGGCACTTAAAGGAAGAGGTCATTTTCATCATTATTTTATTGGAAATTGCTCAGTAAGATCTTTGCATGTTCATGATCCACTCAGAAATATGGACCATGATGTGGTGCTAGGCTGACAACTCCATGACCTTAAGAGCGTCTGAACCAGGTAGACCATAATGAAGGCATTCATTAGAGGTCTATGAACCCGGGAGGTGGCACACGTTGAAGTTCCCACATCATCGTTCATACTAATCTGATTAACTCTCCCAGTCTCATTTCCAGAGTGCAGGGATCAGGAATTTTGGCAACCATCTGGGTAACAGAACCCCTCCCTAAGGATCTGGTAAATTTCTGCCCATATGTTCCTTGTAAAATTGCATTGCCTGTGGCTTTCTTCCCACAGCTCATGTCTGCAGAGAAGACCAACCAACCAGATCTTGTGACAGTCCCTGACAGCCTTCCAGGAATAGAGCAATGTTACATTGTTATCTCTCACTGAGACTTTTATTGATAGTATGGACACTGAGAAAATGACAAGTACATTGGAACATGTAGACATTTTGTTACACCAAACTTTAAATACATTGTTATTTTTTAAAGGACCTTGTGTCCTAAGACACACAAAAAGATAGTACCACTTTTTATTTTATAGGATAAAACCTGGGAGGCAGGCTTTTAGAACATGGAGTCTGATATAATTCTCTCCAACTGGGGAACCTCCAGGGAGAAGGAGAGATATTATGCTTATTTATTTGGATTATCCTACAAAGGCCATTTTTAAAAACTACAAACTAAGGCTTGATTCATGGAATTGTGATTTTTAAAACAATCGCAATCCCGGGCAAGGCTTTCCCTTATATGATTTCCCTGTATCCCAAGGCAGCTCTCGGTAGGAGCATCTTATACTTGTCAGCAGTTTTCATCAGCTGAAAAATAAATGAATTGTTCCCTTTTTTGAATAACTCAAAGAAACATGTGCTTAGAGTCAGCATGGTACCATTTTCACTGGTTTTCAGCCTGAGCTATGATATTTATCTCCCTGAATTTATCAGAAGATATATGAAGGATGTTCAATCGTAGGAATAAATATTGAACGTTTAGTTCACTTTTGAGAGTTGGAGGAAAATAGACTGATTTCTCTAAATATATTTCTATCTTCTAAATATTCATTCATAGCCTCACTGTTGAAAGGAAGAACCACAACAAAGATCACCTGTAGAGTCATTAGAATCTACCCCTTGTGTTCAGACATCCAGAATCTCTTGTGTGACTAGATGAGAATGGGTAAGCCTGGTCTTCAGGACGCTTTTATCTCATGACAGAGGGATACTTCATAGAAACTAGATTTCATCTGCCACAGTTCAACCTGGTCTAAACTGTTGAAATTCTCCTCTTGATGATGTCTAAAACTACCTTGAGAAATGTATAGATGTATGATTGTGTGATTTTCTCATTGGCACCATTGGCCAGACCATACCCCTCTAGGGGTGGCTGGTACACCATCAGAAAGAAGCAGTTGGTTACATTGGCAGTTATCTGTAGACATGTGGCTGTGGAGCAGGGCATCTCATTCAGCTATAGAAATAAATGACTTACAAACTTCTTCACTTTGTGGGGCTAGAGGTTATTTTGGCCTAGCTTTCAAGGCTCACAGATATCCAGAATGATTTACTCAGTGGTGAGTAAAAACTACCTCTGGCCAAGGAGAGATAGATAGAGATAGGGTAAGACAAGAATGTAGCTGGGTGAAGGGATCCTGATGCTCTATGTGAGTCAATCATCAACTTTGTACAAACTCTACTAACCAAACTCTACCTAATTAATTTGCCAGATTTACCAGTGCCCTGCATCTCTTCTATAAAGCACAATCACTGACAACCATAGTTTGCATGAGCAACCAACCTGCTTTGCCTAACACATCTTGGTTTTAGCATTGAAAGTCTTGAATCCCAAGAACTCATCATTCCTGGATCAACTCAGACAGTTAGTCTCCTAACACACTGAATTTGGATACCTAGGAATAAACTCTGCTGTGACTTAACATATTTTTATTTCCACCAGTTGAGCTGAATGTTTACCAAGAGTCTGTTAGGCCATTTGTTTACAAACCTGTTTAAGTCAGTTACTTGTTATTATAATTACACAATTTAATAGAATTGTGTCACTAGAGAAACTAATTAGAATGTTTGGAAAGATCCATTAAAGGAAAGTTGCTTTAAAAAAATTGTTGTTAAGGTACACATGACAATTGTAAAATGTGTAATAAGAAAAAATACATATATAATCCTGGATGTCTTTATGTTCTCATTCCATGTGATATAAATTGAAAATGGGCTGGGCTCAGTGGCTGATACCTGTAACCCCAGCACTTTGGGAGGCTGAAGTCGGAGGATCGCTTGAGCCCAGGATTTCGAGACCAGCCTAGGCAACATAGTGAGACCCTTTCTCTACAAAAAATACAAAAATTAAAGTGTGGAGGCATACACTTGTAGTCTCAGTTTCTCAGGAGGCTGAGGCAGGAGGATCTCTTGAGCCCAGGAGTTCAAGGCTACAGTGAGCCATGATATTGCCACTGCTCTCCAGCTTGTTCAACAGACACAATCTCAAAATCTGTCTTCTGAGACAGAGCCCAATCTCAAAAAACAAGCAAACAAATAAAATCTAGAAAAGTTGAAAATGGAAACTGTGAATAATTCATTATGGGTGTGGTGTGTGAATGAAAGATGATAGGGAATACTGATCAGATGATCCATATTGAAAGAGAGGTCCTTGGTCTTATGTCCAAAGATAGGTATTGCCCTTTCTATATGTTTCAAAAAAGGATATGTAAAAACTTTGCATAATTTAATTTATGATTCTCTCATCTGAGCTGTTTCCTCAGTTAACTAACTGTGAGCCTGGTAACTTTAAAAAATAGGTTTTCTATTGTATTTGAAGTTATTTCCTGTGTTCTGGTGTTGCATTTTCCTTCCACTGTGCCCAAACATATAGTAAGATCCTCTCAATTTACTACTATCAATCGCTGTATGTTGATGCCTGGCATCACGTAACAGAGAGGAACAAAGATTTGAACACAAGTTGTAAGTTCTACACTCCAAAGACTAGGTCTGTTTTATTCTTTACTTCCCAGTACTTTGTATCATTTTTGGCAAATGCTAAGAGCATCTTCTGCGATGAATGTTTAAGGAATAAAGGATGAAAGAATGAACAAATTGAAATCTTGTCCCTGCTTTCAAAAACTTCACAGTCAACTTTGGAGAATGAAATTTTAAATTATTAGAAATTATAATGTATATTTTTATTTGATCATTCCATGTTTTTTTATTAGAAAAACAATAAGCATTCATTCTATTGTTCTAGGCATTAGGAAGGTTATAAAGATGAATATGATACACAATACGGGCCAGGCATGGTGGCTTACGCCTGGAATCCCAGCACGTTGGGAGGCTGAGGCAGGCAGATCACTTGATGTCACAAGTTCAAGACCAGCCTGGCCAACATGGTGAAGTCCTGTTTCTACTAAAAATACAAAAATTAGCTGAATGTGGTGGCAGGTGCCTGTAATCCCAGCTACTTAGGAGACTGAGGCATGAGAATTGCCTGAACCTGAGAGTCAGAGGTTGCAGTGAGCCAAGATTACACTATGCCATCTCAGGGGATGGGGGTGGAATACATAAAATACTAGCATGAATTTATTCCAGATTTTTTTTTTTTTTGCAGGGGAGACAGAGTCTCACTCTGCCACCCAAGCTGGAGTGCAGTGGCACCATCTTGGCTCACTGCAATCTCTGTCTCCTGGTTCAAGCAATTCTCCTGCCTCACCCTCCCAAGTAGACGGGATTATAGGTGCATGCCACTACTCTGCCTAGTTTTTGGATTTTTAGTAGAGACTGGGTTTTACCATGTTGGCCAGGTGTGTTCTGAACTCCTGACCTCAAATGGTCTGCCTGCCTTGGCCCCCCAAGTGCTGGCATTACAGGCATGAGCCACTGTGCCCAGCTTAGATTTAATGATGCATATGGCATCAGCTTAGAGCAATCAGAAGACTGGACAGATACCATCATTATGCAAGTGGATGTAGAATATGATTAGACATGAGTTTAAGGAAGAAAATGATCAATTAACTTGGCCTTTGAGTGCAGTCATTTGAACACAGACTTTAGAATCAAACAGACTTGAATCAAAGTCTAGATTCTTACACTGAGAACTGGTTAATCTTGGGCAGGTTATAGAATCTCTCTCAGGTTCCGTTTTCTCATTTGTAAAGTGAGGTAATGATGCTTAAGTGTTTACAAGGATGAAATGCAATAACGTATTAGCAGACATTACACTTCCGCACAGTTTCTGATCCACAGTGAGCACTTACAAACTATTACTAAAGGAAGTAGGATATAAAGATTTGAAAAGCTTTCAGAAAGGAAGTAGCCTTTGCACTTTCCAAAATGATAGTTTTGGATGTGAGTAGGAAAAGGTGTGGAGAGGACAGAGAAAATAAGGGAAAGAATTTTCAAACATGAAAACAGCAGTAGCTGTAGACATTCAGGAAATGCTGGTAATGTACCACGAAGAGCAAAAAGGCTGGAGCATCAGAGAAATGGGAAGTGGTTACACAGTGTGAAACACACTAGAATAACTTTACCAGTTCTGAGAATAAAATACTGGTTGTCGTCTGGAGTATTTAGCCACTCTCTTTCAGAGGGTGAACTCCTAAATTAAAGAGAAAATGACCAGATAGCAGACAATCTTACCTTGAAAAGGTAAGAGCCCTTGGAAAACTACTTATGCGATCATAGAATTGGGGGAAATTGAGAAAGTTAGGAGAGAAGAGAAAAGGATGGTCAGGAAAATATCCAGTTCCCACATTTTTCCACTTCAGGAACATTAGCCAATCATCTGAAAATGCCTACATTATGACATGGGTGATAGAAAATTTCTTCATCTCATCTTTTGATTCTGGTACAGGGTTTGCAGTACTTAAATAATTTGATTTGAAGTAATCTTTCTTTCTGTGCAGTGCACTTTCAGCCACATCATTAATTTTGATCTTATGGTCAATAAAGTCTCTGTTATTTCTGCAAATTTCCTATCTGGTTAGTCTCCTGGAGTTCTCTTTTTTTTTTTTTTCTGTTTTTGCAAGTACCAATCCATGTCTTAGCGTTCACCCATTCCTTCCTTCCAACTTTCTTTAAGTCTTATTTCTTAACCTAGAAGGTCTTTTCTGCCTGTGCTAACCCACACACTTCTCACATCCTCCAGTCTCCTATGGATTTTATTAAACTTTTCTCTCATTTGCCCTTTGCATTACATATATAATTCTGGGATTTTAGGTGAGTAAAAATATATACATCCCTTTGTTCGTTTAACCATAACTTTCTCTGCCCCTCAAAATTGTATGTATTCAACAAAGGTAAACTCAGCACCTGCTATGCACAAGACTGTGCTATATGTAAATATAGCAGTAAAGCAAATAGCTATGCTCTGTGCTCTCATAGGCCTTATACAGGAAGAAAGACAACAAAATAAGATGTAATTAAATTACTGAATTTTGATAATGATAAATTTCAAGGAAATTAACCAAATGATGTGTTTGGGAGGGATTGTGAGGATGAAGCAGGGTACATTATATAAATAGGGGATTTAGAGAAACCTTTTTGATGATACTATGTTTGAGGTGAGGCCTGAGAGATAAGGAGTAGATCAGGCAGTGATCTAGGAGCAGATTACTTCAAACAGAGAGAACAAGTGGAAAGGCCCTGCCACAGATCCAGCTTTACCTGTTAGAGGAATAGAAAGAAAATTTGTGTGGCTGGATCTAGTAAGCAAGTGGTCAGAGACACAGAGGCAGGAGAGCGCCAGACAATGTTAGCCCTTGGGGTGGAGTTTGGATTCTGCTCTAAGTGAAATGGGAAAGTAGAGGAAGCTTTTAACCAGAGGACATACATAATTCGAGTTGAGTTTTAAAAGATCTTTTTGGCTGTTAGATAGTGAATTGTCTGGAACAGGAACAAGAACAGAAGCAAGAAAATTAGTTAAGATGTTGTCAGTCAGTCCAGACTGCTGTAACAGAACACTACAGACTGAACAGCTTAAACAACAGAAATGCATTTCTCACCATTCTTAAGGATAGAAGTTCAAGATCAGGGTGCCATCATGATTGGGTTCTGGTGAGGGCTCTCCTCCTGGTTTGCAGACAGCTACCTTTTTGTTGTGTCCTTCCATGGCAGAGAAAAAGATCGTCTCTCTTGGGTCTCTTCTTATGAGGTACTAATTCGACTCTTGAAGACTCCATACTCATGATTCAATCACCTCCTAAAGGCCCCATGGTACCATCATCTGAGGATGAGAGTTTCAACACATGAATTGTGCAGAGGACACATTCAGTCCACAGCAGATGCCATTGGTGTAGTCCAACCAGAAATAATGATGACTTGCAGCAGGATTGCAGCAGTGGAGTTAGGTAGATTAGAGACACATATTGAAAGTGATGAAAGGAGTCATAGCAGGACAAGCTGATGGAGTAAATATTGAGAGTAAGAAGAGGGAGATTAAGGATGAGTCCTGTGGTGACATTACTAGGGGGAAAAAGTTTTTTAATTTACTGATTAGTTGTGATTTTAAAGCATGTTTTTTCAAAATAAAAATTATGATAGTTTTATTTAAAATATATACAACTTTTACAAGCTATGCTAACGGCTACAAAATAGCTTTCCATTTACAATATTTTTTAACAACCCCTATAATATATATCAGGAGTTGGCAAATCTTTTGCAAACAGCTGGAAAGTAAATACTTTGGACTCTGTAGGCCATACTATCTTCAGACAGTACATCAATGTAAAGTACCAACAGAGTTTTATTTACAAAAACAGGTATGGGCTGTAGTTTGTCATCCTTTCGTGTGTATGAGAATGATTGCCTAAGCAGAATACGTAAGTGCTTCTAATTCATAGAATCCCTCAAAAATATATTCCACTTAGAGATGGAAACTTCACAAGTAATTGAAAAGTTAGGCTGATGGGACTTATGGTCTTTTTAAAAACTATTTTATCTTTCCTCATTAGGAATTCCTGTAAGCATCTGATTGTGTTCAAATACTCATCCCTAACATGCATGGTAGAGAATCTGAAAATCTGATATGAGCCCTTTGATTGAAATATTTATCTGTTCTCAAACCTCAACAGAAAACGAAGGTCAAAAGGCCTTTTAAAAATGAGTGGCAGAGGTGGGATATTTATTGTTATTTTTAATTCACTTCAATTATTTCAAGTGGCATTTCATTCTTCTAATCTCTTTTTTAAATTACCCATCCTTGAAAGGTGTCATCTGAATTTGACAATTACTTCCTTTTTTCAGGGGACAGAGCTAGTTTCTGTCTGTGTCTCATAGAAAAATACAGCCCCTATGTTCTAAAGGTTATTAATATTTACAACAAATTGTGATGTATTGAAGTAGCTGCTTTTATCTCGCCTTTGAAGTCCTGATAACGAAAAGGACAGAAGGATCAATAACCACATGATGGGTAACTAATTGCTTTTGCTTCACTTGCAACCTGCCATCTCACTCAGAGCTCAATCCAAACTCCATTTGACAACCTGAGATATTGTTTTCAACCTTAGATCTCAACAGTCTGGACTCCAAATTGAGTATAAAGACATGCTTAAAAACTTTTCAATCAATAATTTCTTTATAGGTATGTACTACTCAATACCATCCATATAGGAAGTTTATTAGAAGTAGTTACTAAGATGACTATAAAGAACTGGAATAATGTATTTTCTAAGAGGGATAGTCTACTAAAGGGTATATAATTACTTGTTTTGTTATGTTTGTCATCATTTAATTCACTATTGTAAAGTCAAAGCTTCACATTGTTTCACTAAGTGTTTATTTAGTACCCTTACTACTAGCTAACAAATTTTCATTGATTGCTGTAGGTCATATTCTGGTCTACAGGATATACAAAATTAACTTGCTGAATTTTTACAATTCTGTAAAGTACTCCTTTTACCTACATTGAGATATAGAAAAGTGTCCATAGCTTCATGGTGATGAATCCTGTATTTCCCACTTGCCAATTTCTTGACCTTGGGAAAATTCATTCATCTCTTTGTACCTTAGTTTGCTCATTCATAACTTGGAAATAAAAATTATGCCTGCCCCATCTGGTTATTATGATAAAGTAGGTTAATATTTTAAAGCACTTAGAAGAGTGTCTAACATATGTTAAAGATAGTTAACTATACTAATAAGATAAAGCTAACTTGTTCAAAGACAAAGCTAGTAACAGCAGGACCCTTCTGTACAAGATGTTATGAGTAATACAAAGATGAATCAACACAGTTAGACGATCTGGCATATTTATTGACAAGAACATCTTCATGGCAATACGCCTGGTTTTTACTGAGTGTGAAATAAATCTCCATTCATGTAAAGTGAGAGAGAAATTGTGTCATGAATACCAGTTTATCTCCAAAGATGGGTAACAATTCATTGTGGACCTGAGCAGCTGACAATTAAACTGAATATATGAGCCAGTCTTGCTTATGTTGCTTTCATGGTTGGCACTGAGTTACAACTGCTTTCACCTTCCTCTTAAGAATTTGTTGGTGAAAGCAATTACAGTGAGATGATTTGGATCTATAACCCCACCAAATCTCATGTGGAATTGTAATCCTGTGTTGGAGGTGAGGCCTTGTAGACAGTGATTGGATCATGGGGACAATTTCTCATGAATGGGTTAGCACCATCCCTTGCTGCTGTTCTCAGGATAGTGAGTGAACCCTTGTGGTTTCCTTCTCACTTGCTCCTGCTCCAATCATGTGAGACACCTGGCTCCTCCTTTGCCTTCTGCCATGATTGGAAGCTTCCTGAGGCCTCTCCAGAAGCAGAAGGTGCTATGCTTCCTGTATAGCCTGCAGAACCATGAGCCAATTAAACTTCTTTTCTTTATAAATTACCCAGTCTCAGGTATTTATTTATAACAATGTGAGAATAGACTAATACACATAGGAGGTTCTTTTTCCAAAATTAAATATTTAAAATTTTCCTATTAAAATGCTGATTACATTTTTGTTCTTAATTTTTAAAATAAGAATTTTATGCCAAACATTGAGCATTCACAGTATAGTTATTTATAATTAAGAGATTGGGAAAGTCATTTATATCCCTGTATTTATACCTGTATCTTTTCATAATCCACATCTTTAAACATAGTATTTCTTTTGCATTTTGATGAGTGATTAATTTTAAAGATGACTAAATGATTTTTGCAGGACTGTACATGCGTTGCTTCTCACCCAATAGCTGTCCTCAATTTTGGTCAGAAATTGACTTTTTGCTATCTTTTCTTACATAGATGTGTTTAAATATTTCATCATCTTAATTTAAACCCTAATTCATTCACTTCCAAATGTGAGCTGCAAGTTATTTCTTGACTAAATGAGAAATTTACATAGGAAATAAATGAAAAGATTGTAAAAATGTTAATTCCTCTCTCCTTCATCCTCCTGGTATACTGCTTGTATTGGATGTTAATACTCATAAGAGAGAATCCCACCCAAACGGATGAACAAGGTGAACGAGGAGAAATGTGAGTTTGCATCTGTATTAGAAATGAGACTTTTTCGGTTGATTAGCCTGCTCTACCTAGTCTGCAATGCTGTGCCACTTGAGAGTGTTTCTTTGCCAAGGTGCTAATGCAGAACACCAGCCAAAAGCCTTTTAAAGATTTCTCTGTTATGTCCCCCAATCCCATCCTCAAATGTTGTCCACATTGATGTTGGTAGTGTTGGGAGTCAGGCCTAAGAGATTCAATTAAGTCAGGATACACTCTCTACATAGAATGAAATGTTTCCCTGGTCCTCTATATTGAGAACCCAGTGCTTGACTTACATAGCTATTGCCTCAGAATTACTTCCTTGGTGTTGCAAGTCCTTTAAAAGTTTTCTCAGATAAAGCCGATTTGCTCTCTCAGAGCCTTGTACTTTTAATGGGCTTCATGCTGTTCCGAATACCCAGACAGAACTTCCCTTTCAATTCCCTGAATGAAATGTTAGATTGAGACAATTAAATTCCTTTTGTGAATCTTTGGGAAGTAATCTTGGACGAAAGCAGTGGGGAAATAATTACTATAGATCAGTGGGTCTCTAAGTGCGGTCTCCAGACCAGCAGCATTAGTATCACCTGCAAATGTATTAGAACATGAAAGTGATCCAGCCAGACCCCAACCTTACTGAATCTGCAACTCATGGAGGTACGGGCCCAGCAATAAGATACACCCACATTTGAGAACCTCTGCTACAGAGAAACATTTAACAAAAAGATGCGTGTCCTTCTGGGAAGTCTGTGAAAAAGCTGTTATCTGTGGTTCTGATTTTTGACTCTTCAGCGTGTTTCCAGGGTACTGGAAACATAAAACCTTCCTGGCATTGCCATACATCATTTTCTAATGTGATATGGCCACTGCCTACTACCAAATTACAGGAGTGATTGTCTCTCTCATTTCCATCAAAATGTATCTCTTTTATTTTTACATCTCCTGATAATATTCAGAAATTTCAATGCTTTATTCTTTATTGTTGTAGATTTTATTTTTCCTCTTAGCAAGTTTTATAAATTCACTGGTGCATTCAGCCAAAAATATGTGTTTCTTTCATACATTGAGGAAGAATGTGTGGGCCTAATTTGGTTCCCATATCTACTCTGCAGGGCAAGTACATTAAGGACTCTGAGCTTTAGTTTTATCACTGTTAAAATGAGGGTGACAGTATCTGGAGGTAAGCACTTAACATGATGCTTAGTATATGCCAGACATCAGTTTTGAGCTCTTTATATTAGTTAATCAACTCATTCTCACTGTACACCTATAAGGTAGGCATCATTATTGTCCCCATTTTGCAGATGAATAAAGTGAGGCAAAGAAAACATAACTTGCTGGGTGTCATAGAGCTGGAGTTGAGAACCCAGGCAGCCTATGGCCCAATACCAGGCACTGAATCCCAATGCCAACTGCTTTGTAATCTAATGTCACAGGGTTGTTTTGAATATCAGTTTCCATGTACTTAGTACATGGAATCCTTTGATATAGGATGGCTACTTTTAACTACTTCAGGAAACATTCAGTCCTTTGGAAGGAGAAAGATGTGGGAAGAAAATCGATAAAATAATATAGGTATGTATTAGTAACCCTATTGCTGATGTAACAAATTACCATATACTTAATGGATTGAAATAATATGTATTTATTAATTTACCATTCTGGAGGACAGAAGTTCAAAGTCGGTTTCAATGGGTTAAATTCAAATTTTCAAGAAGATTGCTTTTTTTCTTGAGGCTTTACACAAAATCTGTTCCCTTGCCTTTTTCAATCTCTAGATTTTGCCTGTGTTCCATAGCTGTGTCCCCCTTCCTTCTGCAAAGCCAGCAGTGTCCTCTCTTCAGCCTGTTTCCATCTCACACCTCTGACTCTGTCTCTCCTGCCTCCCTCTTTCACTTTTAAGAACCCTTGTGATTACATTGGACAATCCAGGATAATCTCTCCATCTTGATTCACCATTTAGTCACATCTTCTAAAACGCTTCTAAGAATATATTCACAGGATTAGAACATGGATATCTCTTGGGAGCCATTTTTCTGCCTACTAATAAGTGTTTGGTAGATGTATGTTCTCACGTGTACATTAGAGAGAGAGTGAGGAGTGGAAGTCAGGAAGGCTTTTTGGAGGAGTGATGCTTGAACATAATGTTTAGTTATGAATAGCTCTTTCAACAGTGAAGCAAGGAGGAAGAAAAAGGAATTTTCAAGTCCTCCAATCCTGAAGCAGCCATGGTACACTCGGGTTGCAGATATAGTTCCAGTGATTAGAGGATTGGGATCTGGAGGTGGCAGTGTGTGGGGCTGAAACTAAAATGAAAAGCAGAGGTCAGGTAATTGATGTCGTTGTATGGCAAGATAAGAAATTTGGAGCTTATGGGCTGACTATGGGCTTCTTTTTACCATGAGGCCCTGCAGGGTACACCTAATAGATACTCAGTAAACACCACTGATGAACAAACCATGTACTTGAATAAATAGAGGCTTTAATACAACATTTTGGTCAGAAAAAGTAAATCTACCCATGATCCTGTCTCTGTTCTGAGAGTATGACTTGAGTAATTAATTGATCTGTCTTATATTCCACTAAGAAGGGGAAGATCATTTATTGCCTGAGAACTGCACTGAGGCATCAGCCTTAGTAACATACTCCAGTAAAACAACTTTGAGTTAAAGCAGCTATGGCTTTCTGAGGCCAGAATGTGCTGTTTGAGGATAGAGTATAAGTCAGTTTGGAAACTCAAAACCTATAATGGTACATTAATGTGCCAACTTGGGGACATTCCACCCTACACTTTCATTCAGAATAATGTAAGAGACCCTTTAATCCAAAGTAAATAGAACTATGTGTGGGTGAGATAAGGATATTCACTAACCCAGTAGAGTATCTGCACAAGTGTCTCTGTGCAGAGGTGCTTGTCTGAGCACAAGTTGTGTGCTATAGCCATGGAAGTAATAAACAAAATTGTTACCTGTGCCTGTAGTCCAAGTTATTCAGGAGGCTGAGGTGGGAGGATTGCTTGAGCCTGGGAATTTGAGCCTGCAGTGAGCTGTGATTGCACTGCTGCACTCCAGCATTAGTAATGGAGTGAGACTGATTACTAATAAAAAAGCCCCAGGAGAGAGGTAGACAGGACTTATAGGCCTTATAGACATGGGCAGAGCTTATTCTCCAAGAATTTTCTCCCTTTATCAGTTCATTGCATTCGCTTTCTCCAAACATACTCATCTCAAGAATGTCACAACACATTGATATTCTCATATTTTGTCTCCAATTCTGCCTCTTGGTTGGATCAAGGGGAATACTGAAATTTTTAGAGTTGAGCTATCCTAGTCTCATGTTTCTTTCTCAGTCTCTATAAGTAAAGCAGACAGAGGGGCTCCCTTTTTCAAAGAAGAAAACCCTATTCTGCATTCATTTACTTGTTCATTGGTAAAATATTAATCAGGTTCTTGCTATATACTTGTCACTTTTCAAGGTGTCATGAGTAGTGCAGTGAGGAAGATAGAAGCAGCATCTTTGTTTTCACTGAAAGTTTCCAGTTAATGGAGAAGGCTGACCTTGTCAAAATAATTAAGTAAACAAATAAAATAATGACCACCATTGAATGCTAACTCCACAGCAGGCAGTATTCAAAATGCTTTAATCTCAGTAGATCCCCATGACAACCCTATGAAATATAGATGATTACTATTTCAACCCACTTGTCCAAAATTATAGAGTTCTAAGTGTGGGAGCCAGAATTCAGCTTCGAGGATCCACCCTCTTCTGATGAGTGCTCATAAGAGAAATGCATTGTGCCCACGGAGCCTGCCATCAATAAAGATTTAACACTCTTTCAGGAAACCAGAAAACCACAGTCCAAAATCACGGTGACTCATTCTGTAGGAAGGCTGCATGTTGCATCTCATCACCATGGTAATGAGATGCATTCCTTGCTAACCTTTCTATAGACCTCTGCAGATCTCCCATCCCCAGGGGAGCTCCTTGAAGATCATTTATGAAAATCAGCAGTAAGCACCAGTGGCCTTTCAAAACCTCTCAGAGAGTGCTTAATGCAGTAATTGTTTACTCTGATTTGTAATGAGAGAGAATAACACGGTGATATTAGGGACTGATTAATTTTCCTGAATGTATTTCTGAGCAGAAGGCACCTTGCAGAACAAGATTCATTTTCTCCCCCTGTGGATTACCCCATCTTGATTTTTGCAGCCGAACCCCACTGGCATACCTCAAAGCACAGCTTCCTTAGATTTGCATAATGTAAAATTGCTGAGATAAACTATTATCACATGCAGGATCAGTGATCACTTTCTTACCTCCAAATTGGTGAAAGTGTTGCCATGGAACCACTAATAAAAAGAAAGAGGTCCAGGGGTTGCTAGTTCATTTAGACGATCTACAGTTTGATTTCTTCCCCTTACAACAGGCACACAGAAAGCAGCTAGCATTTACCAGGTACACAGTGGCCATTTTGAAATAGCTAGGAAGGAAAATGAATACTGAACAGATGTAGTGGGCCAGAGAATATGTAAGCTAACTACGTTTTTATAAAGTAGATCAAATGAGTGTTTTGGGTAAAGTGGAATTTCCGATGTGTGAGTATGCTCCTATGGGAAAAAGGCTTGTTTTGCCAACTGGGCTTTTGTTAGAGGCTACAGGGTGTATTGCTCCGGAACTGAGGACTTGTAAATAGGCCCTTACCAGCTGCTTTGTCTTGTCTTCTAAATTGCTTGAAAACCTATTAAGATATATGACCCACATTAAAGTAGGACCAGAGGCTTTCTGTATCATAGTCCCTGGGGATTGGATTTTACTTTATCACCCATTAACGCAGAAGGGATTTCATCAGTCGGCTTACCCTTCTCTCACCCCCGAGGGTTATAAAATTTCCAAAGATTAGCCTCTCTGGGATATAAGCTAAGATATGAATACCCAGACAGCTGTTTGACAGGCAGATATGCTGGGATTTACAGGAATGGCGGAAACGTGGGTCATAGGGTGGGGATTAGATGTGGAGTTTGTGGAGAGGGTTAGTGAGATAGAACTTCAAAATATTAGGTAATTGGACTCCTTATTAGGAAGATATAAACAGACTTTTTGTTATTGACTTTCTAAAGTGGTATCTGGGTCCCACTTCACCAGAGCATCCTCTCCAAGGCATCGTTGTTCCCCATCCTGGCTTCTGGGGCCCAGTTTACCTTGCTGTGATAGCATTTTAACCAAGCATGCAAATTCAAAATCAACCAGATGCCATCATGCTTCACATGATGAAAGCGGGCTGAGTCTTCCTCTGTCTACTCAGGCAAGATAAAGGAGAGGTTTGAACTACTAGCTGGTGTATTTAATTACCTAAGCCAAAGGTCACAAACTGGTGGCTTGCTGGTCATCCTAAAACATGTTTTGATTGGCTTGCCCTGTCTTTTGAAACTCCTGAATGAATGGCTGCTGTACATAAATTGGGAGATTCCACCCAAAATAGCTAGTTTTCTAGGTGCTTTTGATGATAGGCTTTATTGCACCCTCCTGCTCCATTCCTTTCTGTTGCTTCCTGGCACTAGTGAAGTATTCTTTGTGTATTATTCTGAAGCACAACAACTGCATTGATGCAGCATTTTCTCAGTGGCTGTGTCTGAAATATGATGAAGGGTCCCTCGTGCTCTGTTTTATTCTACTTGCACACCTCCCTAAGATTACACGCCCTTGCTTTTCATCCCTGGGCCTTACTTTGCCTCAGTGACTCAATTTGTAGTGCTCTCTTGGCCTCATTCCCTTTCCCAAGGATGCTATGGGGATTATAAGAGAAAGAAAGGGTTTGTAAGATGCCCTAAGCTCCCAGGGACAAAAATACACCACTCTGTCCAAACTCATGGCATGATCACTGTTGGTATGGGCAGTTTAGATCTCGCCTCTGAGAGGTGGCCAAGGTTTCTTCCTGCTCCAGCTGTATTCTACAGAGGGATCATAAGGACCCAGAGCACACTCTTTCCCTCCACCCCTTTTATTCCCAGTTCTGCAAGATTGGCAGCCCCGTCTCTGCAGCCTTGCATTTATTAGTTGAGAGATGATTGCCCTCCGTTTATCTGTGACTGGGTTTTGCTTAAAGAGGGTGGCTTCCTGCCAAAATGACATGCATGCCTAATGAACTTGAATGCCTAGAAGCCTGGGCCTCACAGAGTCCCTCCATGTCAGGCTGCAGCCACTGAGAAAATAAAGATTCCAGAAGGTTAATATTGACTGCATCACTTTCTTGACTTTAGTTTTCTATGCACATAACTCCCCTCACAGGATTGTAAATTCTTTTTTTCTCAAAACAGTGCTCTAGGAATTCAGGTAGGTTCTTGTTAGTCTCATCTTTTCTAGTATTATTACAGAAAAGGGCAAATATGTGTGTGCGTAGAAGTGTGGTGCAGTGGGGGAGTTTTATATTCTCTTGCAATATTGAAGCAATTCATCTGTAAGAGCGAAATAAGGTTCTTTGAGTTTGCAATCTGGGAGCGAATGTCAAGTTCAGAGTCCACAATGTGTCTGACTCAAAGTAGGAAATTGGAAAAACTTGGAGAAATGATGACTGCAGAGATTTCCAAGCTCACCTTGGCTTCTTAATCCCAGAGAAGATTAGATGGTAGGAGTAGAATGAGTACTGAAGATTGAGTGATTTCAGGCTGTGTAATACCATGTTGCGGGCTTTACAGAAACACAACTGATGGTTTGCAAAATACAGTGACTGCTAAACTAAATGTCTGAAAGATGACAGATTGTAGCCTGTCCACTTGTGACCCTGAGATGACAAAGCCAGAGCAGCCACCTGGCCCATTGTTAACTCTTTGATTTACATGTAGCAGGCTTCAGCTCATCTCCTTAGCAATAAACTCCCAATAATGTGGTCCCTGACCTCACCCTCACAATGACAGGCGCCTTTTCCCCCAGGGCATTCACCACACACCAGGAAGAAAATTAGTGCTCCAATGCAAGGATTTACCAAATGTCCTCTCTGGGGAGTGTAAAGAGTTAATGTCATTTTCCAACCTGTCTAATTTACTCCAAGACGGTATTATGTCTTTTGAGAGAATCAGAAGCCATGAGTGCCAGGGGAGACAGGGCTGGGGGGCAAAATTAAGGAAAATACATAAATGATACCCCCTTTTCCAAAGTATCTCATTATAATACATTTACATATAACTCTTTTCTTAGCCTACAAGTGCTTTGGCATTCCAGCAGTCTTTCAAAATGGATCCTTTTTTTCACCCTTTTCTATTTGCAACTGCTATGAGGTCTAGCAGAGTCAGCCCTGAGAACCAGAAAACCAGGCTTTTAGCATTAGTTATGCTGCTATCTTTTGTCCCTAAGCTGATCATTTCTCAGCATTTTCAACTGGAAAACACATGGGTTAAGTTAAATTATTTCTAAGGGTCCTATGCTTTATGATTTAATAGTCTAAATGTTTGCAAATATCAATGTTTAAAATACTTCTTTGAATCACAACATATTTTAAATGCATGTGGCATCTTCTCAGTACTCAGGGCACTATCTAAAAATAAATTTATAATATTCCCCTCATAGAATATTTAAGAGTAAATGAAGCTGGTGGGTTTTCTGGGTCACTTTATCAGCAGCAAACACAGCATAATTGTCTCAACCTTTAACCGCAGCCACATTTGACCTCTGAAAAAGGCTTGTTGACTGCAGAACTGGCCACCCATGACCTTCTAACTCCATTCACCTCCCACCCTATCCTAATTGGTGACCCCAGTGCTTGTCAGAAATCCTTGGAGCTTAAATATATCCAGGCAGGTAGGTGAGATCTTTAAAGAATGGCTATCATCACAGTACACAAGGTTTTCTCTCCAAAGCATGAAATTCCACGAGCAATCCAATATCGTAAGTGAGATCAGAATCAAAGAACCAAGAGAAGGGCTTCTTCTCTAGGAGAAGATTATTTATTTTGTTATTCCAAGAGTGGGAAATACCTTCTAAAAATTTTGTTCTGAGTCCAAAATATAATCTAGCTTTCTATAGTTAATAATGCATCTGTGCTTTTAATATGGTAGTCATAAGCCAGGTATGAACACTCAAAGTAAATTAATTAAATTTACATAAAATTAAAAATTGAGTTCCTCAGTTGTCCTAGCCACATTTCAAGTACTCAATAGCCACATGTGACTCAAGGCTACCATATTGTCCAGTGAAGATCAGTAACATTCCTGCTGTCACAGAAATGTCCACTGGAAGGATCTGGAAGGAAGTGGATAAACGTTCAAACCTTTGGGAGCTGTTTGTTGTTTCCCCTTCAATCATTCCTTCAAATTACATTAATTTAAAAGAAGTAGGCCAGAGGCTGAAAAAAATCATGCAGCGTGCTTTCACTACATTGCTTAATTTCTCTGTTTGAGGCAAGTACATTGTATCTTTTTACAGAGAAAACTGAGGCTCAAGATCACATAGTTGGTCAGTGCAGAGCTAGGATGTATAAACAGTCTTTCAGATTCTAAGGTCTATGTTAATCTGGGATAAAAATGATTTCTGGAGTATTTTTTTTAACCTAGAAATTGTAGGAAAACATTAAGTTTCTGGACTCAGTTATCATGATCATCATCATTACCATCCTCAACATCATTTGTAAGAGGTTAGTGACATTGCATTTTTATATTTTGGAAAGGATTCTATTTTACAGTAGGAACCTAGGATTTTAATGGCTACATCACTTCAAAGCCAGGTTAAGACAGAGAGCAGGACAAGGGGAAAGGAAGAAACAAAAGAAGTAAAATAAAATAAAGGCAAGCATGCAGACATAACTCAAATATTTGTATTTTACTTATATATTTGTAATCACTCTGTTTTGAGGGCTGTAGATTTCATTTAGTTCCTTATACAGCTAGCATCCTTCCAGGCCTTGCAGGTAAAAATAAGTGTGAGATACTTGATATGCAGTGTGTTTCTTCTCTGTGAATCAAGTCAGCTGAGAAGCAAAGAATTGCACTTCAGACTTCAGGCATTTTATTCCTTGGCAACCCACTGTAGTGATATTACAAACACTGAACCTGTTAGACTAATGGAAGTAAATGTTGTAAAAGCTGTGAAAGTCACTGGAAAATATTCACTCATTTGTGCAAGGATAATTTACCAAGTACCCACTATGTGCAAGGCACTGTGCTATATGCAAGCTCTAAAAAAAGATAACACTAAAATATAATCCCTTCATCTGAGGGGCAAATGATTGGATATGGGCTATTACATAAGTAACTCTAAAATAGTATATTACAATCAGCAGTGTTGGTAAATGTTTAACATCCAGTTCTTTAGGAAAAAGGGCACCTATCTGTCTCATTTGCTATCATCATTGTGTAAATAAATACTCCCACCATGACCAATATCAAGTTACCAACATAATGTCACTAAATGTGGAGTTAGAAAGAGATTGGTTATTGTAAGCAATACAAGCCAGATCCAGCACACTATATAATGTATTGTATTGTTATATTATAACATATTATATCATATCATACATTATATATACACATATATAAATATACATGGATAAATATATACAAAGTATAATAAATGTAATACAATTTAAAATAATCTAATACCATGTTAGGATGATATAGCCTATTAGTTAAGAGTTTAGGTTTGGGAGGGCTCACACCTGGAATGTCAGCACTTTGGGAGACCAAGGTGGGAAAATCACTTGAACCCAGGTGTTCGAGACCAGCCTGGGCAACATAGGGAGACCTTGTCTCTAAAAAAACAAAAGCATTAGGAGGCTGATGGTGCACAACTGTGGTCCCATCTACCTGCATTATCGCCCTCCAAACTGAGTGACAGAGTGAGACTCTCTCAAAAAAAAAAAAAAAAAAAAAAAAGTTTAGGTATTGGGATCAGACCAATGTGACTTTAAATTTCAAGCTATGTGCTCATTAGCTGTGAGATTATACTGACTGGCTGTGTTGTTTAAGCCTGTTTTCTCATCTATTTAATGGGAGAAATGCTAGTAGCTTCTTGCCTAGACTGTTGTAAACAGCACAGAAAAGCTTAGTTCAATTCCTGATCCCTAGTAGGTACTTGTTAAGTATTTACTGATGCACAAGTGAGTAGATGAGTGAATGGCAATTAGTAACATCACTGGAGAATGAAGTAAATGGCTGTAAGAACCTAGAGGCGGAGGAAATTCAGCTCATGGTAAATCAGCAAAGACTTCACATGAGGAAACATTTGAAATAGCCTTAATGGCTGAGTAGAATCTTACCAGGCACATAAAGAAAAGAAGCTCATTCCAGATAGATGCAGTGGTGAGAACAGTTCCATTTGTTGTGGTGGTGGTGGTGGCAGTGTTTATTTAAGAGGTATCTAAATGCCTTAGTCTGATATGTCTCCTTCTTTTCCTAACAACTGCTAGGAGCTGCCACACATCTGCTTCTGCTGTTAGGCAATGAGTGCCACCTTCCTTAAGACCAACTGAGCCCCTCAGGGATGACAACCGTGCATCCCTTTTCACTAGGTCTTTGTGAGTACTTCTGTGAAGAACATGGAGATCCCCCCTTTTTTTTGTCAATAGTCCTTATTTACCCAAGCCCCAGAAACTGGTGAGAGAGATATATTAATGATGGGGCCTAATCTCTATTGTATTTTCCTGAAATTCCATTTCAGCCACAAAAATGCCGAATGCCTGCCAGTGAAATGTAATTTCTTGAAGTATCACATATTAAAGGACAGCATATTTCATCTCTCCATGCCTGAGGTTTATCCAAACAAAGGAAATGGGTTGTTACCAAGGAAAGCATAACTTAAAATTCCAATTATGACTGTTAAATCACATGTGAAATTACTTTTAATAATTAAAAATGGCTCTTGCCACTCTGCAGTCCTAGTTCAATATTAGGTCTGGTGCCATTTTAAGGAAAGCTAATAATCCCCAGTAAATCCCCTTGACCTTAATTGTCTTCACATCCACCTTTCAATGACCTTTATGGCTTTGATGGTTAAAATCTAAAATAAATGATACTAATATATCTAATGTGCAACTGCATCATGCTCCTTTATTTTATGCATTTGTTATGTTTCCATTATACATTTTCTTCAAAGAGGCAGGCATGCTTTGAAAAAAAAAAAAACCCTCTTATTACCTGCATTTTTTAAAATTCAATTTTTAAAGCAGAGAAAAGAAAATATCAATAAGAAAATTATCATTTGGGAGAGCAGGTAAAATCATACAAGGAAAAAGAAACTGAAAAGAAATGGCAGTACAGAAGAAAGTTAGTAATTATAAACTTCACTGGCAAAGTACAAATGTAGCATCCAACCATAAAGCCTAAGAAAGAAACTAAAGCTATTTCTAGAAGCAACAAATTTATGTTAGCATTTGCATTTTGAATAATAATTTCTTTTACAAAAGATTCTAAGATTTGGAAAGCCTGTAGCCTCAAGTACAGAATATCTCTTAGCTGCTTACCACAGGAATCCATTTTGATATATATGTTTTATATTTAGGAATATTCTTGGATTCGAATTTATAACCTGTTTCTTAGAGATTCCACATGCAGTATAGACATTATAGATTTAATTGCTTCTCATATTTTATGTAGCTAGTGTTACTTTTGTATCATTGTGGTCTACATGTCTACCATTTTGCATAATGACACTTTATTCTTCTCTGGAAAAGTTGCTCTGCTCTACGATGCATTCATTTAATCAGTCATGTATTTATTCATTCAACAAACATTTCCCAAGCATTGTATTATGTGCTGTAACTGTATTTGTTGCTTAAAATCTGCAGAAGACTTGTATATCATCTTTTCTTTTAAAGAGAGTGTAGGGTGAAGAAAGGCAGAAGAGAGACATCGTGGTGACTAATAAACTAAACAATGATAGGCATATGTACTGATTGTATAGAAATATGTCATTTCACAGCATATCTCCAAAACTCTGCCTGGTTTTCCTTCAGGCTCCTTTTGTCTTTTTACATGAACGCAAAATCATAAGGCAACACTGAAAGTCAGAGCATTGTCCTTGAGACTTGTCAATATTGCTTAGAGCTCGCTTAAGAATCTCTGTCCATGGTGCCAAAAACAGCTATCAATTCTCTCTTCCAGGAGTCACACCCACACACCCACATACACATCCAAACATGCACACCCATTCAAGCAACTATGTATCCATTAACCTTGATAAATACTTTCTTGCTTGAAACAAAGTATTTCCGTTTTTTCCCTATCACACTTAGAATGAAATTGAAATTCCTAAGAGATTTGTCTTATTCCAAGCTTTCCTTTTATACAGCCCTCCAAACACACTGGCCTCCTTTCTATGCCTCAAACAAGCCACACTTGTGTCCATTTAAGGCTTAGCACAAGCTTTCTCTTTGCCTTAGTACTTTTCCAGAGAGCTTCAAATGCTTCAGTCTTTCTTGTCACCACGTTCTCAGTTTTAAATGTCTCTTGAGAAAGAATTTGCTTAATGATCTTATAAAAACTGTCCCAGTTTCACCACCCAGTAAGCCTTTATCATGCTTTCTCTTTTAATGGCAAATATTTGTATGTAATAATTTATTATTTATATTAGTTTATTTTCTGTCTTCTTCACCAGAATATAGGGTCAATAAAAGAAGGGACTTTATCTCTAGTATTCATCCTAAAATTCTACTCATCGTAAATATCAGTGAGCTCTTAACCATCATGGTAGCCAGCTTCCAAATGGCCCAGTGATCCTCTCCTGCTCTTGCTGTTCTGGTGTAGTTAGTCCTTTAAGACAGATCTCTGTAATCAGTGAGATAATATGGAAATTATAATGCATGACTTCTAACGGTAGGCCATAAAAGAAATTTTCTACCTCTGTTTTGGGTTGCTTACTCTCAGTAAAGCTAGCCACCTTGTCATGAAGACAAGTTGAGTAAGTGACTCATAAAGACGCCCCCATGGGGAGAAACTGAGGATTCCTGCCAGCAACCAGAGCATGCGAGTGAAGATTCTGGAAATGGATTCTTCAGCCACTCTCAAGGCTTCAGATGCTACAGCCCTGGTTGATATTTTGAGCACAATGTTGTAAGAGACCCTGAGCCAAAACTACCCTACTAGGCTGCTCCTGAATTCTTGACACACAGAATCTGTTGGAGACAATGACTGTTTTATCTAAGCCACAAAGTTTGAGGGCCAGCTGCTATGCAACAACAGATAACTAGTATGCCTATTCTGCACTAACTGCTAGGTCCTCTGGGCACACAGTAAGCAGTCAATATTTGCTGATATTTTAATGAATAAAGGGGTGGTTGAAGAAAACTCCATTTTATTTAACTGCATTTAAATAAAGATGAATTGTAGCTTTACTGCAAGATACAGGATGTAGCCAAAGTTTTAAGTATATTTTACAAAAGATGGCTATGATGAAATCAATATCACAAATGTGAATACTCACTTCAAGCTCTGGCTGCTTTCTTATTTAACTCCCAGGTTGATTGTTTTCACAGAGTAAATTACCAGAAGGGCATTTGTCTCATTCTCTCTTTACTAAAAGTTCTTTAACTTCTGTTTGCAGGTGTTTTTGCCTTCTAATCTTTCCCTTCATTGTTTCTCCAGCTTTTGTCATGATAACAGATGTACTTTTTGTATTCTTTCAAATCCTGCCATTTTGCTTAAGAAGAAAAAAGATTTAAATCAAATTGTGGTTCATTTGTGGTACTCTCCACAGACATTTATAACTGACAACTGAATGCATCAGTTACTTTAAATAGCCTGACTACAGTCATTCATAACAAAACAAAGAAGAGTGACTAGCTGAGAGCTAACTAATAAGCAGTTCTGTGGAGTTGAGGAAGGTTGTAATACTTTAATCTAAAACATAAGATTTCACAGAAGTCTCTGAAACATATTTACATTACAGATTATGATTCAAATTTTAAAGCACAAGGCAACGTTTTTTTGGCCCAACTGGTTAATTATGACTTCTTTTCAATGTGCTATTCCCCTGTAAACATCATGGTTGACTTTTCTGGGATTTGCTTCTCTCTCTACGAAGGACTTGTTTTCATTAACAGTGATGAACAGCTTCCATTTTATCTGCATGCATTCTATGAAAAGCAAACCGTGTTTGAAATTTGTTTCATACTGGAAGAATTTACTTCATCTTATAGTCATAGTGGGTCTCTAGCTGCCAATTTAAAATGAAAAGACACTTTACAAAGTGTAAGTTATTTTATTTTGATGATGTTTTATACTCACGATTCACATTTTTGTACAGGTTAAATAGGATGTCATTAAGATCAGCACCATTGTAATATCTTCCAGAGTTAAATTCTCTGACTGGGAAATGTTTTAGCCTCAGTAGTTTTTGACCACAAATTCACATTTCAAAAGAAAATATATTCAGGGTTCAGAAAACAGCAGGTGCAAAGGGAGTTATAGCTATATCTTTTAACTAATAGAAGGAAAACTAAAATTGGCAACAATAGACTTGTAATTCTCTGTACTTTTGTTCTTAATGATAATTATATGACAAAACAATACACATTAGCAATGGCAGTAGAGATATCAAATTATATAGTGTTATTGCACCATTCTAGGAATAGAAAAGCAGAGTAAGAAAAAAAAAGAGTCATTAGGGTTATTTGTCATTGGTGAGATGTAGAAACATGAGATTAGCATTTTCCAATGCACAGTGATACTATAATCTAGTGCAGAGTTCCTCAGTAGCAACAGTACTGACACCTTGGGCTGGAGAATTCTTCATTGTGGGGACCTGTTCTATCCAACATAGGATGTGTAGCCACATCCCTGAACTCTACCCACTAGATTCCAGTAGCATCACTCTACTCCTTGCTACCCAAAATGTCTCAAGACTGTCAGATGTCCCCTAAGGCCATTGCTCTAGAGTACCAGATAAGTAAAAACACAGGACATTGAAAAGTGGAAGGTCTACACTATACTTACCAAAAAGACCCCCATAAAAGG
Organism: Aotus nancymaae; assembly: GCF_030222135.1. NCBI lineage: Eukaryota > Metazoa > Chordata > Mammalia > Primates > Aotidae > Aotus > Aotus nancymaae. The sequence goes on from NW_026988460.1 coordinate 9,215,583, forward strand.
GTGTATTTGTCCATTCCCACACTGCTATAAAGAAATACCTGAGACTGGGTAATTTATAAAGAAAATAGGTTTAATTGGCTCACGGTTCCTCAGGCTGTACAGGAAGCAATGGCAGCATCTGCTCTGCTTCTGAGGAGGCTTCAGAAAACTTAGAATCATGGTGGATGGTGAAGGAGAAACCAGTACTTTATACAGCTGGAGCAGAAGGAACAAAGAGAGGGGAGGTGCTGTACTCTTTTAAACAACCAGCTCTCACCATAACTCAATCACTTATTATCACTCATTATCAACAGCACTGAGGGGATGGTGCTAAATCATTCATGAAGGAACACTCCCATGATCCAATCACCTCCCACCAGGCCCCACTTCCAGCATTGGGTATTACAACTTGACATGAGATTTGGTTGGGAATACAGACCCAAACAGTATCAAAGGGTAACCAGCACCATTGACCCAGATGGTAGCAGAGACTCACACAGCTGGAAGGTGGGAGATATATAGACCATCTTTATTATATGAATGGAACTCTACAATTCTGCAAGGAGTGTAGATTTGTTCAGAGTCACACAGCTGAGTTGTGTCAGATTTGAAACTTGATGTACTACTTGCCTGCTGTTTTTTCTTCTTAACTGAAAAGCTTGAATTTAGATCTTCATTTTCTAGAAAATGGGTTGGCTTTACATTATATTAGCCCATGGGAGTGACCAATTGTGCTACAAAGAAAAAACACCATTGTCATCCTGAACAATTGTCTATTCTTTCTGGTATAGGCTGCAAAGAAAAAAGTAATTCTCTCACCCTAAGCAATTTTCCCTTCCCACTATTCAAGATGGTGAATAGTGAGAAATGTAGATGTTAGATTTTGTGCTATGTTAAATAACTCCTGTAAGTATACCAATGATAAGAGTTTAAAGACTACAACTTTGACAGATGCATGCTCAATATAAATAATGCAAAATCTGGTCATTGCTTGGGTTTAAATTTAGGTTCAAATCACTAGCTGTGTATCCGTGGGCCAATTAGGTAACTTCTCTAAGCATGATTCTTCAAATTTGGGGGCAAAATGGAGACTATTGAGCCTAACTCATAGGGTTGCTATATATATGAAATTAAATAATGTATATAGTTAAGCACAATTTCTTGTATATAGAAAGCACCATCTAAATGTAAGTACTATTGCTGCTGCTGTTGTTGTTATAAGTACTATTATTGAACTTAAAAGCACTAACTCTGCATAGAGAGATGTGGGTATTTTTTGCAGAATGCACAACAAAAAGACTATGTAAAAAAATAAAGATGTATGAATTCATAGGAAGATTCTCCAGTCATGGCTAGAATTAAGATAGACAAGGTGGAGATGTTTAAGAATTTTTATCCCAAGAAAAGGAATTTAAGATACAAGACATATACAGAATTATTACAGTTTAAATTAGACATAATTACAGAAGATAGTTTTAATTTGATGTTGAAATATGATAAGTTAGCACAAATCTGTATATGTGAATTTGAAAAGTATATGATTTTGTGGCTTTTTAAAATTTTATTCATTGAATAATTCCTAAATGTCAGGCAATGCCCTTCTCCATGGCTGACAGCCTCACCAACTTGAGTTGATAATGAGACTCAAATATAATGCAAATTATCTGATATCTTCGCCTTCACCAATTCAACAATCATCCCAATCCTGGGACTCTGAACTATTAATAAAATATAAAAAAAGACTCCAACATGCATTGCAGTTGGAAAAGAAATGAAAAATGTCTTGCCTTCTCTGTGAATGCTTTGAAATGAAAAATTAAATGATAGGTGGGAGAGAGACTCAGGAACAACAACTGACAGACTGTGGAACAATTTCAGAAGTTTCCTGCTACTCCAGATCTATTGCTGATAATTTTTAAAAGACGACATTGTCAATTTCATTTAATCATGTGTCACTGTACATATGGGAATATCTAGGTACATAATTTGCTTGCCTTACTACATCTTATTGGTATTCACTTGAGAATCTTGGCTCTTGATTTTTATTTGAAAATACAGACCCAGTGTTTTCTATTTGATTCCTTAGCATGTCATCAGGAGGCCTTGATACTTTGCTATAAACTGCCAAAATACTATACTGCACTTATATGTACATCAAGGAATAATGTATTATTTAATATTGTTTTTAAAAAAGAAAAAATATATATAGTTACCATGGTATTGGAATGAGCAATTGAAATCCTGCTGTTCACTAAGTAAAATGCCCTGCTTCCCTGCATAATAAATAGCAAATCCTCACTGTTTGTCATCTTGTAGCTCATTGTCCTGATAATTTCTCAAGTGGAAGTAAATTAATCCATGCCCCCCTTTAAAGGAGATAGTAGGCTGGAATAGAAAGAGCAGTGGGTTTGAAGTTAAAAGAGCCTAATCTAATCCACTTGCCAGCTATGTGAACTTGAGTAAGACGTAGTTTTGAGTCTGTAAAATAGAAGTAAAATCATTGATCCTGCCTGCCTCCCTGTGAGACTCATGTTGAGAATCAAATGTAATTGCACATATGGACTGTTTTGTAAAATAGGAAGCATGGTACAAAGGTAAAATACTATTGGGTGGGGTAAGGGACATCTAAATTTTCTGTCACTAGGGTGCAGACATGTCTGAGCACGACTACTAGATGATGGAGCAATCCTCCTAGGAGGCTATTTGCATAAGAGACATGGTGTCTGTTTGAATAGATGTTATGATAAGAGAGGACTGGGTAAGGCTTGACACTCTGGAACCAGCAAAATTAAAAACAAAACAAAACAAAATTTGGTCACTTGAGAAAATGACTTATTGTGAAACCACTCGCAACAGCTCTCATTCGATTTCTCTTCTGGCCCCACCTTTTGACCTGGTGTAATAGTTTTATAGAAGGAGGGCAGGGGAAGGAACTCTAAAGAACAACTGGCACAGCAAGTAAAACGTTAGGGTAGAAGCAGTAACTCTTAGACACTGTGTACACAAAGTGAAACTAAATGTGGAGAGAGGCATTCTCATGTGTTGCAATGGAATGTCATTCAACTTTGACAACTCAGAAGTTCCAGTTTATCATTGACATGGTGGTACCTGGCATAATGCATATTCTCAGGTCATTACAAAGAAACTTGGCAAGCATCTGTGCAAGGTCCTGCAGCTGCCAGATCTACTTGATGTAGTGCAGTTCCCACTTGGGTGGGCTACCCATCGCCCAGTGACCTCTGCTTTGGTAGAATAGCCCTGACACCCAGGGTCAGGCTATCTGTAACTCTGTCTCTGCTATATGGACCTGCCTTTTCTTATTGAAATTTATTATTTAAGATGGATATCTGATCCAGGCAGAGAAAATAGGTTTGCTTATATTACATTCAAATTGAATCTAATTCAAATTTTTGAGTGAAGATGTTGTAAGAAAATCCAGGTTCTTGTTGCACAATCAGGAAAGATTAGGGTCATGGATACACAGAAGGGTGAGAAAAATGGAATTTATTGGGCAAAAAAGGAAAAGAGAAAAACTCTTAGTAGAGTGAGAGGGAAGCCTGTGAACCAGCTTCCACTCCACCACACAGGAACTCAAGAGGTTGGGCTCCTCTCCTCTGCAAATAGCATGAGCTTCCATGGCCCCACCCCATCTTCCCAGTGTGCAGGTGGGCATTATTCAGAAAGAATCAGTTGGGAAAGTGTGGACTTCTTCAGGACTGGCAGTCCAGTTTTTTAGCCTTCAGGTTATTTCAGGCTTGAAGGTGAGGTTTTGCCAGGGAGTCCTTTGTTGCCTCCTACATCTATCAAAGATAGATTGAAAGGCACTAGAACTTCCTCATGTTAATTTCAGCGCACCAGAGCAGAGTCTTGTTACTAAATTTCTTGGGACATGCTCAATTGTTCAGTTATTTTCTTGGTTCTCAGGACAATCCTGGCGTGTTTCTAATATAAACTTCATTTAAAATAATTTATATTTTGTCTGATCAAAAGAAGTTTAACTAATATATGCAAGAAGAGGACTTTACAGGTAATTAGATTTTGGCTTGGCAAGTGGGAGGAAAATCAGTATAATATGAATCACTTATGATCATAATTTCTGTCACTTCACAGCCTGCAACCATGTCTTTAAATGTAGTACACTGTGATGGTTAATTTTCTGTGTCAACTTGGCTAGGCCACAGTGCTCAGATATTTGTTTAAACATTATCCTGGATGTTTCTTTGAAGGTGTTATTTGGGTGATACTCGCACTCATATCAGTGGACTCTGAGTAAGGCAGATTGCCCTCCATAATGGAGGCATACGGTGGGCCTCATCCAATCAGTTGAAGGCCTGGATAAAACAAAGACTGACCGCCCCTGAATAAGAAGGAATTATTCCAGCAGACTGCCTTTGACCTCAGACTTCAACTCTTTCCTGATTTGTAGCCTGCTTACTCATCCTAGAGATTTTGAACTTGCACCTCTACAATCCTATGATCCAATTCTTTAGAATAAAATCTCCCTTTCTCTCTCTCTCTCTCTCTCTCTCTCTCTGTGTGTGTGTGTGTGTGTGTGTGTGTGTGTGTGTGTGTGTGTTTACTCTCTCTCTCTCACTCTTTCTCAATTTGCTTCTCTGGCGAGCCCTGACTAATATATTCATTGTTATCTAACTAGTTGGTGTAGTTATCCAGCACCTCCTAAATTTTAGTTCTCAGCCTCTTGGTTGTAAGTTTGGTGAGGATCAGCAGGCAACAAAGGAGTCAAAATATTAAAAAATAAATTGTAGCTTTTATAAAATCCTCAGGCTCTCTTATCTGTACTGCAGACTGGGATGAGAGTGTGCGCCTATATGCATTTTTGATTTCTATAGTAACAAATTACCAGAAATTTATTGGCTTCATGTAACTGCTCTGGAGACCAGAATTCTAAAATGTGTCTGCAAGGCTGTGGTTCTTCTGGAAGCTCTAGGGTAGAATCTGTTTCTTGTCATTCCGGCTTCTACAGGCCACCTCCTCGAAGCCTGGCTCATGGCCCCTTCCTGGTGTCATTCTGGCATCTGCTTCTGTCATCACATCTCCTTCTTTAACTCTGACCCTCTTGCCTCCTTCTTATAGGGTTCTTCTGTGATCATATTGAACCCACATGAATAACCCGGGATTATCTCCCCATCTCAAGATCCTTAACTTGCTCACATCTTCAAAGTCCCTGTGTCAGAGGCATTTAAACCAGAGCAATAGGAGCTGGGTAAAATAAGGCTGAGACCTACTGGGCTGCATTCCCAGACAGTTAAGGCATTCTAAGTCACAGGATGAGATAGGAGGTCGACACAAGATACAGGTCATAAAGGCCTTGCTGATAAAAAAGTTGTAAAGAAGCCGGCCAAAACCAAGATGGCAACAAGAGTAACTCACTGCTGTGTTCCCATCGGTGCCATGACAGTTTACAAATACCATGGCAACATCGGGAAATTACTCTATGTGGTCTAAAAAGTGGGGGCATGAATAATTCACTCCTTGTTTAGCATACCATCAAGAAATCATCATAAAAAATGGGCAACCAGCAGCCCTTGGTGCTGCTGCGTTATTCTTTAATTCGTTTATTTTCCTAATAAACTTGCTTTCACTTTACTCTATGGACTCGCCCTGAATTCTTTTCTTGTGTAAGATCCAAGAACCCTCTCTTGGGGTCTGAATCAGGACCCCTTTCCAGCAACACCTATGCCATGCAAAGTAACAACCCACATACTGTGGATTAGGATGTGTGTTGCCCCTCTTCCCTTTGAAATATGGGGTCATTATTTTACCTGTCACTGTGGCCCACATAAAAATGTGGTCCTCCATGGGTATTATGGCTCATATAAAGTTGAGGACTACTTTTTTCTGGAAGGAAAAGAAGAGAGACTCCATTATTTTTTGGCCATATATTGTGTTCAAAATTTGGATCCAAAATCTTCTTCTCTCCTAATTTAGGATGACATAAGTAATGAAAAATAATCAAAAGACAGAAGAAATGTTTCTAAGAGCACAGATTACTAATTACTGAGAATAAGTACATGAACACAAGAAACAGAGCCCCTGTTCATGTGGAAATTAAATTGTTAGTAAAGGGAGAGAAATAATAAACACCATAAATCAGGATACATTTCAGGGGTGGAACTGACAGAATTTACTGGTAAATTAGACATGGAGAGTAAGAGAAAGGGAGAACTTACGGCTCCAGTCTTACTCAAGCATCTACATGCAAGGTATAGCATCAGGGACTGCAGAGACCCTGATGACACGGTGGAGACCAAATCACCCTTCAATAATCAAAGTTTACCAGGGTCTTGCTATGAACAGAAGCAAATCAGCCAATGGCCAATGCATGTTTGAAGAGATGCTTAAACTCACTGCTCATCAGGGGAATGTAAATTAAAATTATGAGACAATTGTTTCATAAAACTGGAAAAAAACAAAAGACTAGTAAAAATTAACAGTATAATGAAGGTTCCTGAAAGGCTATCTCAGTCATTAGCTGTATTAAGAAAGAGACATCAAATCTTGCATTATTGAAGTTGTAGGGAAGCAAGAGATTGGTATTAGCTTTTCAGAACAAAAATATGTCTCTGTGTCTCTTAAAATTAAAAAAAAAAAATGCCATTAAGGAGGCTCAACCATTACACATTCAAATATAAAAGAAAATTACAGAGGTGTACAAAAAGTAGTTTCAGGAAGTTCACTAGAGTATCATTTATATAGTAGAAGAAAATCAGACCCAATTTAAGCACTTTTTAAGAGAATACTCATTAAATGAACTGTCTATATCCATATAACAAATATTCCTAACAAAGAGGGGTTAAAACACATTGGTAAGCAAAAATACATTTAGTATAATAAAATTTGTGTCCCAAGTCTTTACAAAACAAAACTATATATATCCTTATGTTCACATATAAGTAGGATATGAATTCTATTATGGATAGAAAGCCACAGAAGGCATTTTCTTTACCGATATTCCTTAGTAAATAAAATGATATTGTATTAATATTACATTTGTATAATTAAAAATTAAAACAATGACAAAAATAAAAAAGAGTTGATTGGTTCAGTAGGAGCAATGGATGGCAAGGGCTTACTGTGCTGCATGGCTCTACAGTTTTGTCAAAGCTTTGCTTATTGGATAAGTCCCAAATTCTCCTGATCATTTGTTGCTTTTCCTGTTGATGTGAAAATCAGATATTTTTTCAGACTAAAGGCAGTAGAACATCTTTGAAATGCAAAGCAATGTAACAGTGCAATAGTTAAGGGTTTTATTCAACTGCAAGGTCAATATAAATCAACACTATGATGGGATTTCTTGCAATGCCTATCTTCATCATTAACTACATTAAAAGAGACATAGAATCTTAAACAAGGGAAAAAAGAGACCTTCTCTTTTCCATGCTGCTTACACAGTATTTGGAGTGTTATATCAAGGTGTGCACATTACATTTGAATCATGTGCAAAGAAAGAAAGCATAGCTGTTAAAGGGCTTGAAACAACGTCCTATGGGTAACCGGGAAATGAACAGGGAGGCATTTAACCAGGAGAAAAGAGTACTCAAATGACATATGATGGTCGAGTTTAAGCATTTTAAGACTGCTACATAGAAGACAAAAGGAGCTCATTTTGTTGGCAAGCAAAAAACAGAAACTAAGAACTACTGTTTCACAAAACACTGACATGTGCATTGCCTCTCATTGTTGTGAGATATTATTGTCCTGTTTGACAGATGTGGCAGAGACCAAAAAAGTTTGTTTACTTTTTTCATAGTGTTATCTCTGAGAAGTGACTGCCAGCCATGGACTATATTCCCTAGCCCTACTCAGCTGTGGCCATATGACTGTGTTCTAGTGAATGGAACAGTAGTGGAAAAATTGGGATCCACTGCCACAGGCGACACATTTACACGCCCACACACCCACACACATCTCCTATGCAAATGCTTTCATATGCTTTTTCTCTTTTGGTTAGCAGGAATGAAGAAGAGTTGTAGTACTAACTTGGAAACCAATGTTAATTATAATGGAAGCTCCATCAGCCTGGATCCTTGATTGACTGCAAGGAAGAGGGCTGCCTTACCAACTTGTTAATCCACTTTGTAGTATTATGTACCAAGAATTTAACTTCTATTGAGGCTGGGCCATTATACACTTTGAAATGTATCATTTCTGAACTCATTGAACAGATTCAGAAAGTAAAACTTAGCACATAAGTGTTGAGTCTGAAAACAATTGCATTATCAAGTGGTTCAATCAAACTCAAACCCAGGTCATCTCATTCTTTATCCGAAACCTTTTCTTTTGTACCACCCTGACATACAATAGAAGTAGAATCAATGTTATAAATAAAAGGGACAGAGATTATGGCTCAACATACAAGAACTCTGTAACAGGCCTATTCTTGCATTTCTTTAAGAGGCAATGTGTTCACTGTCTCAAGAGTGTTCAAAAGGAAACATTAGAGAAAGAATCCAACAGTGGATGAGTGTCAGAGGTAGATGATTTAATATTTCCTACAGCCTGAGACTCCATGATTCAGTGCACACTTGAAGCACTCAAATGATATTTATTACACAAACACTATGCACTCAGTAGCAATTTGGGAGCCCTGTGGTCTCCTTAGCAAGGTATAATGGGAACGTTAGGAACTAAGCCAGAAAAAAAATGAATAAGAACTTTCACTAGATCAAGTTCCAACAAATGTTTCATTTGAAAAGGTTGGTAAGATTGAGATTGACAAAGAACTTGATTACAAACATATCAATGATTTGTTGAACAAATAAAATTCTTGGATAATTCATTGACTATGAAAGAGCTTATACAAATATAAGAACCCATACTTGTGATTATTCATTGATCTCACTGGGATAATGTTCGCATGCAGAGGACCAGGGTACCATGACTAAGGAGGTAAAATGTCAGAGCAGATTTCTTTGGTTGATAATGGTTGGGATAACATGGGTATGAAGGCTGTAGGAGGCAGATGGTGATTTCAAGTTTAAGTAGCTTGTCAAGAGGTTCTTATAACACAAACTGATTGGGTTTGAACTAGAAAAATAGCAAATTCATTTGTTCTCGCAACTCCTCCCCTCCAGTAAAGCTGACTATGGCTGCCACTTCTGCTTCCACTTTGTTCCCTAGAGGGCAAAACCAAAAAAAAAAAAAATAGAAGAGGAGGCAAGGAGGGTATTAAGGTATGCATAAAATAGACCTAGCTCAAGTATAGGTGACTACTCTTTTTTTTTTTTTTTTTTTTACTTTAACAGTTACTGGCATTTTTCTAGTCTTCCCCCAATAAAAAGATAGATGCTAAAACCTTGAGTTATTTATGTTAGTGCTATCTCAAAATTCTGAAGTGATTTATTCATTCAACAAAAACTTTTTAACCCCTTACTATGTGTCAAACACTGATCTAAATAATGGGGAAGCAGTAATGAAAACAAAAACGAATCACTGCCACTGCCTTCTTAGAGCTCGTATTTCACTGGTAAAAAGAGACAATAAACTAAATAAGTAAAAGAATGCATATGAGTGATAATGATAAATGCAGAAAAGGAATGTAAATCAGGACACGTGGGTGGAAATTTTAGAAAAGCTAGTCAGGAAATGCTTTACTGAGAATGGGGATTCTGAATGAATTTTGGAAGGCTTTGATATAATGAGTCAGAGGGTGGAGGAGGCTCCTTGCAAGTAGAGGAAACAACAAAGCCAAAGGCACTAAGCTGTGCCTGGCGTAAAAGAGCTGATACGTCTGGAGCAGAGGGCACTCGTATAAAAAAAAATAGGAGATGACACTAGAAAGATTGCAGGAATCAGAACAAGCAAAGCCTGAAGATCAGAGTAAGACCTTTTAGTCTGGTTGCAACAAGAACTTCAGAGGAACTGAAGCAGAAAATTGACAGGTTCTAACTTACTTGTTAAAGGAATTACTCTAGCTACTGTGTCAAATAAATTTGGTAAAGGTGGAAGCAGGGAGATTAGTTGGATTATTGAAATATCTAGGTAGAGTGGTTTGGTCCGGGATAGTGGCTATAGGAGCAGTGAGAATGAGATGAATTCTGAATATGTTTAAGTTAGAACCAAGGGGATTTACTGATTGACTAAATATGGAGTCCCCAGGTGATTTTTCTTGTATCTATTAGACTCTGAGAGGCACTGACTAGAAACAGAGAGAGAAGGGGCTCAGGATCTTAGAATGCTTAACAGGGAATAGTAAGGGCTAACTCGAGATTAGTGAGGAATTTAAAATAAGATCTATCAGGATGTTTTGTGTCTTCTTCAGACGATTTTGGCAGTGCTAGAGGAGGCACTGGATGCATAGAAAGGTACATTTAACCAGGGTTTTTGTTTGCCAGGAGAGTAAAGAGGAGTGATGCAGCTGTAACTAAATTGACCATAATAGTAGAGAAGTTATAAATGATAGTAGCAACTGATCACAAAATGTAAGCAGAGTAGGGTGGGAAGAGAGAACAAGGTTGGTGGGGTCAGTGAAGGACTGTGAAAAATTGCTGGGACTGATGCATTAGACAGCAATGCAGGGGCTGAAGTGCTATTGCAATTTGGGCATACAGGGAGAGAGCTGGTTGGAGAGTAGCATGTGATGCACAGATGGTAAAGAACATGATTAAGTACATAGAGATGATGTGGTGTGCCTGGGACAGAGTGAAGACCAAGGTCATTGGAGAAGAAGGGGCCAAGAAATTAAAAGGAGGGCATTGGAAGGATCATCTGAGAGGCTACAGAAATTATAAAAAATTGCAACACTGGTAGTGTTAAAGAATGTGACAGCGTATCAGGAGAAAACTATCTCCAAAGGAAGAGAGATAATAACCTGAGGGTAGATGAAAAATGAGGAGGAATGTTGGGTGATCTACAGTCTAATGAGATAAGGTTCCATACTGTATGTTTATGCTTTGGACAGGAATGGTCTAGAGGTGGCAGTGGGGAGAGATAGGACATCTGTCCTGCCATCAGATGCCATGATACCATAGGAGAGAAAAGAACCATTCACTAAGAGTGTGGCAGAGAAAGGTTTACCATTAGAGGTGAAAATATTTCAGTCTGAGCAAGAAGTGAAGATTTCCTGATGAGGTTGAGAATATGAGTTTGCTGATAATTGACCTAGAGCTCCATATAGCCACATGAAAGAGTTTTAAAGATGGGGAGGGAGAGATAAGGGTCAGAAAAGGCAACGGGAATTAGAGTTGGGAATCTGGGGGATGAGCAACAATATGAAGCACTTGAACGCTTTGTGACATTCAGCCTAAACAGGGCAATGGGCGTGATGGCTAGCTCCAGTGGTCTCAAGGCAGATGGAATAAGAGGCTTCTAGTATTGTGGGAGCAAAGGGATGAAAGGCCCTTGCCACAAGGCAGAATTCCTTAGTTCCCACTTAGCCAATGCTATTGGAGGCAACACACCTTGCTGAAGGATAGTCTTCCTCTGAGGTTGTAGGCACCTGCTTGGCCTTTGCTGAATGGAGCTCTTTTGGAGTTGGGTTTTCTTTTGAATACAGGCACTCTCCAGTCCTGTGCATATAGCAGCCTCCAAAGTGGGTATTATCACAAAGGCATATTTAATTCAGTGTAACTAATTGATAATAGAACATCAGATAAAAAGGAAGAACATCAGAACGAGAGAAATATATCCAAATAAACTCATTGCAAGGAAGAAATCATTGGTTTAGTTGACAGGCATGTTGGTGAGAGTGCTAAAAAAAAAAAGGTAGAATAGTCCATTATAACAGTTTATTAAACCCTGCCTGCTTCCTTGTTTTAGCCATTTGTTTACTCTCCGTTTTTGACACCTGCCTCAACTACTTGTTGTGAGTCTGTTGATTCTGATGTTGAAATAAACCTAAACATTAGGACTACAACCTAATGTGGGGTTTTTTTGTTTTGTTTTGTTTTGTTTTTTGCCTCATAGTAAATGCAGCCAGAAGTTGAACACTCTCAGGAAAACTTAGAGTTCCCAAGATGATGGAGAAAAGAAAAAAAAAATATGACAAGGATTGCTCAGTGATAGAGAAGCAAAATAGAACATGACAGCCCTTTTTCCTTAGTCCTTTTTTGGGGAACCAGAAGTGCCACCTCTAGGGTATTAAATGTAATCTCTTAGGTCAAAAAAAATGCTGAAAACTTTCTTAGTCTATCAAATTATCCTTTTGTCAAACTGTCAGGACTTCCATAGATAGCTGGAATTCCAAACCAAAAACCTTGCAAGCAGTTTCATCATCTGTGTTCAAATCTCAGTGGGACTTTATAGCTCTTTCTCTGGGAGCAAAATTCATGTTTCTGAAGTTCAGCTTACATTTCATGTTGAAAAATTGCAATAAACACAATGAAGTTTTTTACTGCTACATAAAATTGAAGCACCAAAGAGAACAGTGTGTACTTCACAGTGTTTGTTGATAACCTGAGGGAATCAATGCACCTTCAAAAAGAAACTCTTGGGGATTCTTATGCAGCAAATTCAATCATTTGTTCAGCAATTCATTACATTTCTATTGTGCACTAACCATGTGCTGGGTCCATCTGAAGGAACAAAACAGGTTCTTTTTTTTTTTTTTTTTTGAGACGGAGTTTCGCTCTTGATACCCAGGCTGGAGTGCAATGGCGCAATCTCGGCTCACCACAACCTCCGCCTCCTGGGTTCAGGCAATTCTCCTACCTCAGCCTCCTGAGTAGCTGGGATTACAGGCACGCGCCACCGTGCCCAGCTAATTTTTTGTATTAGTAGAGACGGGGTTTCACCATGTTGACCAGGATGGTCTCGATCTCTTGACCTCGTGATCCACCCGCCTCGGCCTCCCAAAGTGCTGGGATTACAGGCTTGAGCCACCGCGCCCGGCCCAAAACAGGTTCTTAAAATGATGGTCTGTAGGCATAAAATCTTTTCCATTTTAATAAGTAAATATAAGAAAAATGCAACTCATGAACTGGGTATTTCCCAGGTTTAATTCAGAACATCATAGTGTCAAAAATTGTAGTACAAATTATGCATCAAAATAATAATGCCAAAAAAAATGAGATAATGTTCTTTTTTGTTCATGAAAATCTAGCAGATTACTGTAATAGGTTTGCTACTTAGATGTTATCAGAAGTATTCACCGGACTACTTTAAGCAACAAAATGACAATTAAAAAATCAAAGAGTATATTGGCCAACAGAATTGAGAAATTCAGGAATAGATGGAATTTCAGACACAGCTTGATCCAGAAAATCAGCATTCTTTTTCTCTTCCTTAACTTCTCAGCCTTTCTCTCCATAGTGTCTTATACTTATTTTCCCCAACTACTAGTAGGTTTCTTTCAAGAAAATTTGGAAGAAAGCTTCTGAGAACTCCTGGCTCAAATCATCACAACTTAGAACACAACATTAAGGAAAAAGTATAGCTTTCCCTTCCCTCTCACCTGCTGCCACCATCTACATATCAATCTCAGGAAAGATGCTAGTTTCATCTCTGTGAGTTATCCTCTTAACTTTAGATCAATCACTTTTCCAAGGGGATAAGATATTAGTTAAGCCAAAGTCATAGTAGCCAGAAGCAAGGATTGATATCTCTTCAGAAGCAAGGGAGTAGTTACTATCCCAAAAAGGAATGATGATGAGGAGAAAATAAAAGCAACATATGTCCACTATGCCCAACTTGGCAACAAGAATGGAAGCAACCTACATATCTAACAGATGAAATTATTTATGGTACAGCTAAACAGGAGACCTCTCTGAAGATATTATAATTATATTGCAAAAATGTCGTATCATGAAAAACATTCACAATGAATGGTTATGTTTAAAAAGTGTTTATTAAATAGTAGATATAGTGGAATCCTATTTGGATGACATTTTTATATTACAAAATGGAAAATGTATATATTATGTATGCAAAGAAAAAATACTATAAGTAAATACACTAAAATGTTAATTGTGGCCATCCTTTGGAGGCAATGTTAGAGGAATATTTTGTTCTTTGTTCTGCATAATTATGTTAGCTACTTTTTCATAATAAAATATATTACTTTTGAAACCAAAGTAAGAAAAAACATCATATGAAAATATATACCTAGGAGTTTGGGTGTATTTCCAAAGGAAAATGTTGTGATGATAGATTCCTTGCAACAATTTTTCACAGAAGCACAAGATGAGTTTGTATCAGTTCCTCCTGAGGCAGAATCACCAAGTATTTGCTCTTAGGCTCTTGATCTGAGCTCTGAGCAATCTTATTTTCAATTTTATTCCCGACATATTTCAGAAACGGCAGGATGAGATGAAAGAAAGATTAGAGTCATGTCTAAAAATTGGCTTTACTGGGGCAAGTAAGGCCTTCCTACATAGTGAATTCTCATTTTTGAATTGTAAGACATTTTTTTGAAGAGTTTTCAACCACAAAACAAAGATATTCTTTTTGTCATTTTATAGTCTCAATTTCAGCAAAATATAGTGCATATAATAACAAACAGATGGAGAAAACAAAACAAGAAGATATTGAGGGTTAGGCCAGCACTGATTAAAGCTTAATATTTGGTATGAGGGTCTGAAATAATCTTTTCAGACAAAGTAGTTGTCAAGGCAGCTGGTGTAAAACTGTTTATTCTTTTTTGTCGTCTTGTACAGATGTTAAAGCTTCCCTATCGCAGTATATGCTTTGAAATCCATAAATGATCCAAGGTTTTAAAAGATATACCTATATTCGTTATGAATTTGTTCAAATTATTTATAAAGGGGAGAGATGGTTAATATTAATGAAATGATCCTTTCTACCTTTGCAAATTTTCCTATACTTCTTTCTCATACCGAAATATTTACTGAGTTTCTGTGATGGCACTGAGTTAGATGCGATGGGATACCCATACAAGATCAGGAAGGGTTCTTATTTACAATAAGTTTATTCTATTCAAATTAGGTATCCCTTGGAATAGGAAACATTTTCAGCCATTGTACATTATGCAACTTTTATTTTGTCTACCATGTACAAAGTACCTATGAGATGGGAATACAAAGGTAATCAAGTTTTTTTTTATACATGTGAAGATAATTATATTTTTAAAAGAAGACATTAATCCTTTACATTCCCCAAAGAGGACATTTGGTAAATCCTTCCTTCAGAGCACCAATTTTCTTCCTGGTGTGTGGCTAATGCCCTGGGAGAAAAGGCACCTGTCAGTGTGAATGAAGGTGAGGGCAGAGACCACATTATTGGGACTTTATTAGGAATACAAAGGTAATCAAGTCTTTTTTTTATATACATGTGAAGGTAATTATATTTTTAAAAGAATTACTATATAATGCATTTTAGCTAAGATAATAATACAAAAACCTTGCTATATGAGCAGTTTGGAGGAAAGAATTTGAAATGCATTTGGCTGCAAGTAATACAAATATCAAACTACACTGACTTAATTCAACAGATGTTTGCTTTTCTTATGTAAGAATTGGAGATATAATAATTAAGGACCTAGTTCAATAGCTTAGAAATAGCTTAGAAATGATGCTTTTCTCTTGGCCTTTTCCTAACACTTAGCTTCTCTGAATTTCAAGGTGCCTACTAGACAACATACCCACACTGAAGGCAGAGAGGACAGAGGAAATGAGGTATAAACAAATACATCTTTTCCCTTTATCAAGAAAGAGAATTTTCTCAAAAATCCCAGCAGACTTTTCATTTATATCTTCTAGCGGATCTGTTTCCCTTTTCAAGTCTTTCTAGTCAATACTGAGGCAACCAGTGTTACAAAGACGTGACAGAGTAGCCTCCCATTTAGCTTCATTGTGTATCTAACACTTTCTGCCCAGGCATCATTTACACAGCTTATAGGAAACCTTTGGAAATCTGCCACTTATGCATAAACTGGAGCTATGAAAAATTAACAAACTATGAGAACAATCCTTGGCCAGTGGAGAAAAGAAGCCACTAAGTAAATTCTCCACCTTTTCATTCCTTGGGCAGATGATAGTAAGGCTTTATCTATACAGTTCCTCAAATAATACCAGTGTAATGGGACCCCAGTTGCTAACAATGATGACAATCTTAAAAATTCACCATCTACAGGTTCCATAATTTTCTGTTTCTTTCTTAGAAAAAGAACTGCGTGAAGGAGAACTTATTTCTTATCTCTGGGATTTCTTCCCAAATAAGTTTGCTGCACACAAATCCTTGTCTCAGGCCCTGCTTTCTAGAGAAAATCGGACTAAGACACTTCTCATTGGCCACTCCTGTTTTATATGACTGTTCTTTATTTCAAGGAAAGCTATCGTAGTGAGTATCTAGTTGAAAACATTTCTATCTAATCAGTAAGCAGAAGTAAGAGGTATTGAGAGAAGATTTAACAAAGCAGGTTATGCTTAAATAGGTCTTTGTAGATCAAGTAGGCATTTTCAAGAAGTGAAGGGATAAGGAAGCTTTTACCAGTTGTCTATGTGAAAGCATCAGCAAGACCAGCATTGATGTCATGCTGGTACTTGAGAGAAGTGAAGGTGTAAGGCTTATGCAACAAATGGCAAACTGGTAGAAATTCAGTTTGACTCAAATCATGAGTAGAAGAAGAAAGAATAGAATCATAAGCACCAACAAAATGAGTCTGGACAAATAGATACAGGTCTCATTAGTTGGGTCTTTGGCTATTCCATAACCTTTCCCCTTTGGACAATCTTGAATCCTTTACAAAGAGGTAATCATTCACTTAATACATATTTATTTCTTGCCCACAAAAGACATGTCTTTATATAGCCACCAGGAATACAATAGTGACCGAAAAGCACAATCACTTTCTTCTTGGAGCTTACACAATAAACATATCAAACAAATAATTTAATAAATAAGTAATATAATGAGAATCAATGATAAATGCTATAAAGACAAAACAAATCAGGCTATGAGAACAGAGAAAGATAGAAGGCCAATTTTAAATACAACAATGCAAAAAGGAATGCTCTGAGGATGTGGCATTTAGGTAAAGAGCTGAACTAAACAGGGAAAGAATTATGTGAGTATCTAGAGGAAAATCATCTTCAAGAGAGGGGACATCAAATCCAAGGACTCTGACACAGGGCCAAGCTTTTTGTGCTTGGAGAGACCAAGAAGGCAGGGTGAGTTAGAAAAAAACAATGGAGATAAGTGTTAGGAGGAAAGGTCCTGAAAGAAATGTGGAGATAGGACACACATGGCTTCGTAGGTCAATGGTAAGGAGCTTGGATTTTATTCCAAGTGTGTTGGGAAGATACTGGATAATTTTGCACAGAGGAGTATTGTGATGTAATTAGGTATTTAAGAGATTGTTCTGGCTGCTGGGTGGAGAACTGAGTAATACAGAAGAGGTGTGCAGAAAGAACAATTAGGAGAGCCAGTAGTATAGGTGATAAATCATGGTGGCTTGGTGAAGGATACTAACAGTGTAGATGCTGAGTAATGAATATTTTAAAGATATACTGGCAATAACTTGCTGATAATCTGTATGGAGTATAAGGCAAAGAGATAGTTAGTGATAGCAACTAAAATTTGATTCCACAACAAAACAGTGTTTCAAGAGCTCTCTGTATATTTACAAGTCGTCATGACAACCTCATGAAATGTCACTATTATTAACATCCTCATTGTACACACGAGGAACATGAGGTACAGGGAAATCAGCGAGTTGCTGAGGCCACGCTGCTAGTACTGAGGAAAGGCAGGATTCAAAACCATGCACCTAGCTCCAGAGTCATCATCTTAACCACAACACTATTCCGAGATGCCTATTAAATATCAACGGGAACATAGAGGAGACAGTTGTATACAGCAATGTAGAACTCAGGAGAGAGGGTGAAGGTCAATGATATAAACTTATGAATCATTATAATGTAGATGTTAAAGCCGTAGGACTGGATGAAGTCTCCTAGGGCAGAGGTTGGCAAACTTATTCTGTAAAGGGCCAGATAGTAAATATTTTAGGCTTTGTGGGCCATTTTGTCTCCATTGAAACTACTCAACTATGCCATTGTAGCAGGAAAGCAATCACAGACAATAGTAAATGAATGGGCATGGCTGTAATCTACTATAACTCTCTTTACAGAAACAAGCAGCAAGGGAAGATTTGGCCTCTAGTCCTAGTTGGCCCGTATGGTTTCAGGGAATAAAAGTGGTTAGAGAAGTGAAAGAGAGTTGGAACCCTCCATGTTACTGATGGGAGAAGCCTGCAAATAAATCATCAAAGGAGACTGAGGAAGGGAAGTGACAGAGGGAGGAAGAAAACCCACAGAAGGAAAGCCAAGAAAAGATACTGATCACAAGAGGCCAAGAGTGTACTCAGAGGGTAGAATCACAGAATGAGGGAAAGTGAAAGGGACTTTAGTCTTTGATCAAAGATTCTAATTTTTGTAAATGAGAAAACTGAGGCTCAATAGGAGAATATGATTTTCCCAAAGTTATTTCAAGAATACACTATATTTTTCTAAGGCATCCACATTCTGATATAGTTTCTAAGGTATCCACATTATGATGTTTCTAAGGCATACTCAACTATTATATATTTTAGATTCAGATTAAACAAAAATTTGCCAACAACAGCACCACCCTGAATGAGCACCTGAACACTGCATTCTGATTCAACAAAAATTGGTTGCACAACTGCTATGTGGCTGCAGGAGTATCTGGTCCAGGAGCCACTGAGCTTAAAGATGCAGTGCCTGCCTTCAAGTTACTTGTAGTCTAAAAGGAGAAGTAGAAAAGGAAACAGATATTTGCAATAACTTAAGGTATGGTTTTTAGGAAAGCCTAGCCAGGTGCTATGGACTGAATTGTGTTGCCCCCGGTATTCATATATTGAAGTCCTAACACCCAGTGTAATTGTATTTGGAGGTGAAACCATTAGAGGGTAATTGGGTTAGATGAAATCAGGAGGATGAGACCCTCATGAGAAGTTAAGTGGCTTTGTAAGACAAAGACAGAAAGATTGATCTTCCATGTGAGAACATAGTGAGAAATGGCTTGGTCCTCTGCTAGCCAGAGAGAGAGTCCTCCCTAGGAATTGAATTGACCAGTGCCTTGATGTTGGACTTCCCAGCCTCCAGAACTATGAAAAATAGATGTCTGTTGTTTAAACCACCTAGTCTTTGGCATTTTGTTATAGCAACGTAAGCTAAAACAACACACCAGGTGTGCCCTGAGAGCACAGGGAAGAAAAATCTAACCTTGCCTGAGCATTAGGGACAATTTTCTGGAGGAGAGGATACCTGAAATACTTCCTCCAAGCTGTGTTAGTGCCTCTCCAATATGTTTCTACATTCGCTAGGATTTTATTCATCCAACACACATTCTTTCTGATTAAGTGACTTTGTATTTATCTATCTCTCTACCCCCTTTTTCCACAGGTTCCTTGAAGCCAGGGCACAATTGTTTGTGGCCACCTTTACATGTCCTTTGCAAAATACAGTGTCACTACTCAATAAACTACAGTTTATAGAATGAATGAAGGCATGAAAGTTTCACTCAGTAGCCTCAATGAACAATTGAGGATGAATTCAATGTACCCAGGCACAGAAAGAAGAATTTAGATACAGAAAAACAAAACACCTTAAGGAAACGCATGAACCTAGGAAGCAAGTGGTGCATTCAGGAAGTGATAGGTATACCTGAACATCTGAAGCAGAAAGTTAAGGACTGAGAAACATTTGCAGCATGCTTTTAATGTATCAAGAAATACTCTAAGTTATTGACTATATTAACTCCAGTCATGCTCATAGCAAACTCTTGATATAACTTATATTATAACTCCATTTTGCAGAAGGGGCAACTGAGACACACAGGTGTTGAGAAATTTGCTCAAGATTACACAACCAGGAAGTAGTGAAGCTGGGAGAGGAACCCAGACAATCAGCTCCTGGAGTCCTTTCTCTGCACATGGACTTGAGAGAGAACCGATGACCACATTACGCAGACCCTATAAGACCAGGCTAAGGAGCTAGAATTTTTGTAACTAGCATACTGTAAGCCATTTAGTTATGTTAGAGACCTTGTTAGTTTTCATTTAAAGCAAGATTTGAGAGGTGTAAGACTGGAGCTGCAATATTTCAGCTAAGACATATCGGGAAGCCAGGAATTACAAATGAGGAGACAGATTTCAGAACTATTTGTGGGGTAAAATTGACAGGGCTTTATGCCAGCAGAGAGTGAAGAATGAAGAAATAAGATGAGTCAAGAGATGATACTTACGATGATGGCTTAGGTGACAAGGTGGATGGTGAGGCCAATAACTGAGATAGGGAATCCAAGAGGAAAAAGTGAAAGGGGAAGGTGATACATTTAGATTTGCCTATGTTAATTTCAAGGTGCCTGGGGGCATTCACATGCCGATCTCCAAAAACGGTTGAATATCAAAGTCTGAGACTCAAGGAAAGGTCTCTGTTAGATTAAAAATTTGAGAGTCATCAGCACAGAGGTGGTAGTTAACACATGAGAGCAATGAGCTTTTTATTGTAAAATTTATGTGCATGAATATTACCTGCCAGTGTGCGCACAGCTTTGGAAGCCCAATTATCAAAAGCCTTCCTCTGAGGCCTTCTCAATTAGCTGAATCTGCAAAATATATTATAAGATGCTAAAGTAGCTCTATTGGTTTCAGCTTCTAAACGTGTCCCCAAAGTCCTCAGCAGAAAAGAAATAACAGAGTTTGCTTTTACACATGCACTTAGAAAAGCAAAAATAAAATAAGATAAATATAAATAAAACATCTCCCCTTCCGAACATAAATGGTGTCCAAGGAAAAGTCGAATTCTGATGCTTTTCTTCCATGTATGAAATTAGGCCACCTCAGTTTGCTCCAACTCTATATTTTTGGTTGTCACTTATAAAACCTTTGTATGTGGCATTGCAAGAGGGCCTTGAGGAATTTCTTACATGGGCAGACTTAATTAATGTTTCCAGCTGTGTGCAACTTTTCAAGCCCCAGGCAGTGAAGAGAGGCATATTAAATAGGAGGCCAACCTGTGTATATCCATTCAAATTTAATAACTCTTTTTCCTTTTAAATTTTTTTTACATTTTTTTTTCTAATATGTCTAAGAACTAGCTCAAGGTTTAATAACCCTTGATCTCAGCTCAGGAAAGTGTTGAATTTGGGTAAAAATAAAAGTAATGTTTAAACCCTTCACCACTCTTCCATGATTTGTTTTTTTCAGCCATTTTCCAAATTTTGGGCTACAGTCGATTCTTGTCTATTACTTTGTGAGGAAGACATGCATGTCCTCACAGAGAACAGGGCACTATCCATGATAAAGACTGTGGGAGTTTGCTTCCTACAGCATCTATCACGTGCCTTTAACCCATGAGCAAGATGGCTGAGGCAGCAAAATGGGCTGGATCACAAAAATAGATTTTCTGTCTGAGGTTTAATATACTTTAAATCATTATACTTGGTTTCCAGAAGGGCTTCTTGGATTTAAGGAACATGGATTAGGAAATCAAGAGATGGGTTTGAGGCCTCATGTAATGGTGATTTGAGTGTGATTTTGAGTAAGCTATTTTTCCATTAAGGATCTCCATATTGTCTTTGGTAAACCATGAACAGTGCAACACACCAGCCTTATCACTACTGAATCATTTAAATACCACTGCAGAGCAAACCATCCCCAAACTCGGGCTTAACACAGCTATGTTAATTCATGCAAGTACAGGTCAGCTGAGGTCTCTGGTTAGATTTGGCTTGGCTGGCAGAGCCACAAGAGACAGCTCTGATTCATGTCTCTCATTCATCTCCTGGAACCAATGGGCTAGCCTGAGAAATGTCCTTCTCCTGGTGGTAGCTAAAACTAAGATCACGACAGAAACACAAGGCAGCTCTTGAAGTCTAGGCACAAATCAGTCCTATATCACTCTGACCATTTATTCACATTGGCTTATTCTATTGGCCACCGTGAGTTACATGGCTCAAATCAAAGTCACTGCAAAGGCACAAGGCAAAGGACATATATCCCAGCATGCATACCAGGAAGGGTGGAGTATTGGAGCCACCCCTAATGAACAACATTTAGGACAACAGTTAAAATACAAAAGTACTTTCCAATCAGATTTCAAAGTTCAATCAATCAAATTTGTGTACTTATCTTTTACCTGAAGTTTCAGCATTTGTAAACAATCTAATTGTTCATATCTACACTGTTTAATTCACTGTTCTAATTGTTTCAGAAGTAGAATAAATATTTTTTAACACCACCACCATGTAACACCTTGCATTATATGAACCAGCAAAAATCCTTGTTATTAAAATAAAAAAATTTTTAAGTAGGCCAATACAAGGTGGTCAAAGGATATAAAAATGATATACAAAGACAATCTTTATATTTCCTTTGTCTATTAGTAAATTACCTGTCTGATACCTGCTTCTGAAGAAATAGCACTTTTCTTATTCTGTCCACAATTGAAGAGAGGAGATCATTGATACTTACTTGCCCATTCTAATCACAAATGTGATAGGTCTAATTCTCTACACTTTGGGATCCCTGCATCATTCCAGAGATAGGCATTCTACCTGGATCAGCATGGTTAAACATCACTCAGACATCAGTGCACCCTCCCATAGCTTTTATCTCTAAGCTGAGCTCTCTGTGCACACAGCACTTGTGAAAGGACAGAATGTCAAAGACAGGAACAGGTTGTGCATTTCTAAAGATAGCTGGAGAGAGTTTAAGCAGCATATATATTTCTATCCTTATTCATAGCTTGCGTATCCAGCTTCATAGTTAATTATAAGGATTTTATTTTAGTTAAAGAAACAAACAATGAGTCAAGGAGATAATTTCTTTATTTTGAATTTTGTACTTTCCTCTGATGCTCTCTCAGCCTACCATCCTAAGGGCTGAGAAAGGGATATGGGCAATTTAACCACCTCACACCATCCTACTCTCTTTTGAGACTGGTCTTGGAAACCAGCCAGATTGCATTGTTATCCTTCTGTCAATTACAAATGTGCCAGACACCCAAAGCATTGGGGAGGAAGTGCAATTATTAGAAGCTACCAGAGAGAATATCCCAATGTCATCCATGACTTGCCAGGCGACCTTTAGAAAATCACATGCGTAAAAGAGGGATGATAAATTGTTCTCTAGGCCAATCATGCAAATGAATAGAAACACCAAAGAAGAAAAAAAAATTAGGGCAAGGAGAATTCCAAAGGAACCAATTCTTGTTCATGAAAGAATTGTCTTCTAATACAAAGAGAACCTTTCCCAAATAATGGGTAAAATCCTTCCCCAGATATTGGTCATAATTTACCAACCTACTCTTATTCATGTCTGTTAATCCCAAATGTGTTCTTTCTGCCAAAACCCATGTCTCTAACACCTATTTTTTTTTTTTTTTTGGTGAAGCATTAATGGTTTTATAAAATAACTTCTAAAATCCTTTACCCCAATGCCAGAAAAGCCTTTGTTTTCCCTTGGACATAGGGCTGTTGGGACCAGAGTGAGAACATAAATGGGAATACAGACAAATCTACTTATTTATTATTCATGTATCTATGGATATAGCAACTCCATTGGCCTGGTTGCAGTCCATCGCAGAGGGCATTATATTTTCAGAGCAGATATTAAGGGGAGAAATTATTCTTAGTCATCAGAGGATTGGCCTTCTCAGAATGTATGCCAGTAATAGATACTTTGAGCTACCAAAAGAGTTGGGTAAGAGGAAAGCCAACATGAATTGAACACCAACTAAACACCCACCACTTTCTTTGGCATCATATATATAACTTAGTGAGCAACAAAGTTACTTAGGTGTTAAATTCAAATGCAAAGTGAAAGTCACTGGCTAAAATTCTCTACCATGGACAGAGCCAATCTGGGCCTCATTGTATATTGTTCTGGAAAGATGTTGGACAAGTTAAAATTATGTGAATTATTGGATATTATACACAAGGCATTATCTTAGAATGGTATATGTCTTTCATGTTGCCAGACTGTGATGATAGCTTTATGTGTCAACTTAACTAAGTAAAGGGATGCCCAGATAGCTGATAAAATGTTATTTCTGGGTGTGTTTGTGAGAGTATTTCTGGAGGAGATGAGTATTTGAATCAGTAGACTGAGTAAAAACAGTTCTCCCTCACCAATGTGCGAAGCCATCATCTTATCCATCGAGGGTCCAAGTGGAACAAAAAGATAGAGGACGGGCCAATTATTTTTCTCTTTTCTTGAGTTGGGATAGCCATGTTCTCTTGCCTTTGGACATCAGAGCCCTGGTTCTTGGGCCTTTGAACTCAGAGACTCATCCCAGAGCTGTCTCCCATCCCTTGCTGCTTCTCCCTGGTTCTCAGGCTTTTGGCCTTGGACTGGCAGTTACACCAATAACTCCTCTAGTTCTCAATCCTTTGGACTTAGGCTGAATTACACCATTGGCTTTCCTGGTTTTCTAGCATAGAGACGGCATATCTTAAAATTTACTGGACTCCATAACAATTATGTGCCAATTCCCATAATAGATCCCTTATATTGATGCTATTGGTTTTGTTTCCCTGGAGAACCCTGATTAATATGCTGACCTTCACCCTTTATATGTGTATACTAAAATACTGTAATTCAATTTTGAAGCTAACCACCTGGAGTTATTGACATATTCCTATAGATTAAGGGCATGGTCCCCAACAAGACTGCCCTCACTTCAGATGCCAACAGCAAGTTAGAGGGTCACAGGCTATCTGTACTTCTGACTAACTGGTTACAAAACTGGGATGTTCCCATGTCCCCTCCCCCAGGCTTAATACTTTGCTAGAATGACTCACAGTATTCAGGAAGGTGTCATAATTGCAGTTTTATTTTAAAGGTTACAATATAGAACTAGCCAGAAGGAGAGACACATAAATGAGGTCTCAGAGTGTCAACAGAGCTTCTATGCCCTTTCCTCATGGAATCAGAGCACATCACCCACTGAGCACATTAATGTGTTCATCAGCCAAGAAGTTCCAGTAAGCTTTGGTGTCCAGGGTTTTTATTGGGTTTTCATTACATAGGCAAAACGGATTGAATCATTGACCATGCAATTGAACCAAATCTCTAGCCACCTCTAGCCTCCTGAGCTCAAAGCTTTGACTCTCTAATCACATGGGTGGCTTTTTTTAGTAACCAATCCCTAACCTGAATCATCTCCTTTGTATAAAATTAAGTGTGATCCAAGGCACACATGAATAACAAAGAAACTCTCATTACTTGGGAAATTTCAAGGATTCAGAGTCTACTTTTCAGGAACCAAGGGCAAAGTCCAGTCATATTCTTCTTATATTACATATACTTAAATTTACATATATACATAAATGCATATGCAAATTATATAATATTGTGATATATACATCATCATATGTAATATACAAATACATGTATATATAAATGTATATGTACAAATAAATATAAACCTATCTAATGTCCATGTGTTTTTGTATCTCATTCATGTATCTATACAGTAGTCCTCTCTTCCCTGCAGGCACTGTGTGCCAACACCCCCGTGGGTGCCTAAAAGTGCGTATAGTACTAAACACTATATATACTATGCACACATTTTTTTTCTTCTTTATATTTTATGGATAGAAGGTTTTTCTTAACATACATCCCAGCCACTGTAGCATATGATTTTTTCTTATTGTCAAGAATTTTTACCTTTTTACTTGAAGCACTTTAAGGCTTCTTTGGCATATTCAATTTGACAGTGTTACTACTCTTGCACTTTGGGACCATTATTAAGTCACTTAAGTGTTACTTGAACACAAGCGCTGTGATACTGAGACAGTCAATCTGATAACTGAGATGGCTACAAAATATCCAGTGGTGGGTAGCATATACAGTGGGGATAAGCTGGACAAAGGAAGGGTTCAAATTCCAGGCAGAAGGACCTGAATGATTGGAGATTTCATCATGATACTCAGAATGGCACACAATTTAAATCTTTTAAGTGGTTTATATTTGAAATTTTTTATTTATTATTTTTAGATCATGGCTGACTGCAGGTAACTGAAACTGCAGAAAATGAAACTATGAATAAGGAGACACCACTATATATGAAACTTGACCCTAGTAATTAATTATCAGGAAGAATAAAAAAGAAGGCAGTCAAGTTAGCAAAGAAGAAACAAGTCTAATCAAAAAACACAAATAGTACTACAATTTTTCCGTCAGCTGAAACAAATGCTAGGCAGCGTTTCAACAGTCCCACCGCACCCCAAATTCTGTTATTTGCTAAAAGGACCCAGAAGACCCAAAAGCAGGTTGTTCTTATGGCTAAATTTTATTACAGCAAATGATGCACTGTAAAAATTGTAGAGAAAACATATGCATTAGGCAGATTCCATAGATGTCAGGCATAGGTTTTAGAGTCTTTCTTCATCTCAAGCCACACAGAACATGCTTCTTCTCCAACAGTTACAGAAAGATTCCCTGGAATGTCTCTGCCCAGGGAATCCCAGTTAAGTGTCAGGGCCTGAGATGCTCGTGGAGTCTGGTTACATTAGTATACTCTTCTATGCCACCAGACAGGGCAAGTGAAACTCAGGACTTTAATAATAAAGTCAGGTTCATGTCATCAATCTTGATGTTTTTGCAAAGCAGTTCTGTCGAGCTGGTATGGCATGGTCCATTGCTTCAGATGTATACATCAAAATCATCAATCATTAACTTAAAGAATCTTCCACATACTGTCTTCCCAGGGTTTGGCCATGGTTGATTATAGTTCTAGGTTCCGATGGAGACATGCAGGGAACAAGCTACCAGACTTTCTGCGTTAACTCCTCAGAAAGAGTTAAGACAGTTGCAACCTATGAACTCCTGAAATGCGTGGACAACATGAAAGTCCTAAGATTCTAAGCAGGTGGGATTGAAAATCTAGCTGGATTTGAACAAGGTTGGGACCAATATATGAAGATAAGTGTCTCACATTATTAATAAGAGAAACTGGAATAAATTAGCCTCTAAGGAAGACATGAAGGAAGATCAACTCATGATCTCCTCTTAGTTGATGGATTGCACACGGTTTCAAACAATGCAATAAATCCTTTTGCACTTGTTATTCTAAAGGATTGTGTAGCAAGTTATCTTGCTGCCTTGCTTTAAAAACTCCGGTGGTGGTCTCCATTACACTTTGATTACTGGTAATCAAATGCTGCCTGATTTTCCGCCAGCCTCTCTCGCTAACATTTTCTGGTGTCCCTGTTACCCTCACTGACTACATCCTGCCACTCTACCTTCTCTCAGTTTCCCACACATGCCAAGCTTGTTTCCCACTGAGGTGCCCACACGATAGCTCTTCTCTCTGCTCTTCTTTATGGCTTTTTCTTGGCTGGCCTCTCCCTTTCTCAAAGATTTCAACTAAAATGCCACCTTTTCTGGGAAATCTTCTGTAATGACTCAATAAAAAGCCCCATTTCCCAAGCTTTCTATATCATTTTACCCGGTTTTATTTACTTTTGTGCCTGATAGTCACCTGACACTTTCTCACTTTACATGTGTCTATTTTCTGTTTTTTAAATAACTGAAATGCAAGGTCTCTGTGAGCAGATACTTTGTCTAAGCTGCTTTCTACTTTAATTCCTATTCCTATTGCCAGCATTTGGCTCATAGTAGGTGTTCTGTAAATATATGTTGAAATAATAAATTAAGAGTCCTATAAAGTCTGATTTTAAAGTTGTTTATAAGGTCTCTAGCCCGAGGCTACTGAGATCATTTCAGTCCATGTATCAGACATATCCTATACTCTGAGTGATTCCAAGTGTCATATTGAGATAATTGAATCGATGTGGTTCAACAAGTAGTCCACAGAACACTTGCATTAGAATTACCTTGTTGTCTTGATAAAAATGTAATTATATAAATTCTTCTTCCTGAAATGTTTATTTAGTACTTTAAACTGCAGCTCAGAGGTTTGCGTTTTGACGTGTTTTTCAGTGATTCTTAAGTTCACTGAAACAGAAGCTCTGGCTAAAATCACATAGTGATAATTGTCTATAGGGTCAGTGGCACAGTAAGTAAACTGCCTAGGCTGCAAAAGGTCTAAATATATGACAGTTATTGGTTATGTCAGTCAAAATAGCAAACAGAAGGAGATTCTCCAGTGATCAGTTCATTCAGGAATAAGCACTGCAATAGGAAAACGTGTGGGTGTTTTCAAGGAGGCAAAAGAAGACAAGGGTTTTTAAAAGTAAAATGAGGAGGGCTACGTAAATATTTTTGAAACAGTTATCCCTGGCTACAAGAATGAACAACAAGAATTGCCTTGGTCTAAGGTAGGACAGGCAGTTGCTGGGCAAATGTCCTTCCGGAAGTATTTTTTGTGTCGGGTTACAGTGGCCTTTGTGCAAAGTTGTGGTTTTGGCAGAATCTTTTGTGATAGCTCTTGTTATCAGGCAATCATGTGTGAGAATCTTCCCTTCATGGCCTTCTTAAACTCCATTTTGTCAGGGTTTGAGCCAAGTGATTCCATTTTAATTCTGAAAACTTTCACAGTTTTGAGCCAGAATGACAGTGAAGCAGGTCTTTTTTTCTTTTCTTTTTTTAAGTATTACTTGATTTTTGAAGGTCATAGGGCACAGTATACTCCTGCCTCTAATTCTTAGTCGACATGAAAAGTTGAATTTTTAAGCATTCTAAACTCCAATTTCATCTTCTGTGTAGCAAGAATAGAAATATCTAACTTTCAGCATATTTTTTTTATTTCTTATTAAATTTATTTTTTAACTCTTATTTTAAGTGCACGGGTAAATATACAGGTTTGTTACATAGGTAAATTCGTGTTACAGGGTTTGTTGTGCAGATTTTGTCACCCAGATATTAAACCTACCATTTACTGGTTATTTTTCCTGATTCTCTCCCTCCTCATACCTTCTACCCCCTGGTAAGCCTCAGTGTCTGTTGTTCCCCTTAATGTGCCCATGTCTTCTTCTTATGTAGTTCTCATTTATAAGTGAGAACATGTAGTGTTTGGTTTTCTGTTCCTGCATTAGTTTGCTAAGGGTAATGGCCTCCAGTTTTATTCATGTTTCTGCAAAGGACATGATCTTGTTCTTTTTTATGGATGCACAGTATTCTGTGGCATAAATGTACCATATTTTCTTTCTCCAGTCTACTATTGATGGTCATTTTGTTTGATTCCATGTCTTTGCTACTGTGAATAGTGCTACAGTGAATATATGTATGCATGTGTCTTTGATAGAATAATTTATATTCCTTTGGATACATACCCAGTATTGGGATTACTGGGTTGAATGATAGTTCTGCTTTTAGCTCTTTGAGGAATTGCCATATTGCTTTCCACAAAGGTTGAACTAATTTCTACTCTCGCCAACAGTATATAAGAATTATATTTTTCTCTGCAACCTCACTAGCATCTATTACTTTTTGACTTTTTAATAATGACCATTCTGAGTGGTGTGAGATGATATCTCATTGTGGTTTTGATTTGTATTTCTCTAATGATCAGCGATGTTGAGCTTTTTTCAAATGCGTATTGGCCACATGTATGTCTTCTTTTGAAAAGTGTTTGTTCATGTCCTTTGCCTACTTTTTAATGTAATTTTTTTTTGTAAATTTGTTTAATTTGCAGATGCTGGATATTAGACCTTTGTCAGATGCATAGTTTACTTGCAGCATATTTTAAAAGATAAATGAGATAATGCAAAATACTTAGCACAGTGCCTAATAAAAAGTAGCTTGTGAAGTGGTAATTTTAAAATAACAAGGTTTTGTTAGTAAGATTTCAAGCAGGCAGAAACCAAAGACTTTCTAAATAGACTTACCAAGTAAACAGAAAGCTTAGGGGAAATGATACAAATAAAGATAGAAGCTCTTTTGTTGCTTGTGAAACACACATGAGGGCTTTTATACTTGGAGCACCATAACTATTCCGACTTCTTGTCTGGCTGTCTTTCTTATTAGACTTTATATTACCTTATGCTTATTCTTTATGAATACTAACATCATTTGGGTCAAAAGCCACACCTTTGTGGTATCCATTTCATAGTACTTATCACATTGTACTGCAGAATCTTTCAGTTACCCTTACTAAACATCCTAAGACAAAGAAGTTGTCCATTTGTGTTTATATCTCAAGCATGTGTTACAGTTTTTGACACATACTAGATATATACTAAAAATTTGTTAAATGAAGAATGAATAATGCTCAAAGAAATGTTTGGTCTGGACTGTCTTCTGATCTGACTGGGGACTCAACTAGAAAGCCATGTTCTTGAGAAGTTAGTAATGACGTATTCTTTTTCATTTTAGCAGGTTTTATCCTCTCAGGATTAAACTCCTCCCAAATTAAGAATAATGATTTAAACCCGTTATAAGAACTTACTGTAAATCACTTTTCTCTACCCTAGAAATGAATACTTTTAAATTCAGGAATCCACCAGGCATTTTTCCATGCACTGATGAATGCCATGATAGTGACATAAATAACTAAATAGCAGAAATATCTGCCTTCATGGATCTATCATTTTAGAAACAAAAGAAAGGACATTGCATTCTTACAACCAGCTCATCTTTCTCTCTCCCTCTATCTTTATAGTAGTTGAACATGCCAAAATGTAAAATTACATTTCATCCTGTAGACAATCTCAATGTTTGAAACTTGTATGTAAGAAACAAGTGAAGAAATGATCATCAAAAGAAGAGATAAAACATTGAGTAACCTTTGTTTAAATTTCCACAAAGCCTCAGGTTTTATCACAGTATAAAAGCCACTGATGTAATGTTTGTTTGATTTGCTTAGCAGGAGCACAATGCAAAAATTCCTTGAGCAGGGAAAACAGCTGGTTTGCCAAATCTGCACATTTGGCTGTACAACTGGCTCTGTTGGTAGCTTCAGGCTAGCAATATTTTTTACTGACAATTTACATGCTGCTCCAGCCCAAGGTGTCTGAAATGAAGTCTTTGCATAAACACAGTCAGAAAAGAACTTGGCTCCCAACCCTGGTCAGATCTCCACTTTGAAAAAGAAATTCACACTGATCCATGGTAATGTGATAAGATTGAGTCTTTTCAACACAGATTTGCTATGCAAGCCCCATTGTTTTATGTGCATTATGTAAAATATAATGTCAATAATCCATATTGTCTGTCTTAATACCGTTATTCACATAACAGTATCGTGCCTACCTTAGCCGCTTTGTAATCCGGGAACCACACACACACATTAAAACAGAGATAACTGTGGAGAAACACGGTTGCATACAAATTCTGCTGTTCTGGCAGGAAGTCACTCCTCTGCTCCTCTCAGACAAAGCATTTTTAATTCCTTGGGATTTTTTTTTAATAATAAATACCATCATTTTCTTGGATCTCCAAATTTTCAGCTGCTTATAAGGCAGATTTCATCAAACTAATTAAAATTTCTTTGTGGATAATCACTTTAGGGCTTAGTTAACTTTTGGAGAATACATGAATATAATTGTAATTTTATCTGATTTCACTC
The DNA here is from genome assembly GCF_030222135.1 of Aotus nancymaae. Classification (NCBI taxonomy): domain Eukaryota; kingdom Metazoa; phylum Chordata; class Mammalia; order Primates; family Aotidae; genus Aotus; species Aotus nancymaae. Next base: position 9,246,977 of record NW_026988460.1, read on the forward strand.
TAATGTGGAATTTAAAAAGCACATTTAAAACCAAATATAAGAATGGTATACACTGTCTAGGGCTTGCATTCCATTTTGTTGAACAATTGATTTTCCATATTATCCTTAGGTCCCAGGGTACAATGTGTAATACATCAGAGCGAGATTTAAAGTGAACTAGAAAAATAATTGCATTACATAGAAACTCTCTAGGGTGGTAACATTCTATTATATCCATTAAAATTCAGAGATTGTTAAAGTAATCAGAATTATCACAACTATCTTTAAATTGGGAGAATAGCAAATTAAATTGTGGGAGGTTCTGAACAAAATATTTTTTTCGTTTAAAAAATTTGGAACAATCACAGACCAACACAAAAATTACAAGTACAGTAACAGAACTTTCTCCTGAGCCATTTGAGAGTAAACTGCTGACCCAATGCCGTATTACCACCTAGTAGCCTATAAACAAAGACATTCCCTGCATCACCTCAGTATACTCATCACAGTTGGGAAATTAGAACTGAAAAATTACTGCCGTCTAATCTTCAGAACTCATTCAAGTTTCATCAATTGTCTCAACAATGCACTTTATAGCCAAAGGATCCAGTTCAGAATCACAAGCTACATTTAGCTATGATGTGTCTCTGATGTTGTTGAGTGTGCAGCAATCTCTTTGTCTTTCCTTGAATGCATGACTTTGACACTTTTGAAGATCACAGCTTGGTTCTTTTTAAAACCATTCTTCAATTTAAGTTCATGTTATGGTGCTTCATAATTAGATTTAGACAGTGTGTCTAGACAGAGCATCAGTGAAGTGATGCTGCGTTCTTCTGATTGAATCCCTTCATATCATGTGATTTCCATTTATTTGTTCATTTTGACAACTTGATTCACTTGGTGTCTTCCAATTTTCTCCATTGTAAAGTTACTTTTCCCTGTTGTAATTAATATTTAATTGGGAGGGACTTAAAAGTTGTATAAATAGTTAATTGTTCACAAAACTTTCAATGAATTCCTTTATTTATATTTGTATGGACTCATGGATTCCTGTTTTATCCAATTGTTTACAATCTATTGCTATGCTCGTTTATTTTCATGCTATATGGTCTCAGATTTGGCCAATGAGAATTCCTTCTATCTGGCTTCTTTACCCTCTTGACCATTTTTTTGAGTGCTTTCATATTTTCTGGCATAATGAGATGTTTCAGGACCACTTTGCACTTTCTCTTTCTCAGCCATGTATTTAACCATTTCTTCATGGAGCTCCAGAATGATATTTAGAAGCCAAGGTCTGTGTGCTAAATGTGCTTATTGGTATTGGTGTGTCACCATTCCCAGGCCCTTGAGTGAAAAGAGCTATGCAATACACATATTCATACACAAAGCACAATCATGTTTTTATCTACATTTATTTGCATTCCTGACATATATACATTGAAAACCAGGAGTTCACAGCAATATTTACAATTTCAGTCCAACATCCCAGAGTTCGATCTAGTTTTTCCCCTTTCCATAATTGTATGTCCATGTCTCTGATAGTGAGAAAACTATATCCCATTGTTTTTAATTGATTTAATTCTTTGATTAGTTCCTCAGCATCTAATATCCTGCTTTTGCTGTTACCTTCTCTTCAGCATGAGTACCCTCCATGCCCTACTCTGACACTATGATTGGTGTTCCTGTATGTGAACACGGTCATCACCCTAGTTGGCCCTTCTATCTTCATCAAACCACACTTCTGCACCGGTGGTCTTCTTAACCCAGCCAGGCTTCAACATTCCCTGCAAAATTTCCTCCTACATAGACATCCTGGGGCACGCTTCACTAGAAAAATTTGGCTCCCTCCCATTTTTGGCACAGATGTTTACTTTGTTCTATTCTACATAAGGATTAAGATTAAATTGATATACAGGAGAAGGAACAGGAAAGGAGGGGAAAGGAAAGGAGAGGGAAAGGAAGAATGAACGAGGAAGAGCTAAGACATCTTTTCAAGTTCCAGTTTATCCCAAGATATTATTATATATTGGCAATATACAACAGAATGTCATAATGCATTCACATTTCAATTTGATCATGTACAAAATTTCTATAACCTTGGATGCACCCATATGTCCCTAAAAAAGATCAAATATGTGATTTTTCTTTAACTTGTAACAGTGAATATTTAAGTTATTCACATTGCTTTTATTTTGCCAGCTCAGTGTCAAGAAGTCATTTAGATGGCAGACCTCAATGTGCATTTTAACACTAAACCATGAAAATATATACTCACTAGAGTAAGTCTAAGCCATTATTCAGAGACATTTTAATTTCCATAGTTCATGTTGACATCTATCTCACAAATACCAAGAAACAAGTCTCCATTTTTGCAACATTGGTTCATTGTAATATGTAAAAAAAAATAACAATTAAGAGCAAATACTGCCATAATTTACAACATGATGATTTATTTTCAATGGACAGCAGCATGTTATAAAGCAATTTATCATGTCAAACAAAGCCATAATATTTCAGAATGGGTCATTTAGTATATTATATTATGGTACTTTACTTACTAGAGCTTTGAAACTATTATGAAATTTTCTCAGCCAGCTCTTTTTTCTTTACAAGAATCCTTGTTTTTGTTTTTGTTTTTACATTTCCAGTGAAGTGAATCTATTTCAATATTTAATCACTGTCTGAGTTTAGCAGGTATAAAAAATTTATGGTTTTATCTCATTATTAAAATATTTACATAGTGCTTTTTTCTTTGTTAGTACCTAGGCTGAATTAAAAAATAAAAGAAGAATGATAAAATAGGTAAGAAAAGGAGAGTGTCATTTTCTGTTTAATTCTCCTAGATTGTTGAATGAGATTTTTGGATGAAACATACATAGACTTTAGAATAAAGTTAGATTTGAATGTGATTAGTGCCAACTTCGTGCTATCTAAAAAAGAGTTTATTTTATCAATTATAACTGTTTCTTACGAGGTCAAGTTCTTGATTTGTGATTTCCTTTTATTGGGTTTGGAGATCCTTACTAAATACGTTATTAGGAGACAAAAGCTCAAATCCTTTGGCCTTCTTAATACAATAGCATTTCATTTTAATTTAAATTCAGCTCATAAAATATCTCTGTCCTTTTATAAACAAGGTGAAATGATGAATTCAGTTCAGCCTACTAAAAAAGTGTTCATAGAATTAAAATACTTGCAAAGTATTTTAATCTCTCAACACATCTGGCAAGTTTTTTGGTTTTGTATGATTATGTTTAGTTTTCTTTTGTTTTGAAAAGGAGTCACCCAGGCTGGAGTGCAGTGGCACGATCGCAGCTCACTGCAACCTCTGCCTCCTGGGTTCAAGCTGATTCTCCTCCCTCTGCCTCCGGAGTAGCAGGACTACAGGCATGTGCCACCACAAATGGCTAATTTTTGTATTTTTTGGTAGAGACTGGGTTTGGCCATGTTAGCCAGGCTGGTATTGAATTCCTAACCTCAAGTGACCCTCCCACCTCAGCCTCCCAAAGTGCTGGGATTACAGGCATGAACCACCATGCCCGGCCACATCTGACAAGATTTAAGAAAATACCCCAGTCACTGAGACAATTCAGTTACCTCTGGCCATCTGCTGTACCCATCACAGCTACTTGGATTGCCTGGGTTACTTTTTGATTCATAAGCCATAAATCATCATAGTTCCTAATTGACCAGCTATTACTGATGAAGAAATAAAACCACATTTAGCAAACCTCTATCCTTCTCAACAACCACTGAAGCAGCAGTCTCCCTATCTACATACATGTCCCCTGTATACTTCCTTGTTATTGTTCCATTTTCAAGGGTTGTCATTTTACAAAAACTAAAAGACTTTTTTTCTGTCATTCTTTATCCCCCAAATCTTCTAAACTTATGTAAAACATTTTAGCCATACCACAGGCTTCATTTGGTATTTGTATTGTTGCTGGTATTGGCACACAAGAAGTGAAATACTATCTGAGAAAGTGCTGTGTAAAACAATAGGACTTTGCTACTCTTTAGAATGGGTGAGGATTTGAAGTGAGTGAGATTGTGGTGTTCATGCAGTTGGTAGACTCAAATCATGATGGCTCCCTGCTGAGGAATCCTTGGTCCTGATTCACCTAAATTTTCTAGCTGCGTTCCCTCTTCTCACTTCGGTGCTCTCTCAGGACCTGAGGAGAAACTCAACCTTATTTCCAATCTTTCTTGTCTCTTCCACCAACCACTTGTTTAAATTCTCCAGTACTATGACCTATTTTCTTGGGACCCTCCTTTCTAAAGCAACAGTTGAGTATTTCCTGATTATTGTATTAAAGGATGCAAATGTATGAATGGATGCAACTGTATTTATGGGGTCAGATGTAAAGAGACACTGCCTTAAATTACAGAAGGGATCCTAATAGTGGCCATTTCAGGCCAGGTCTACCAATACTAGGACAACAACATACTTCTGAAAGACTCAACTTTGCTACCAATAATAAAAGCCAGTCCAAATAGAACAGACCATTTTACGTAAAAACCATTTTCGTTTAATAGAACGCAGTTTTGTGCCCAGCTGAGTCAGGAGAGCCAGAATGCCTGGGTTCAACTCCTGACTTTGAAAAAATTACTTCACCCTACTGTGCCTCATCCTCCTCATCTAAAAAACGGAGAATCAACAAATTAGACATGTAAGAACAATGTCTGAAGCTTTTATTTTTAGTGTCAGAATAAAATCTTTGTTTAAAACCAGGGGGGAAGCGGTTTAATACAAGACCCAATATGCAAATCCTGGCCATCTATAACAATAGGTGAGGTGTTGGCAAAGATGCTTTTCTCCTCAGTGCCCTAGACTTTTTTCATCTGTAAAACTAGGATTATCATGATACCTACTTCATAGTTACTAGAAGATTAAGGAAATATGTATAAGAACACCTTATCATCATCTGCCCCATAGTAAGAGCATAACGAACATTAGCTGTAACAATAGAAATACCTGAATTCAAATAGTATTATTGTACTTTATTAATTAAGGTACCCAAATTTGTATAAGAGAGAGAGTAACAATAAGTATTTCTACTTTATGCATTGCATTGTCTTTTAGCCCCTACTTTTTACTTGCTTTTAGAGAAAAGCAAAAATAAATCAAGTAAATAACTCCCTTTTTAATATAAAAGGCATTATACCAAAAGCAATATGGATAAGGGAAAATACAGGTGAATTCATTCAAAATGCATTAACTTCAGAATTGGTTCTGATAGGGCTAATTGTAAAAGTCTCTTTTTACATGTGTTGTGTTCATGGGTGGTAAACACTGCTCTAATAAAAAAGGACCCCATGCTAAGCACTGTGGATGCTCTGCCAGAACGAGTTTGTGTGGCCATACTAACAGCTGAAGCATTAAGTTCTTACATTGGGTTAGAAAGCAACATTTCTCCCAATTAATGAGCCAAAGAATATTTCTGTTTCCTGAAAGTAAATTATGACCCACAAATTATGAATTCAAATGAAATATTTGCCATTGACATGAACAAAATTTTACTTTATTTTTATTTTAAATTCATTTTAGTGGTAGAATGGAACACGAAAGGCAGACACCCATGGTTTGAAGGCCTCTGTCGGTAGTGAATACATTGCATTTGCTGTTGGACTCAGGAAAATAAAAATAATTTCCTGTTGCTGCTGCTGCTACTCTACTACAACTACTCATATTTCTTCCACCTAATGCTGATTAATCTTTTATGATGTACTAGCTAGGCACTTTATGTGTATTAACATATTTAATTATCACAACAACCCTATCATGGAGACTCCATTATTAATTCCATTTTAAAGATAAAAAGTCTGGCCAGGTGCAGTGGCTCACACCTATAGTCCCAGCACTTTAGGAGGCCAAGGTGAGCAGATCATGAGGTCAGGAGTTTGAGACCAGTCTGGCCAATGTAGTGAATCCCCATCTCTACTAAAAATACAAAAATTAATCAGATGTGGTGGCATGTGGCTGTAGTCTCAGCTACTCGGGAGGCTAAGGCAGGAGAATAGCTGGAACCCTGGAGGTGGCGGTTGCAGTGAGCCAAGATCGCATGACTGCACTCCAGCCTGGGCGACAGAGCTTTTCCAAAGACTCCCATAAGAAAACATCAGATAGTCTGACTCAAAAGTATTTTTATGCTGTACCATGTCTCTATGTTAAAGTTGAGGCATTCTGAAAAAAAAATTGAAAATTGTTCTTACTCAAATTTTTTTCTGTCTTATTCCTTCTAACTGGACAAGTACTTATACCTCCAAGTGTAATATGTGTATATGTGTGTGTGTAAAATTTATAGCTTGAGACAATGATGTCTATTTTCTATTTAATGGTATGTGAAATCAGCTGGCTGTCTTGGTCTAGTAGTTGAGACACAGGTGCTCACATTACAAAATAAATAGTGGCACAGATTGAATGGGCATTTACAGTAGCATGCACTGGGAAGAGTGAAAGAAAGGTGGAGACACTATAAATTAAATGCCTTCACCTTAGCAGAGATATCTGTTGTCAGGCGTCATGGGCTCATGGAATAAGGCTGCTCTTGCTTCCTAGAAGGTTGTCTCTATCTTCTTAATTAATTACTTGATAGTTGTACAAAATGTGCAAAAATGTGTCCTTGTCTCAAAAACAAAAAGAATGGCGAGATAGACATGGAGGATGAACTAGCATCTCTTGGAAACTATTAGTACCTAATTTGTCCTGAACAAAGATATTTGTGAGGTCCAAACCTACTGGTGCCCTATTTTTCTGCACCCTCATGGTAATTAGCATGACTTTCACAAATTAAAGAAAAAGTTGTCCAGTTGACAAGGAAGCTGAAGGTGGTGAAGACATAACGTCAGACTACAGCATTTCAACCCAGAGCTTAATTCTGAAACTCTCTCCCATCAATGTAAAATTTTTCATCTATAAATTCCCACATACAAAGAAAGAGGAAAGGGAAAGGAAACAGCCTTTTTAGCCAGGGCAATTTATTAGCATTGCTCGAGTCTGTGCAAGAATGTAAACTAGGACTTTTGTGAAATGTCTTCTAATATATTCAAATCAGTTCTTCCAAATCCTCATGTTCTTTTTGAGCTGATTTAGTTGCACATGGCTCCTGGGAAAAAACCAGGAAGACGGTTTGTGAACTGCATACATCTGTAATCCAAGTGATAGCAATTTAGTGTGAAATGTTTGACAAATATTGGCACGCTGATTATTTACCAAAAGCTATTCCTACTTTTGAATCAAAAGCGGACAATTTATTAGTTAAATTGGGATATAAAGGCTTCATTACACTGTTATTATTAAAATAGGAGAAACCACCTGTTTCTTGCATCTTACTCCCATCCAAGGTTCTCATTAAGAATAAAAAAAAAGTTGTAATCAAGCTGCCACAAAGGGGAAATGAATCATTCTATATGTGCTCTGTAAATTATTAAATAGTTGATAAAATAGGACCATGAAGACAAAATTCATGATAGCTATTGACATACATACACACAAAATTCCTTAGTTAAATAACTCTGTATATAATTTCCAAAAGCCACCATTGCCTCTATTTTCAATCCATTCTGACTAAATGGTATTATAATAGCTAATAACTGTTAAGCACATAGAATATGCCATGAAAAAGTTTGGTAGAAATTGATGGATTTAATCCTCCAAAGAGCTCTATTTAAAGAGTAATATTATTACCTCCACTTTTACAGAAGGTAAGACTGAGGTACAGGGTAGTTAAGAAACTTGTCCAAGGTCACACAGAAGTAATCACCAGAAGGGAGGTTGGGACTCCAAGCCTTCATTCTGAACTTTAACAAAATGGGTTAGGCTTTCAACAAATTTTAAAATGAGCTCAATGACTATTTTCTAAATGTGGAATGACAACCATGAAATTCATTACTTTGGACTCTATTTAGACCTCCTCTGTCAACGTAATAACTTGTTTTTTAAAAACATTCATATAACTATATTTTCATTAGGTTATTGCCTATACAATGACTTCTAAAAAGCATGGAAGAAAAAAAACAGTTAAATTTTATAAGAATGTTTAAGTTAAATTTTATAAGAATGTTTACAAATGTGTAGGAATAGCAGAGGGTGGATATTTATTTAGACAGCCAGTCTCACTCTTTTTTTCCCTAAATATTCACTTCTTTATAAGACGTTGGTCTCCTTTAAACTAACAACTAGAATGATTCAAGAAAAATGCTAGCGCAGCACTATCAGCAATATCATTTTTTTTCCCTGAGACAGAGTCTCGCTCTCTCACCCAGGGTGGAGTGCAGTGGCACATCTCTGCTCACTGCAACCTCTGCGTTCTGGGTTCACACAATTCTCCTGCCTCAGCCTCCCAAGTAGCTAAGATTATAGGTGTTTGCCACCACGCCCAGCTAATTTTTTGTATTTTTAGTAGAGACGGGGTTTCACTATGTTGGCCAGGCTGGTCTTGAACTCCTGACCTCGTGATCTGCCCACCTTGGCCTCCCAAAGTGCTGGGATTACAGTCATGGGCCACCACGCCCGGCCAGCAATGTCTTAATGATATCGTATCGTTCTAGGAAGGTAATTCAGAAATGAGCTGCCTTCATTGTCCATCATGCCCTATTTAATCCCTAAAATCTTTGACAGAACTATTTAGCCAATGTGAACACGTCCTTATAGTATGGCCCATTCCTTCTTTGAATAGTTCTAATTATTTTAACATACCTCTTACATGAAACCAAATACTACTTTCTTCATATCCCATATATTCTTCTCTTTCTTGAGTGTGTGGGACTGGTAACATCTACCCCAAGGAATCCAGCAAAGGTGATGAGATGCTACTTCTGTTTCTATGTTATATAGGATTGTGACATCTGTCTTGCTGCGAGACAGGGTCCCTTACTGGCATTGAGGAAGCAAGCTGCCAGGCTGTGAGATGCCCTGTAGAGGGGACAGCATGGTGGCTTTTAGCCAACAGCCCACAAGAGACTAAGGTGCTTTCTCCAACAGGCTGCAAGGAACTGAATTTTGTTAACAAAAACATGAGCTTGGAAGCAGATCCTTCCCCATCAAAATCTGAGATGAGACTCCCATTTTGGCTAACACCTTCATTGTTGCATGTGAAAGATCATGACACAGAAGATGCAGTTAAGCTGTCCCTGGGTTCCTAACTCACAGAAACTGTGAGACAATAAAATGAGTTTTGTTTTTAGTATCTAAATTTGTGGTGATATTGTTAGGCAGCAATACAGAACTAACAACTATGTATCACAGTTTGAGTGCTAATTCCCCTTAAGAATCTTCATTAAAAATAATAAAATTATATTGGTATTATTAGTTCTATCACAATAACCATAGAGTCAGCTCTTTACTGAGTATCTACTATGTGTCAGACAGTTTCTCTTCACTAGATTCTTCCCCCCACCCCCTTTTTATTAAAGTTGTGGGATACATGCACAGGATGTGCCAGTTTGTTGCACAGGTAAACCTGTGCCATGGTGGTTTGCTGCACCTATCAACCCATCACCCAGGTATTAAGCCCAACATGCTATTTTTCCTGATGCTCTCCCCACCACCCTTCCCCAGCAGACCCAAGAGTATGTTGTTCCCCTCCCTGTGTCCATGTGTTCTCATTTTTCAGCTCCCACTTATAAGTGAGAACAAGCGGTGTTTGTTTTTTTCTGTTCCTGTGTTAGTTTGCTGAGGATAATAGCTTCCAGCTCAATCCATGTCCCTTCAAAGGATATGATCTAGTTCCTTTTTATGGCTGCATAGTATTCCATGGTATATACGTACCACATTTTCTTTATCCAGTCTGTCAATGATGGGCATTTGGGTTGATTCCGTGTCTTTGCTATTGTGAATAGTGCTGCAGTGAACATGTGTGTGCATGTATCTTTACAGTAGAATGATTTATATTCCTTTGGTTATATACCCAGTAATGGGATTGCTGGATTGAATGGTATTTCTGTCTTTAAGTTTTTAAGGAGTCTCCACACTGTCTTCCACAATGGTTGACCTAATTTATATTCCAACCAACAGTGTAAAAGTGTTCCTTTTTTTTTTTGCAACCTTGCCAGCATTTGTTTTTTTTTTTTTGACTTTTTAATATTTGCCATTCTGACTGGCAACTTCACTAGATTCTTTACACAAATCATCTCCTTTGTTTTCATAACAACCTTAAAAAAAGGCATTATTAGTATTTCTAGTTTGAGAAACTGATGGTGAGAGAACACAAGTAACTCAATGTCATATGGCTAGGGTAAAAAGAAGCTGCAATTAAAGCCAAGCCTTTTCACTGTGCCTTGCTGCTGCCTAATTCATTGGTTGAAATAAACAAAAATAAAAATTTGAATTTAATTTTTTTAAAAAAAGCAGGGATGGGTACAGTGGCACACATCTGTAATCCCCGTGCTTTGGGAGGCTAAGGAGGTAGGATCACCTGAGGTCAGGAGGTCCAAGTTATAGTGAACCACGATTGCATCACTGCCCTCCAGCCTAAGTGACAGAGTAAGACCCTGTCTCTCAACAACAACAACAACAATGCCAAAACATTTATTAATATTTAATGTTATTAAAATTTTTCTCTGTGGCAAACATGGTTCTAGGCCTCAGACGGCTACTGGCATATCACAATCATGGGTTGGCACATCATATATTTGGATTTGGATGGTTTTCTTCTCATCGCCACTACCCCACCCTCTATCCCTCGTCAAGTCTTATCTGCAGTGGACTAAACTTTCCCAATACTTCAGCCACTTTCACCATTTCATATAGAATATTTCCTTTTCTCCTTTTTAAATTTTTTGCGGGGGACGGTTTTACTTTGTCATCCAGGTTAGAGTGCAGTGGTACCATCACAGCTCACTGCAGCCTTGACCTCCCAGGCTCAAGTGATCCTCTTGCCTCAGCCTCAGCTGGTACTACAGGCATACACCTGGCAAAAAAAAAAAAAAAAAAAAAGAATTGTAGGCTGGTCTTGAACTCCTGACCTCAAGTAATTCTCCCACCTTGGTCTTCCAAATTACTGAGATTACAGACATGAGCCACCACAATCAGCCTACAATGTTTCCTTGAATTACTTTTACTTTTATTTTGGCTTCTTCTCAGTATTTCTAAAACTTTCATTTTTGATATCTTTTTAACAATGTGATATCTTAACCAAAACATAAAATTGAAATACTACATGCAAAACTAATACAAATAAAAGAACTTGCCAATATTACAATGGATATTATTTTCCTTTTAGAAACTGACATATCAAATTGACAATATAAATGAGTGAGGAAATGGAATATGAAGAATAGGATTAATAAACTGCATACAACTAACAGGTATATCTTAATTTTTTAACTCTAAAAAGTAAATAAATAACACATATTTTAAAACACATTTTAAACTGACATAAAATGATCATTAGATCAAAAATACAAATCTCAATATAGTTTCCAAAACAGAAATGATATAGACTTAAAATTGAATCAAGTAGTAACAAAGTTAGAGAATTAAAAACTAAAGAATCATCAAATATCATGTCTTGAAAGATTATAACACACACTTCTAAATATGTCTTGAAATAATTAAGCATATGTATGTATGTATGTGAGCCTGTCTCTGTGTGTTTATATAAATGACGTTGCTAACTATTTGGAAATGTAAAGTGTTAAGAGCATTACAACACCCCTTGTAGAATGAAGTTAAGGTGGCATCAAGAAAACACTTCCAATGGTAAGAGCAAACACGGATAATAGAAAAAAAATAAAATAACACAAGTATAAAGTAAGTTTAGAAAGGCAGGGGCACAACAAAAGAAAATCAACTGGGTGGGTACCTTAATAAAGATAAAAGTGTAAATTAATCATACTATATAAAATGGAATGCCCCCAAAGAACATGAGAGACTACCTGCCATTGACAAGGACAAAATATCTCCCTCTGGGGTCTAAATTTGCTGGTGCCATTGGTCACATTTTTGTTAGATTCCAGGATATTGTTGCCCTGTCTGTTGTAAACAGAGACAAGCATAGTGACTCTTCAACTGGTATTTTTTTGACTTGGTATCCAATTGGTTGTTTGAATACCAATATATGGGGAAAGCTTAAAAATAAGTGTTCTGTCCCACAATGAATTTTAAATCCCAGGTATTTCAGTTGTTAAAGACCTTCCTTTATTATCACCCATGAAAATTAGTATTCAAAAAGAATTTTTAAAACCAATTATTCTTAAGTTTGATAATCATAATTTGGGGGATGAATTTTCAACAATCATTGTTCCCAAGATATTTCCACAGAATACATTGGTGCTATTAAATGCTTTTATATATCTATTTCCCTTCTCAAAAGGTCTTCCTTGAAGACATTTTTCCTACAGAGACATTTCACTTTAACATGAAAATCATATTGTGTCTCTTCTAGAATATTCGCAGATGATTGTCTTCATTTATCAGGAACACATTTTTAAACCATTTGCACTATTTCAGTTTTCCTTGTGAAGCAGAAGTATTCATCATACTAGTTGAGGCTTATATTACCCTGTAGCAAAGCAATTTATCATATCCCTACATCAGCAACTTCTTTGATTATTAAAATTCTCTTGCAGAGGTACACTTAGTTGCATACAAGCTGCTATCTAATGAATTTTCTTTATTATTTGACCTGAAGTGCAGGGGAACTATATATTAAGGCATATTATTCAAAAACAGCAATGGAGGATGCAGAACCAGATTAATTAAACTCATATCTGGAAATACCTTAGCAGAATTTGATACTTTGCATGTATATGCGAACAACCCTCAGGAAATACCAGTGTGAATCATTTTTTTCTCCTTTAGAAACAATTTTTATTTCCCAAATTTGTCTGCTGTAAATGGTAATTTGTGAAGCTCCAGAAGTATTGGTTCAATTTTGAATAGTAATTATAATTAAGGGGATGTGTAACTGACTCAAGTTACTAATGACCACTCTCTTCCTATTTATTCAATCTTATTTCACTTAATATTTATTAAGCATTCCTTTGTCAGCCTGACACTGTGCTGGTTTCTTTCAGAGATGTCAGAGGTTTATACATTGCTTCTGACTTCCGGGAGTTTGCAATCTAATTGGAGAGGGAAGATTCACCCATGGAAACTATATAGGCATCTAATTTCTCTTGCATATGATATCTCTAAAAGCCAGGTTTAGATTTACTATCCAAAAAATATGATTTCAGGTTTCCAAGGATAGCCAAAAGGATCACACCTCAATGTTCAATTCTTTACATCAATTCTGCTTGCATCATGGTGGCTAACTACCTATGAGACAAGACAATTGACATAATGATGCCCAGATTTTAGGAGTAGAGAAATAAACTGCACCTCTTAATGGTGGAGTGGCAAAAGATCCAGTATAAAAAGATAATGCATCCATCTCTGAGAGCCTTCCATTACAATTAAAACCAGAATTTCTGAAGGTGAAAGCAGAACAGAGAATTTTTTAAAAAGCATTTTAGGTGACTCCAATTTGTGACCAAGTTGAGGGCCAGCTATTTTGACCAGTGCTTCTCAAACTCTAGTGTGCATCAGAATCACCTGAAAATCTTGTTAACCTACAGATTTGTGAACCCCATCCCCAGGGACATTGATTCAATACTTGTGGGGTTAGGGTCTGACACTTTGTGGCTCTAACAAGCTCCCAGGTAATGCTGATGCTACAGGACCTTTATCTACATTTTGATTAGCATTCAGTTAAACCATGCTGCAAAATCAATTACATTTATGATATGTATGTAATATGCTTCTTTCTATTCATTTGGCTGAATTCCTGTTTGCAGTTGGTCAGTTTTACAAGTAGGAAAAGTTAAACTTCCCATAATATATACAGGGACCAATCTTACCATATGGCCAGGTAAAGGGGGTGAAGTCCCGCATCAACAGTTCAAAGTTGAATGTTTGAGCATCAGGGGACACTTGATACCGTCCCTGCATTAACCTTCTGCCTTGTTTCTTGTAACTTACTTCCTGGGCTCCCTCTATGACTCTTTTTTTCATCCTATGACTGTATTGTGGCTGTTTTATTCTTGGTACACCCAATTCATCCCTCTGTTCCTAGACTGGGAATTGAGATATTGCCTTGTTCTCCACATTGATTTAAAGAACTAAGCCTTCCCAGTGGCTTTCTGCCTGCCACTATTACACATCTAACTTGCCAACTTCATACTGTATTTGCCTCTTGGTTTTCTCTTTGTGCTGGTTGTTTTCCTTTGGTTCTCCCTATACCCACAATCCCCCTTTCTCTGCTCTATTCTTGCCTCAGAAGTTGATTTCATTTTATATATATATATATATATATATATATACACACACACACATATTTTTTAATTGCACTTTAGATTTTGGGGTACATGTGAAGAACATGCAAGATTGTTGCATAGGTACAGACATGGCAGTGTGATTTGCTACCTTCCCATCACCTATATCTGGCATTTCTCCCCATATTATCCCTCCCCAAATCCCCACACCCCGTTGTCCCTCCCCAGTTCCTCCCCACAGACCTCAGTGTGTGATGCTCCCCACCCTGTGTCCATGTGTTCTCGTTGTTCAACACCTGCCTTTGAGTGAGAACATGCGGTGTTTGATTTTCTGTTCTTGTGTCAGTTTGCTGAGAATGATATTTTCCAGGTTCATCCATGTCCCTACAAAGGACACGAACTCATCATTTTTTATGGCTGCATAGTATTCCATGGTGTATATATTGCATCCACAGGGATTTCTTGCTGCCTAGGTTTTATTTACCCTCTTGCTGTACAGGGTTTCCTATACACAAGTGGTTCTCAGAGTAAACTTCCTGGACCAGCAGCAGCATTACCATCAACTGGAATCTTTTTTCTTTTATTGAACTGTAAATCTGGGTGAGCGTGGTGGCTTATGCTTATAATCCAAGCACTTTGGGAGACTGAAACAGGAGAATTGCTTGAGGACAGGTGTTTGAGACCAACCTGGGCAAAGTAGCAAGAGCCCTATCTCTACCAAAAGAAAAGAAGGAAAGAAAGTAAAGAAAATTAAATAGAACTAAAAATTTGGTGACACCACCTCAAGACTAGTAAATCAGAAACTCTGTAGGTGAGACACAGCAATCTGTATTTCAACCAGCCTTTCTGATGACTCTGATGCGTGCTAACATTTGAGAACCACTGACATAGGATGCGGCCAACGCCAGGCATTGGCAGCAGATCTATATATAGACAGAGAGTAGGAGGTCTATTTCTTCCCTGCTCTAGGCTGCATTTTCTTACAGAGTTTGTATGCCTCCACAACTCACAGCTCTTACCAGGCAGCCTTTACTCCAAAGTTTTATTTCACTCTGGTCTCCAGTAGCATTATTTCCTCCTCTCTACTCTTCAAGCTTAAGAGTGGTAGCAGCTTCCTGCCATTGCTAGGGTCTAGGCCTCAACATCTATTTTTGTTTCCTTTAACCTGTCTACACATCTGTAAGTATTACTTTTCTTAATGTCTCCTAAACTGTTGATTAGATTCTGTTTCCTGCTGCCACCTTCAGGCGCTGCTGCCTTTCCTAGCCTTCTTTATCCTGAGTCCTCTCACCTAAGACCTAGGTCAAATCACAATGAATAATAAAGTTGGAATAAATGTTACTTACATAAAGGTTTGGTTTCTTACAAAGGCAGCCTTGAAAGCATAAAGGTGTTACAGTTCATGAAGCCAGAAAAACAGAGCCCTTCCTAGAGTTCCTGAAATCTCATTGCACAGGCAGCTTCTCAGTGAGTATGCACACACACTATGACACACATGTATTGTGTGTGCATGATGTATGTGCTGTGTATAAGTGTGCATGCATAAAAGGGATGGGGGGAGAAAGAAAGAAAGGAAGAAAGAAAAAACTGAGCATTAAGATTTTCTGGCAAAATAAGAAATGAAACCCTGCTAATCTCCTGGCCACTGCTTCAAATGTCAGAATACATTTGACAGAAAAAATCAATGGCGTCTGTTTTGAAGGGCTCTTCTTTTTGGGGAAAAGAAGAAAAAGGGAGACTTAGCAAGAATGTGGACTAGATCATAAACTCAGCTGGGTAGTAATGAAGATGGTATGCTTCCAACTTCAGTCGTCTTGCCTGGTCAGCAATGTTGTACTTTTTTATTGTTTGTTTTGTTTTGATTTTTTCCCTTTCTTTTTATTTGCATTTATTTGTTTATTTATTTATTTATTTATTTTGAAACAGAGTCTCGCTCTGTCACCCAGGCTGGAGTACAGTGGCTTGATTATGGCTCACTGCAGTCTTGACCTCCTGTGCTCAAGCAATCCTCCCACCTCAGCCTCCCGAGTAGCTGTGTCTGAGTAGTGGGACTACAGGTGCATGCCCAGCAAATTTTTAATTTTTTGTAGAGACTGGCTCTCACTATGTTACTCAGGCCGGTCTTGAATTCCTGAGTTTAAGTGATCTTCTTGCCTTGGTGTCCTAAAGTGCTGGGATTATAGGCATGTACCACTGCAACTGGTCTTGTTTCATTTTTAATCTTTTCAATGTGAGAGCCCTCAGGTGATCAGAGGTAAAAATAAATACACAGCATTTACCTTGAGGCAGGCCACAAGTGACAAAAAAATAAACAAGGCACCACAGGTGAGAAATGGTCTTAAACATACTCAGTTTAACTATGAGCTTGACTTTAGCTTAGGATCAAGGTAAGGAAGAGCTGTAGGTACACAAAGTTGATCTTCTAAACTTTTTATAATCAGGCCAGGTGTGGTGCCTCATGCCTGTAATCCCAGTACATTGGGAGGCTAAGGTGGGAAGATCAGTTGAGCTCAGGAGTTTGAGATGAGTCTGGGCAAAATGGTGAAACCCTGCCTCTACCAAAATACCAAAAAAATAGCATAGTGATGTGGTTCCATTACTCAAGAGGCTGAGGTGAGAGGATTGCTTGAGCCCAGGAAGTGGAGGTTGCAGCAAGCTGAGATGGTACCACTGCACTCCAGCCTGGGCAACAGAGCAAGACCGCATCTCAAAAATGAATAATAAAATTTCTATAATCAAAGCACTTTTTTCTGATACACATCACCAATACTTACAAAGGTAAAGACCCTTTCTCCTAAGAATAGTAAACAAAGTTGTTTTGATTATGATTCCCATTTCATAGGTGAGAAATTTGAAGGCAGGCAAGGAAAGCTCTAGCAGCAAACATCTAGCAGGAGATGCTGAGAAAAGGAAATTACTCTCGCAGTATGTGAAAGAATTATCTTTTACAGACTTGCATATGCCTTTTCTGAACAATCTATGTGTTTTTGCTTTCTTGTTTGTTTTATAATTAACCAGGATCTTTATATGTTTTTGCTTTGTTTGTTTTTTAATTAACCAGGGTCTTTATTTTAGCTTTAATCTGCACATGTTTCTTATGACAATGTATTTTAAAAAATTTTTGAATTGTAAAAAACACATAATATAAAATTTACCCCTTATCTATTTTTAAGTAATGTTAACTATATTCATGCTTTTGTGCAACCAATTTCCAGAACTATTCCATTTTCAGAAAACTGAAATCCTGTACATATCCCCCCTCCCTGTGTTTTTAAAGCACATGTCAAATGTCTTCTCTTTAAAAATTCATATTTTATGTTCTTGAGTGTTTAACTTCATCATGTATTATAAATAACCCACCAGAATTAATGCAGATTTTAAATAAATATTTCTCTCTACTAAGATACTTTTTTAAAACAAGTATTCTTTAAACTTTAACTCTGCAAAACCACATGTCTACAACAGTGAGCAAAGCAGATGTATTTTTCCAATGATGGGGCAAAACGTGTGATGCAGTGAGACTGACAACATTGAAAGTAATGATGATAATAAAACTGACTGGTACAGCACTGTGTATAATAAGGAGGAATAGCAATGCTGTAGATCCCAGGATTCTCAAGGGATTTTATGAAATGGTGCCTCTTAAGTTCAACCCTCAGATTTATAATTGAACAAATCAAGGACAGACTTTGCCCATCTGTTTTAATAGTATCTTCACCTGCTCTAGAGGCCTGGCCCCATGTAACCTAGCCCTGATCCTCAGAATCTTAGGGTTGCCTTTGGCAGATCCACTTTGCAAATCTATGGAACTGAACTGTGATCTGGGGCCAGGGGGAGTTGAATTGCAGGAGACATGAACTTCGCATGGTGTCTAATGGAGCCCAAGAATATGAACACAATTCTCAAATGACTCACCCCATTTGCTACTAAAGACCTATAGTCCTTCTCATATTACCATGGATAATTAATACTTGCTCCCCAAGCCCACATATTAGCCACTTTTTTTTTTTTTTTAAACAACAGCAACAAAACCTGGCCTTTGAGATATTTAAGAGCATAGGTAATGAAGTGAGGCTTCCAGGTTTCCATTGTGGCTTTCATACTTGTGTGACCTTGTGCAAGTTATATAATGTCAGTATCCTAATCTAGACTATTGGCTAAGCTAGTTGCTATACATAAAGATTGTAGAATAATTTCTGGGTCACTGTATAGGTCTCGTATTTTCTACTGGAGGCTCAGGGATTTGGTAAACTCCATACCAAGTTGTAGTCAGTGCCCTGCTATAATGTGTCATATTCCCTAATTCTAATTTATGTCCAGCTACACTCTCTTCTGATGTCTAGATTTACAAAACTTTTCATTCCACCTGGACAAAATTGCATGGAGTAGAAAGAAAAAACTCTCAGCAAGTAAAAATATTCTTGAGATAAAAGGGTTCTAAGCAGAGGGTCAGAACTGCCATTTTATAACCGGATCACTGGTCATAGGAAGGGAATTGGAGGGACAAGCTGGTTACCAAGGTTGTAAAGGGTGACTTTGCATCTACTCTTTTTCTTTAAGAGATTAAAGTGTCAAAGTGCAAAGACTTTCTTGCTAGGTATGTACCCAGCAAGAAAGTATTTGCACTTTGACACTTTAATCTCTTTCTGTAGCTGTATCTATTACACGCCAACGGTCACCAGACACTTTCTTCTACTTATCATTCATGATCCTTATCTATAGTAGATAATCTTCACGATTTCTCTCAAAGTGTCTCTAATTTTTGTAACTTTATATAGCAAAAGGCTGTCACAGCACCCATGACTTCCATATGTACATATTAATAGCATTTTAGTCTTCGCATATGAATTTAAAAGTCATATCCTCTAGAAAGCTTTGCTACCTCCTGCATCCTTGGTTAGGTCTGGTTGCTATACATTCTTACTGCTTGCATCCTGTACCTCTCTTTTATTGCACTAAATACACTTGTATGATTCATTGCATTTCTTCTCCATTAGACTCTAAGCTTCATGAGGGTATCATGTTTCTGTTTTATTTTTTTCTTCTTGTGCCAAGGACCATTCTAACTCCGGTCATATTTCCTAGTACCTAAAGTATACCTTGATTCTCATACAACATCAGCATTTTTAGATGTCTTCCAATTATTTTTTCTTTTGCGTTTTATTACTACTTAATGTTCCTGACTCTTATCTCTAGAGTTATTATGTAAGCCAGTCCAGATTGTGGTTAATGTTATGATATAATACAAAATGAATTCAAGAAATTCTTATAGAATGTTACCTGCAAAAGCTCCTGTGGCTTTGGTGATTAAACTGTAATCTCAGTTAAACATTTTGCTTTCCAATGTGGGAAACTTGCTTTGGCAAGATCCAAACAGAATGAACATAGATTCTAATAAAATATGTTCATGGGACTCATTAGTCCAGCTCCCTCGTCCCACTTGAATTTCCAGTACCTGTTAATTTCTACCAGCTTCTCTTATAGTTTTAAAGGTATCCATGGACTCTTATCTTAAACTATATACTTTCGTTATGTACCACTCCCAAAATTCTCCAAGGTTTATGCTCCAGATTTAAACAGAACATTTTTACAAGGCAATAATTTCTACAAATATATGATTTTATAAACACATTATCCCCATCTTTTAAGAGCTTTCCATAAAATTAAATATAAGAAAATGATTATTATTGTTACTCGTTGTGAATGAACCAAGCAATTGTCCTCTTTTACTTTTTAAAAATAAAAACATCAACAATAATGTTAACAATTAGCATTTACTCAGCACTAAGGTATATATGAGCTTTATAATTTTAATGTATAAATTTCATAATAATTGTGCAAAGTATTTGCTATTATTTCTATTTACAAATTAAGAAATTCACCTGCATGAATTCAAAACTCATCCAAAATGAATTAGTTGTTAAACGAATAAATATGAATTCAAAACTAGGTTCTTCTGGGTCCAGAGCCCATGTACTTTCAGTAAATACTAGCTCAAGTATATAAAAATTATTTAAAGTTGGAAAAAGAAAACCTTTGCTTGAGTCCCTTGTAAAAATTCACAAATTACACAAACATAGTGACTTGATGTTAGCTGAGCATGCACACAGTCTGAGCAAAGAAATGAGATTCACTATCAAGCTGTGGTTTCTATGGTGTCTTTTCACAGAATGGAAGAGACAATCACAGAATTTTTATGCTGTCTTGAAGTAGTGCCTGATAAAGCCCCATCACTTAATTTTTTTCCCATTACTATTCTGAACTTAAAATGCAAAGAACATAAACAAATACAGCTGTTATGAAAAGAGAACAGACTTTTCCTTCCCCCGTCTCCCCACCCCTGCTTCAAGATTTGAAATTTTAAATTTATAATTGGTGAAGAAAATTAAAACTCTTAATTATAATAAGGTAAGGCAACAACCAAGAAAAATACGTGCATGGGCTATCCCAGTGAAGAAGTTAATCATTTTTCTAAGTGCAAAATAAAACTACAATTAAATAAATGTTGAGTAACAAAACATTTAATATAATAGTTAATGTTAGAAGTCATAATGGTTGGGAATCAGTTCAACTGCAAGAAGCAGAAAAACCAATCACAAAATACCTTAAAGCAGTTGTTCTGTAGATGACTGACATTAGAATTACCCAGAGAACACTTAAAGGTACCAATTCCCTGGCCCCAGCCCCTCTTTCTTTCTGATGAAATTGATCTTTTTGAGGACTCCATCATAAGTATTTTCTGTGAGTTGATGTGTTGGTTATCTATTGCTGCATAACACATTATCTTACACTATTTTGTAGGCCTGGAATCTAGGTGTAGCCTAACTGGCTCCCTCTGGCTTAGGCTGTCTCACAAGACACTAATAAAGGTATCAGCTGGGACTGACGTCATCTCTAGGTTGAACTGGGGGAGAATCTGCTTCTGAGTTCATTCATATGATTGTTGGGTAGCCACAATCCCTGTGGGCTGTTGGCCAAAGACAACAGTGTTTTGTGCCCTGCAAATCTCTCCAGAAAGAATCTTGCTTTGGCAAGATTCAAACAGAATGAACATAGGTAATCCAGAAAGCAGGTCACAGCATCAACTGGTTTCCCTTGAATAAGCAAGAGAGGGCTCCCAGAATGGAAGCCATCATCATTTGTAATCTAAATCTTAGAAGTGACATCCCATTACTTTAGAAGTGTTCTATTCAGTAGAAGTAAGGAACCCGATCTAACCTACTCTCAAGGGAAAGGGATTATAAAAGGATATGAATACCAAGAAGTCAAGAACCTTGAGGAGCATCTTAGAGATTGCTTGCCACAGCCAGGAATGTTTTGGCTTAAATGAAGAGAGGTTTATTTTTCTCTCATAACAAAAAGCTTAAAAGAGGTGTAGTAGCTGAACATTTTCTGGACTGTCAGTCACTGTTGGCATTTGATAGGAAGGAGGGGGAAGATGGGAGAAAGAGAAGGTCTATACTTTTTATTAAGAAAGCAATTTTTTTTTCTAAGTACCTCTGGAAGACTTGCTTATGTCACATGGGTCATAACTGGACACTTGGGCTCCCTTAACTAAAAATAAAGGTGAATGGTGAGTTTTTACCACCAACCCGAGTAGGAGCAGCAAGGGAGCCTGAGCTTAAGAATGGTACCCATCAATAACCTGTGCACACCATGGCTCCATTTCCTTGTATCTTATTCTTTACCATATCTCAACTTAAGATTACAAATCAAAGTATATATTGATGCTAGTTTAATAAATTTAATATACAACTAATTTCAAGATCATATTTCTCATGGCTTCAACTTTATCACAGCATGCTCGTGAACCAGAAAGGAGCAAACACCTTTGAGCGGCTGAAAGAGTTATAATGAAGTTCATGTAGTTAAATTTATAGAAAACCTCTCAGATCTTAATCTTCAGTATTATTTATTCTCTTTTAATTCACAATCCAGACAGGATTGATGATTAATTCATCGCACAGCTTGTACATTTGCCTCAGTTTTCCCCCAAAGGATATTCTCAACATTTTAGCATTTCATAAAAGGGCTGTCATAATGTGGCCACAACTTTCCTCTCTGGCCATGCTCCTCACATCTCCTATGCTCTCTTCTTTCCAGTAACTCAAGTTCTCTAGACACACATCCTCTTCTCTACCTCCCTGCTTCCTCTGCCTGCAATGTCCTTTCTGACTCATCTTTCAAGGTCTACATCATATTATACAACTTTAGATGCCTGTAGGGACCAGGGAAATAATGCAAATGAGAGGAATGTGCTGGTGATTGCATATTAAATACATGGAAATCATACTTGCAACAAGGGATATGCTCCATCCTGCTTTTCTTAATATTTTCTCCATTCTTGGTCATTCCTTTGTCTTCCCATTCTGACAGAGACATAATGATCTACTTTCTAAATTCTAAATTCTGTTAGAGACATAATTATTTCACTTAAATGTTAAGAAAGTGAAAATGATTTACATTCATTTTTCATCATGACCATATGGAAAATGGCTACAGTACCATCATTATTATTTCTTCCTCCTCCTCCTCTTCTTCTTCTTTTCTTCTTCCTCTTCTTTCCTCCTCCTCCTCTTCCTCCTTCTTCCTTCTCCTTCTTCTTCCTCTTCCTCTTCTTCTTTGTCCTCTCCTTCTTCTTTCTTCTTTCTTCTTTTTTATTCTTCTTCTTTCTCCTCCTCTTTCTCCTCCTCCTCTTCCTTCTCCTCCTCTGTCCTTTTAATACAAGGTTTTGCTCAATCACTCAGGCTGGAGGGCAGTGGTGTGATCATAACTCACTGCAGCCTCAACCTCCTGGGCTCAAGAGATCCTCCTGCCTCAGCCTCCTGAGTAGCTGGTACTATAGGCATGCACCACCACACCCAGCTAATTTTGTTTATTTTTTGTAGAGACGAGAACTTACTGTGTTGCCCAGGCTGGTCTCAAACTCCTGGACTCAAGCAAGCCTCCTGCCTCTGCCTGCCAGAGTGCTGTGATTATAGGCATAAGCCACCACACCTGGCCACCGTCATATTTTTTATTTCTCTCTTTAAAAAATATCTAGTGGTAATTAGAAATCCAAATTTTAATGTAAAGTGTTGATTTAAAAATCATGGTGTTTGTATATATGGATTTACTTTTTAAATTATTTTCGTGGAGGAAGGGAACATTCTGTATCACATTAAATACATCTACAGTCTGGAACATGCCTGCTGGCTGTAAGCTAAATCAAAATAGTTCCCTCTTTGGAGTCTTTCCTAACAGCCCAAGTTGGTTAGTTACTTCCTCCACTGTTGTCCAGGAATAGCGAGGATGACCTCCAAGAGGAACATTTTATATACCAATTTACACATGTGGTTTATATGTGAGTGCTTACCTGGACTGAGATGCTTGAGAACAGAGTTGCAGATTATGACTGTATTCTCAACTTAACACATGGAGTCTACCACATAGTTCACACCCTGTAAATGCTTGTTACATTAATGCATCTCAAATGAACAAACGAATCTCATAAAGAAATGTAGCTGATGTGGAGTGGACGTGATCTAATTATAGATCAAGTAAGCTTTGATTCAGCAACAAAATTTGTGAAGGAAAATGTCCTGGTTGGTCCTCTTGGACAGGATTATTCAATAGAGGCCCAAATTCATTCATGTAACAAGTATGTGCTGAAGGTACAAGATGAATCAAGCAATTCTAGACATTGAGGATTCAGAAAACAAGAAAACAGTAAAACAAAAAAAATCCTTAATGGGAAGGGACAAATAAGAAATAAAAACAACAAATAAAGCAAGTCATATTTTCAATAATTCTAATGTTTGTTTTGGAGAAACAATGAAAAAAAAGACAGAGGAGAAGTTGTTGAGAACCTGAGGAATGGGGGCATGTGGAAGCTGAAATAAGCTAACCATGTTAAGAGCCTGTGAGAAGGAGGGTATTTGCATAAAACTCTGAAAGAATGAGGGAACCAGCCAGATAGATATCTGGATGAAAGTGCTGTAGTCAGATGGAACAGCAAGCTCAAATCCTGAGGCGCAAGGATGCCTATTCAAGGAATAGCAAGGTGGCTGGGATGGCTGGAAAGAAGAAAGTGAGGGAGACAGATGGAGAGGGCATGAGTTTGGAGACATCATAGCAGAATGGGGGAGAGAGAATGCAACCATCTCTTAGGTGCCATTTTGTGAACACTTTCACTTTTATTCCAACTTAGATGGAAGCCATTGGAGGAGCAGGAGAGTGACATGACCTAACACATTTTGAAGGGATCGTCTTGGTGACTCTATTGACACTAGACTGAATGGAGACTAGAGTGGGACAGGATGGCCACTTAGACAGTGATAGACATAATTCAAACAAGTAAGATGGCAGCTTGAACCAAGGTTGCAGTCACAGAGGCAAAGAGACTGATAGAGAACTGGGATTCCAACCTCATTAGGTTCCTAAAATAAGTTAAAATCTTCCTTCCAAAGCAACAGGAGCCCAACCTGACCTGTCAGTTCAGTATAAGAATATCTTCTTTGTGATCATTCTAGTTTCAATACTGCCAACATGATAATTAATTGCCTAATCACTCACTGTTTGCTTGCTGACCATGAAGAGAACAGGGGATTTTTCTGATTTTTCTCCTGTAATATATTCTCTACATTGAAGCCAGGATGATCTTTTCATAATGCAAATCTGATTATGTGTCCTTTTTAAAACAGTTTAATATCTTCTCATTTCACAGAGGATAAAACAAAATTCCATATCATGACCCACAGGTCACTTTTGGATTTGGATTCTCACTGTGATGTCAAATCTTCACAATCTGTGCTCCAGCAAAGCTGCCTGTTCAGTTCCTTTTATGCACCAAGATACCCTCACACCAGGGGTTTATCCATCCTGTTCCTTCTGCTTGAGCTTCTTTTTGCTTCCTTCTTCACTTCATTAATTTCTTCCCATCCTTTTCATGTTAGCTCAATGCTATAAGTCCACTACCTCTGGGACTCTTTCTCTAAGGTTTCTGACTATGATATACTCCCCTGTTGTAGGATCTGGCAGCACCTGCACCTCTCCCTGCATATGTCACAGTTACAGTTTTCTATTACATTTGAGTGATGATTGAATTAACGTCAGTTCTTCCTGTCACTAGTTCCCCTCTCCCCCAAACTAGACTGTAAAATTCTTGGGAGTAAGAGCCATACCTTCTTTTCTTCATCATTTATTCCCAGAATTTATCATAATATCTAGTACATATATGTTGGATGGATGAACAAATGGATGGATGCATACTATGATTGGCTTAGAAATTTAGCATTATTCATCCTACTATTTATCACCATTCAGTGTAATTTGTATTCTTGGAAGCATGAATAGAAAACAATCGTAAGTGTTGGTTGTCCCAAATGTGCTGCTATAAAGCTGGGCTACAAAGGCAGTCATTTTGCCCTATCTGGGGATAAATAGGCATAGTTCGAGTAATGGCAATTAGAGCCAGAATTCAACTGGTGAATCACATTGACCACCACTTGAGTAAACCCGTGGACTGTAATTATGTCTATTCCTTATTTGGAAGCCTGAGGAATAATGCTTTTGTTTGCAGTGTTTTCTCCCTGGCACCGTCTGTGAGCCCAGAATGAATAGATTATTATCTTTAACCAGCATCTCATGTTCTTTGATTTTCATCAAGCTTTTCACATTTTCGTGTTAAGAAAGTGAAAATGATTTACATCCAAGATTGATTCAATGACATTTTTGTAACTGATTGCCTTTTAAAAAATTATATTCCAGAGCTTGAAGTAAAAGTAGTCTTATAGTAATTTCATAAGGCAAGAATGCTTTACTTCTTTTTCTTCTAAAAACAAATTGATGCTATTGTACATATTTTAACTAAAATAACTTTATACACACTAAGATCAAATATGTTATCTAAAAGGGCTAAAACAAGATTGTGCCATAAATCTTATAACTTAAAATAATCCTGTCAATATTTGATTACCCAATTGAAGAATGATGTCTTATTTTTCAGCATTCCTCAGAAAACCTACTTCTTAATTTTGCTATAAACAGGCTGGTGTGTTTTGCTATCAGGCAATATAAATGTATATTTTTATGGGATTTGGGGTCATTATTGAACCAGGCTAATAAACTGCAAAGGCAGTTGATGCAGATAAACCTTAGAACAATAAATGTAAGAACAAAGGAAGAAGAAAATAATGTGCATCTGCTGAAGGGAAAGATATTGCCGAATACTGATGAGGAAAGTGGTCTGGGAGTTGTTGTAGAAAACCTCTAAAGCATGCAGCTTAATGTGCAACTGCGGGAAAAGGGCATAGAGAATGCTAGATTGTATGGCTGGGGGAAGACAATATGAATCAGATTTGGCATCGTTAATCTAAGCCCCAGTATTAATGTCACCTAAAGGATTGTTCTCTGCATTGCTCTTGGTCAAGAGAGGTGCGAAAGAATGCATTTGATGCTGAAATTATGTAGTAAAAGGGCAGCTCAAGGAATTTAGTGGTCTAATGTTGGCAAGTAGGGCAAAAGAAGACTCACAACCTGGTTAGTAGCTGTGGACTAAGATGAGCGTTGCTGCCCTTTTTATATGGGCCATTGAGAGTTAGGTAAGCCAGAGATATCATCAAATTCATGTAAAACTGGACCCTAGGCCACTTGGGCTGGGTTTATTGGAGACTTCCACTTTCTAGAAAACCCTGAGGATTCTGCCCTGTCAGTGTACCTAACCTTTCCTCGGAGGATACTGTGCTGTCTTTTCTCATAAGTATTTCTTATTTTTTAATCTGTGTATAAGCTATATATAATCTATAAGCTACAGTTAGAACTGTGTATATGCATTTGCTGAAGTGTTACCACCACTGCCACCACTAGAATACAGTCCTTTACTACCTGATTTTTTTTTTTTTTTTTTTTTTTGAGACGGAGTCTCACTCTGTCACCCAGACTGGAGTGCAGTGGCACAATCCACCTTGCAGGTTTCAGTGGTAACGTCTACCTCCAAGGTTCAAGCAATTCTCCTGCCTCAGTCTCCTGAGTAGCTGGTGCTACAGATACGCACCACTATGCCCAGCTAATTTTTGTATTTTTAGTAGAAATGGGGTTTTGCCATGTTGGCCAGCTAGTCTCAAACTGCTGACCTGAAGTGATCCACTCACCTCGGCCTCCCAAAGTGCTGGGATTATAGGCATGCGCCACTGCATCGGGCCCCTACCTTAGTTCTATTCAACCTGAATTCAAGGTAATTTGGAATTGATAAACTGTGAGTACAACTGCAAGAAACTGCAGGAAGTTGTATATATCCGTCCGTATGAGTCTACTGTCTACACACTTATACACACACACACAGACACACACACACTTACATATATATATACACACACACACACACATAGTCTGTCTCTGGATGTGTATATATATACACACACATATATCTGATATATATGTGTATATGTAATATATATATATATATCATGTGTATATATAATAATTCAGAGGATTATACTCTGAAATATTATATACAAACGTTATATTCCAAAACAGGTCTCCTTCACCATTTTGTAGATAAAAATGTCACATGAGCATAGGTTCAAAAGTAAATAAAAATTTAAGGCAATTTTATCTCTAATTTTCTCTACTTGCAGGGTCAATTTTTTCAATATACAAAAAATTGGATTTATTTAGCTTGATATGTCTTTGATAAATCAGAATTGGCTGTTTATAATACTTTGATATTCACTCTGTACTTGGAAATCTATTTTTTGACCAACTGGTATGAAGCTTCTCAGAATCTTTCTGGAAATATTACTCTTTTCACCCTTGCAAATCTGAATTGATGGTGCTGCAGTGTGCTCCAGATAAGAAGGTGGTGAGAAGTAAAAGAGTTAACCATTGGACTAGTTGTCTTGTCTATACAGAGCCAGAATCATCATCAGGTAACTGTAAATCTCCTCTCCTGAAGAATTTTAGCACGTAAACTTTTCCTAGAGTCTCCAGACTGTTTTTATACTTTGCAGATATTGTGGAAAATATCACAGCACTGGATGTAGTAGTAGAAGATGCGTTTGAGACTGGTGTCCACAACATGTACAGTTGACCCTTGAACAACAGTAGGGTTAAGAGTGCTGATCTTTTCATGCAATAAAAATTGGGCATATGAATTTTGACTCTTCAAAAAATTAACTACTTATAACCTAGTGTTGACCAAAAGCTTCACCAATTACACAAACAGTTGATTAACACATACTTTGTATGTTACATTTATTATGTGCTGCATTCTTACAATAAGTAAGCTAGAGAAAATAAATATTATTAAGAAAATTATAAGAAAGACAAAATATAGTTCCTATTCCTCAAGAGGTGGTGGATCATTATAAAGTTTTTTTTTTTTTTTAGATGAAGTCTCTCACTGTCACCAGACTAGAGTACAGTTCAGTGGTGTGATCTCAGCTAACTGCAAACTCCATCTCCCAGGTTCAAGCCATTCTGGTGCTCAGCTTCCCAAGTAGCTGGGATTATAGGTGTGTGCCATCATTCCTGACTAATTTTTGTATTTGTAGTAGAGATGGGGTTTTACTGTGTTGGCTAGGCTGGTCTTGAACTCCTGACCTCAAGTGATCTACCCACTTCAGCCTCCCAAAGTTCTAGGATTACAGGCATGAGCCACCTTACCAGGCTCATTGTAAGGTCTTCCTCATCATCATTTTCACATTGAGTAGGCAGAAGAAGAGGAGAAAGAGAAGGAGTTGGCCTTGCTGTCACAGAGGTGACAGAGACCTAAGGATATTTGTATATAAGTGAATCTGCACAGTTCAAACCAGTGTTGTTTAAAAATCAATTGTATAGATACATTTAAAATGGTCTTTAGAATTTTGATATCATTAAAGCCGTTATTTATTTCTTTTGCAAAGACAGAGATAATTTTACTCCACCTGGAAGTAAATTTTAAAAGTTCAATTTTTACAGTTATAAAATCCTTAAGTGTCCTAAGGTATACTCTGGGACAGTGTGTTAATATAGCAGTTTATTCAGTTTTAAACATTTAAACCAGAACTTATTCTTAAAGTACACTGCATATAGTACTCTCTTTTCACGATCTTACTTGCCAAGTGAATGACCTTGAATTGTGCCCAGTTCCAGCCTTGCAAAGCAAAGGTACTAATAGATAGAAAATGAACACTGAGTTGGTAAACTATAAGATACCTGTTTGAAAATTCAAAGGGTGATTCTTACCATTTTTATCTGACATTAGAGGAGGCATTTCACAATCTGAAAGTAGACCTTTTGGTCTTTAAACAGTAGCTATGAAATAAGACAGAACATATCATTCCTACCAACTTAGCAAAATGTATTTTTACTTTGATATATGACAGCACTTTCCCGGTTGTATTTCATACCGGGCTGCAGGAATATTGCCTGGATTGTATTAATGTGATCATTAATTTGATTTAAAACTCATTCTGTTCTTTTAAGCTTATAATTTAAATTTAAGGTAAAATACTGAAGAAATTTCTTTTCCTTGTAGATGTAACTGCAAATGTATCTGTGCATTTTGTAGAATTGGAGCCACAAATTACAAATTGGCAGAACATTATTAAAGAACAATTTAAATGTATAAGATATTTTTTAAATCCCAATATTTCAGGGTGTATATTTTCCTGA
The DNA here is from genome assembly GCF_030222135.1 of Aotus nancymaae. Classification (NCBI taxonomy): domain Eukaryota; kingdom Metazoa; phylum Chordata; class Mammalia; order Primates; family Aotidae; genus Aotus; species Aotus nancymaae. The sequence goes on from NW_026988460.1 coordinate 9,276,845, forward strand.
CTAAATTAAATAAATGCTATCCAAATCCTATTTTATTCAGGAAGTAGAACCATCAGGAGAGAACACTATGGAGTCTGATGACCTGGATTAAACCTAGGTTTGATAATTGCATAGCTATGTTTCCTTGAGTGAACCATTTATTCTTTCTCAGCCTCAGTTTCTTCTTCTAAAAAGTTTGAAAAATCTAAGCATTTACCACAGTAGTTAACTGTGTGCTGCACATAATAGGTTCTCCATAAAAGTTAGCTGCAATTATCACTGTTTTTTTCCCAAAGCATGCAATCTCATCTTCTGTTCATCTTCATTTGCCCTTTGTTTCTGCCTGTTTTCTACAATTCTGCATTTTATAATTCTGTGTACTTTTTACGTTCCTCTTACCTACAGTACAAATTCTATTACTAATTGGCACTATATAATTTATTATATTACTAATATTTAATTAGTACTATTTAATTTTACAATTACTAATCCCTTCCTCACAATGTTTAACTTATGATAGTCAGTAATTATTTATTGAATCCAAGTTTAGCCATTGAAATTTGTGGATAGATTGCAACCAGATTCAAATGTTAACCTACAAAAAACTGGTCATTTTAGGACATTTTCCCGGGTTTATGAAAAACATTGTATACTTCCCCTGGCTATAAGGATAGAATTTGAACTAAGCTGGGCCAATTCTCTGTAAAATCTGCCTTAGGTATAGATTGTGTCAGCAATAAGAATTTGAACCAAAATCAGATCAATCAGGAATTTCCCAGATTTTCTAATAGACTTAGCCAAAACCAAATGGACTTACCCTCATCTTTAAAATATGAACAATAGGCTGGGCGCGGTGGCTCAAGCCTGTAATCCCAGCACTTTGGGAGGCCGAGGCGGGTGGATCACGAGGTCAAGAGATCGAGACCATCCTGGTCAACATGGTGAAACCCCGTCTCTACTAATACAAAAAAAAAAATTAGCTGGGCACGGTGGCGCGTGCCTGTAATCCCAGCTACTCAAGAGGCTGAGGCAGGAGAATTGCCTGAACCCAGGAGGCGGAGATTGCGGTGAGCCGAGATCGCGCCATTGCGCTCCAGCCTGGGTATCAAGAGCGAAACTCCGTCTCAAAAAAAAAAAAAAAATATGAACAATAATACATCCACCTCATAAAATCAATTTGATTAGTAAAATAGTATTAAAGAACTTGGAAATGTCCTGGCCCGAAGTAATTTCTTGGTCAATTTTATAGCTGAATATTCACTGTTATTTTATTGTTATTATTGTTGGTATCATCTTTCTTCATGGGTTGCTAAGATGGGAGATTATGGGTATGTAGCTAAATATGGATCTGTGGTCTTCTCACCTATTGCATGGGGAATGTCTGAACAAACAATGATGGCAAGCAAAAACAAAATTATTAGGAATGAAGGAAGAGACTGCAGCCAATGGAGACTGCTGGTGTCTGTAGATCCAACCATGCTCAAAGGCCAGAATATACTATTGGAATCTCCAAATATATGAGACAATAAATTTCCTTTAAAATAGTATAAGCTGAATTTTTTGTTACTTGCAACAAAAATAGCATGATTGAATAATCTTTCCACTATACCATGTAGCCATCAACTGAGCAATTTCCTGGTAAAACTGATTAATTTGGAAGACAAACTTGATATTGAAGACAGAATGTCTCTCTCTGCATGTACATGTGTGGTATTTCTTTTGGGGGGATTATCCAGGTAATGTTTTCCTTTTTTTGAGACTGAGTCTTGCTTTGTCACCCATGCTGGAGTGTAGTGGCACAATCTCAGCTCACTGCAACCTCTGCCTCCTGCATTCAAGCAATTCTCTTCCTCAGCATCCCAAATAGCTGGAACTACAGGTGCATGCCACCACACCCGGATAATTGTTTGTATTTTTAGTAGAGACAGGGTTTCACCATATTAGCCAGGATGGTCTCGATCTCCTGATCTCGTGATCCACCTGCCTCAACCTCCCAAAGTGCTAGGATTACAGGCATGAGCCACTGCACCCGGCGATAATTTCTTAATTAAATACTTAACTTTGTCTGCATAGCCATAATGAATTAAGAATGGAAATGATGCTGAGATAGAAGAAAATTTGGAATTATTACTATTGTTCCACCTAATTAGGAGACTCATAATGACCAATGAAGGATCTGCAGTGACTTCATTATAATGATTTGATATTCTAGATATCCACACTCAGTGTAAGTAAAGGAAACAGGAACTTCTTTTCAAAAACACACATAGTGGAGTAAGAAAGATACATAATTGCAAGCCTTAATGTTTCTGGTAAAAGGATGAGTATGTAAGTGGTCTTTGGTGTAAAATTGTGATTTTTGGCTTCTGCATATTGAATAGCTTGGAACATTAAACAATTAAAAATAAACTTTCATTTTACCTTTGGTTATTTGAGAATTTTAGAATAAAGTATGTTGAGAAGCTTCCTAAAAGAACAACTTTCTTAATAATTTCTACATAAAGCTTGCTATATTTTAGCTTGAATTTATGTCCATTAGAGATAAAAAATAGTTTGCCACAAGTAATTTCTATGTTAACAATGCACCTTGTTTTACTTAGCATTCATATATATTATAAATGTTTTGTTCAAACTTAATTATACCAGGTAAATAAATAAGAAATCTTTAAATAGTAATATTTATATTCTTTATCTTTATTCAAGCATAATATTTTGCTCAACATACATATTCATGTAATGTCAAAAATTTATTCTCCAAGCACCTCTCATAATACTTAATACATAATAAATACAATGTAATACTCAATGTAACACATAATCTCTAATAATCAATACTTAATATAATTCACAACACTAATAATCTGTAAGAGCCTGTACTATAAAAAGCTAATACTTAGAAAGGATCAGTTAGCTAGATTTTCTCCAAAATTACAAATAATTTGAAAATCAATTATTATAATATTACATGTCATAAAGTAAGTAAATCGCTATTTTTCTAGTAATTCTTATTTTATTAAATAAGTATGTATATGCATAAGTGTATATGTGTATATATACACACTTTATATACCTATACTTATTGGATTTATATACCTATATACTTATAGGTATATAAAGCATATATATATATATACACACACTATGTGTATATATGTATATACTTATTTATATTTAAATATATTTTAAAATGGTGTCTATACATATGCCTAAGTGTGTGTGTGTGTATATATATACATATACTTATTAGGTATATGTATATACCAGTTTTGTAGGTATATATTTTTTTCATTGGTATATATACATATACCAATGAAAATAAATGCAGAAATATACATCTGACTAGAATAGCTTGAGAGGTATTATGAAATATCACCTTGAATTAATTCTTTCACATGATAATCAGCATGAAATATGTTTCTAATTATTTATTAAGAAATAGTCTGAATTTAGCTTGGGGATCCCAGGTTAATACATTTCCTAAAACATTTAAGAGCTTGTATTTTTCACTGCTTTTGGTACTGATTCTCCTCTGTCTTCGTTTTGTGTTATTCTTTCTCATTTATGCTTTTTTCCTGAGGTTGGTTCTTTCTCTGTTTCTCTCTCACTATATCATTTTCTCTTAAGACAGTTGGTGGCATGTGAAGATGGGATTTAACTATTAGCACAATCTTGCCTTTGCATGGCAGCCTTTTCCCTAAGGAACTGGCTTTCCTTTGAAATAGGCTTTAGTTCTGACAGGGCTTCTGCAGTTTCACATTACTGCTAGTCCAATAGAGAAAATGAAGCCAAGAAATTTGATCAGGTTATCCTAGGGCAAAAGAAAAGGTTGGTTTGGGGAAATGCTTAATTTCCATGATCTAGCAGGGATTTACCAGGCTTATTCTCCTGAGAAAATCAGAATCTGGTTTTCCATTTATCCATCCAGCTTTTCCAAATTACCATCTCTAGGTGGTTTTAAAGATAAGAAACTGGAATGGATTCTAAATGTTGAATTCAATTTCTGATATGGGGTTATCTTAAAACATGGGCCAGAACAGCAAGCTCCTCTCCCCTCTTTCTGACCCCAACTACTACCACCAAATAATCTATGTCTTTTTGAGGTCTTTAGTAAATTTACTCAAGAAAAAGAGTCAAAGAAACTTAAATAAATGCTTCAGAGTCGGGGACTATGTTAGCCAAAGGTTAAGAATCAGAGACTAGGTTAATTGAGGAAGCACTTTCAGAATGTTATATTCTTTTTATCTTTCTTGCTTCACAGAGAGGAATGTTGGGCACTGGGCTGTTTCATTAAGCAATAAGGAGAAAATAATCTGACACCCATTCTTTGCATCATTAAACATCAGATGAACTAATATGCATAGACTTTGCTATTGCTGCACAAATCCTTTGAAAATGATCAACATCCACTGCCATGCTTTCTCTGCTGTATTTTTAAATGTTCTATATGTGATGAGTAATAAATTCAAGACTAGTTTAATTTTATAAAAGAACTAGATGTGTCCATTCCCCATGATTTGTATGACCTTGTAATATACACATGTGGAAAATTGGGAACAACATTGCTTTCTTTGTTTGCACAGAACCAGTTTAAATTTGTCACTCTCAATTACTTATTGCAGAGAGAAGTAAGTTCATGTCTTTTAAGGCTTAGCTTTGCATTTCACAGACTGTATAGGCAAATGTGGGGGCGTCACATCAAATACAGGTGAAGAGGGGGCTACTAATTAAGAACCATCATTCAATGTCATTTCTACATTAGATTAAGAAAATACATTAGAATGCTCTATTTTACTTTTCTCAAGAGGTCAGAATCCAAGCTACTAAACTCATCAGAGCATAATCACATTTTATTCATTTCACCACAGTTCAAGCTAAAATTAGGTCTCATTTGCCTTTTATCAACATGCCTTCTAAATGCATCGTAAGCATTTCTTCTTTTCGAAGAACTTAGTACAATAGGCCACATACATCTTTGCCCGTATTCATTTTTGTCAAATTAAGACAGTTCTTTAGAAGCGTAAAGATCTTTTCTTTGGTTCCAGAGAATAATTTTCTTTCTATAGACTTCCCAGAATACACCTGGGGAAAAGAAGTTTTGATTCACAAATTGAGTCTTCAGCTCTTGCTGAGATACTGAGAACACCATAGAAAGAGTGAAATTCAAACTGTATGTATGCAAATGTAGTTCTGGTGTTTTAACTAAATCAATCTGGACAACCGTTTAGAATTTTTTTTTGTTGCTTCACTGATGATAAAATTAGTCTTTCATCACAGTCAACCTCTTATGCGTATGACTGCTGCCTCGTGTAATTTACTTCTAAAGATTGAAGATATCCTATTAATTAATGATCCAAACTCAGGAATATTATTGACTTAAAAACAATTCTGTTTTTACACAAGTGAGGTGAAGTTCAAAGTACAAATAACAGGATAATTAGGAAAGGAAAACTGCTTGTATGTTTTATAATAAGATTGATTGGTTCTAAGTTACTTGGATAACTACCTCAATTATCCACTTTACTTGATATAGATATGGTTTAAGTCATGGCAATAAAATAGTCACAACTTTAAAAATAAATAAACACACAATTAACTGAAGTTGCAGGTATTTCATTTATATAATATTTAGTTTCCAATTTTTTCATATAGATATCTAAAGTCAAGAAAACAGGTAGTTTATATAATAAATAACTTTAAAAATGTGCTCACACTATAAAAAGAAAAAGTGTGTTATATTTGAAACCATATAATTCTGACACCCTACATAAGAATAAATTATCATGAGTGAAAGTATAACACAAATATCAATTCTGGTAATATTTTATTTCCCTTCTATTTTAAATAAATGGTCATTTGTTATAATATATGATAACATGGTGGTCTGCTTGGTTAAAGTTGTTGATAATCATCATTTTCCATTTGATTTGTGCATACATTTTGAGTAGTACAGTTGTCCCTTGGTATCCATGGAGTATTGGCTCAGGGATCTCTTGTGGATACCAAAATCTGCAGATGCTCATGTTCTTGATATAAAATACTGTAGTATGTGCATATAACCTATGCACATCCTCTCATATGCTTTAGGTCATCTCTAGATTACTTATAATACCTGATACTATGTAAATGCTATGTAAATTGTTGTTTTACTGCATTGTTTAGAGAATAGTAACAAGAAAAAAAAGTCTGTTTATATTCAGTATAGACATATTTTTTCCAATATTTTCTATTTGTAGTTGATTGAACCCATGGAAGCTGAACCCACCAATAAAGAGAGCCACTTGTATACAAATACGCAGCACACACTAAATATTAGACATTATGTGTTACACAGGTGACTAAGACCTGATTCTCCTCAAGTGAAGATGAGCCACAACCCACCATATGGCAGAGACCAAAATGACCATTTCAGTCTCCATCATACACCATTTATTAGCAGCTTACGGAGTTGGTGTTCTTTTGTTTTGCCATGTAGTTTTGGCTATATCCTTGGAAGTTCATAAGTGAGAGAGTCACAACTAGAAAAGTTTTCTGTATGAATATGCAGAGGTAATAAACTGTCTTTTAAAGTACCTGAATCAGAACAGACAGACTCAGATTCAAGTAAGTTTTCAGCTATCTAACCTTCAGTAAAACACTCAAATTCTCTAAGGTTCATTTGGTACATCTGCAAAATGAGGAAAATAAGTGTAGATATCATGGATGCAAGTGAGGATTAAATTAGGTATTTAGCACAGTACCTATAATTATTACAGTAATAATAACACAAAATAAAGTACTATTAGTATTAATGAAACTCAAGTTGCCATGGAAGTTTCAGGGAAAATTTCTATGGAATGAGTTCGGGGATCAGAAGCATTCTAGTAGAGAATTAAAGAATGTATTGATTTAAAACAGACCAAGAAGAGAGCACAGATATTTCAGGAGAAAGAAGTAGAAAAATTAAATGCTGAGTGTTAACAAAACAAGGTGTGGTCTTGAGAGAATAAATGTACAGTCAAGTGTTGCTTAATCACAAGATACACTCAGAGAAATGCCTCCATGAGCAATTTCATTCCTTGCAGCATCTCAGAATGTGCATACACTATCTTGGATGGCATAGCCTATCACACACCTATGCTATATGGTACAGCCTATTGCTCCTAGGTTACAAACTGTACAACATATTACTATACTGACTGCTGTGGTCAATTGTAAAGAAATGGTAAGCATCTATGTTTCTAAACATATATAAACATAGAGAAGGTACAGTAAAAATACAGTATTATACTGTTATGAGACAACTGTCACATATGCAGTCTATCATTCACCAAAATGTGGTATTGGTGGGACATGATGATAATCAAATTTGAGTAAAAGCAAATATTAGGATAATTTGAGACACAAACTTCCTAGTTCTTAAATGACAGGCATAAAAGTCTTTATTGGTCTTTATTTCATAGAGCAGTTGAAACCTTTGCTAATTTTTGAAGTTAGTAAGATGGATTGAATATGTAGTAAAGTGGATATGAAAAGAAAATTTAGAAGATTGTTAATAAAGTTCAGACAAAGTGAAATGAGGCCATGAGCTAAGGGGCACTTGAAATACGAATGAAGGAACAGAAATGAAAGATAGTTCTAGGATAAACTTAGCCAGACCTAAAAAATAATATATAAGGCCATACAGAGGAAATCATCCAGGGTCAAATGCTGGATGATTCTTGGTGCCTGTTATGGGGCTGAATTATGTTCCCCTAAAATTTATAGGTAAAGTTTGGTACTAGCCCTAACCCCCTAGTACCTCAGAATGTGACTGTCTTTGGAGATAGGGTCATAAAAAGGTGAATGAGTTAAAATAAGCCCATTAAGATGTGTGATAATTTGATATGACTTGTATCTTTATGAGAAAAAGAGAGTAAAACATGGACAGGCACAGAGGGAAGATCATGTGAAAACAGAGAGAGAAGATAACCACTTACCAGTAAAGGTGAGAGTATCTAAAGAAACCAACCTTGCCAACATCTTGATCTTGGAATGCCAGCCTCCAAAACTGTGAGAAAACAAATTTCTTTTATTTAAGCCACCCAATCTGGTATTTTGTTATGATAGCCCTAAGAAATCAATAGAGTGTTATTCACAGAAATGGAGAAAATTAAAGTGAAACATATTTAGATAGACACAGATAATAAGTATAATCACAGGCATGTTGACATGACTCAGGCTTTGTAAATTAAGATAATAATGGTTTCCTAATGATTTAATACTTACATTGAAAAGATTATAAATATAATGCTATAATTTTATTTTGGGGAGAACACACACCTTGTCATCAGGTAATAAACAGCTACCATAATACAAAATTCTGCCCCTCTCCCAATCTTAGTGGCTTCACAAAATAAAAATTTATTCTGTGTTTATATACATTTACTATAAACATACCAACATGGTTCCTCTTTTTTAAGAGTTAGCTCATAAGCTTGCTCTCTTTTTTCTTGTAGTATTGCTATTTTTCCTTTGCTTCTAGCCACATGGATGGAAAGAGAGAGAACTTGAAGAATTGTTTTATGGCTATTCTTGGAAGTGACACAAATTTCTTCCTCCCATATTCTGTTGGCTGGAACTCAGTCACATAATTCTACCCAGGATGCACGGCATCCTGGGAAGTCTAGTTTAGCTGTGTCCCCGGGAACAAGAAGAGAATAGAATATTGATTTACACATTTGGACGTTGCCTTATGGCCTACCAGACTTTCAGTGTCCAGAATTATAAATAATAGGGAGGGGGAAAGGAGTAGCTAATTTGATATAGGGTGTATTTCTATGAAGGTAATTCAGAAGACCATCTGGATTGAGAAGTTTATTCTTAACAATATAAACATTGCTTAGCAATCCCTAAGATCCAGAACAGGCTTTGAGAAATGTTTTCTATAAAGGAGTAGAAAATAAATATTTTGGTTTTTGGTGCCATCTGGTCTCTGTTGAAGCCACTCAACTCTTGTCATTGTAGCACAAAAGCATCTAAAGACAATATGTAAATAAAAGAGCATGACCTTCAAATAAAACTTTATTTTTAAAAATTTTTAAAAAGAGCAAACCAGATTTGGCTTACAGTCCATGATGTGCTAACCCTTTCCCCAGTATATTAGGTAATTTGTCATTGTGCAAGTATTTCGTGCTTGTGCTGAGCTAATTGTGCAGGAACAAGGAGCCTAGCTCACTGCCAGCACCATCAAAAGTGGCTTTGCCCATTATTCTAATACTGCATATTCTCACTTGTAAGTGGGAGCTGAACAATGAGAACACATGAACACAGGGAGGGGAACAGCACACATGGAGGCCTGTAGGGGGAGAGTGGGGTTGGGGGGAGTGGAGAGCATTTGAAAAAATGGCTAATGTATGCTGGGCTTAATACCTAGGTGATGGGTTGACAGGTACAGCAAACTACCATGGCACATGCTTACCTATGTAACAAACCTGCACCTCCTTGACCAGGTGTGGTGCCTCACGCCTGTAATGCCAGCACTGTGGAAGGCCAAAGCACGCAGATCATTTGAGGTCAGGAGTTTGAGACCAGCCTGTCCAACATGGTGAAAACCTGACTGTACTGAAAATACAAAAATTAGCCGGGCATGGTGGCACATGCCTGTAGTACCAGCTACTAGGGAGGCTAAGGCAGGAGAATCACTTGAACCCTGGAGGAGGCAATTGTGGTGAGCCAAGATCACACCACTGCACTGCACTCTAGCCTGGGTAACAGAGTAAGTAAGACTCGGTCTCAAAAAAAAAAAAACAACCCTGCACATTCTGCACATGTGGAACTTTAAAAAAAAAAAGAAAAAGAAAAAGTGGCTTTGCTCTTTGCTGGACTCTAGGTTACTTAGTCAAAGCACATAGAGTATCATTTGCAGAGAAAAACAAACAAATGAAACAAAAAGCCCTAAGTTACTTTGTAAAAACTGAGCTTAAAATCAAAGATAACTACTTGAGTTGATTATGAAGGTAAAGAAGTGAGGAGCCCAAGAAAGTGGTAGAATATAGGTAGATGACACAGTTAATTTCTTTTATTTTTATTTGTCTCAGAAGAAGGGTTGTTTTTTCATGCCTGTAAAGATAACTTTTCTTTATTTCAGGGTTTCTTAAATCCAGACAAATCTTTTAATCAACCTTATTTTTAGCTGTCACCTCCATTCTGTCTTTCGGTACTGTCCAATCTCTTTTACATTGTAGTACATTTTAGGTGCCTTCTCATGATATTTCTGTCTCTAGTTTTTCTGATCTGCCAAATTGCACAACAAAGCATGTGTGCATCAGACAGATAGGAGTTTGAGTTCTCTGGTCTTTCACTCTTAAAACTTGTGATTCAGGCACTTCATTTTATCCTCCTCAATCCTCAATTTTTAATTCTTAAAAGTTGGCAAAGGCACAATATTAAACTCAAAGATTTGCTTGGTTTTGTCTAAACTAAATGAGTTAATCTATATATAGACCACTAAACTCAGTGTCTGGAATCTAGTAAGAGCTTGATACTAGTTTACTAGTATTTTAATGTTTCAGTAATTCTATCCTCAATGCAATATGATTACTAGAACCCAAGCTGTACCAACATTTCTCTCACTATGTCAACAGTGGGTTTTTTTTGGGGGGTGAGGGTAAGCTCTAAAGGTTTTTATTCATTTAATATTGTTAAACAACACTTTCTGAACATCTTTGCTGTAATGTTCATGTCATTGTACTCTGCTGTTTATCTTCTAACTTTGTGATACTTCCTTCTTCATATGATTTGATGGTTTCCCTTCTCTGGCTCCTAAATGCAAAGCAGACAGAGCTTATTCCTGTACCCCTTTGCTCCACACATCACACTCGTGAGAACCCTTTCTTTGCAGGGAACCTCAACAACCCCTGAGAACAAGTCAAACACAATTCTTAGGTTCTGTTTTAAGCTCTCACATTTGCGACTCTGTATCTGATAATTACATGGGTATATATCTCACCCATGACAAAGTATGCTTCAAACCAAACTGATGACATTTGAACAGTTTAGATTTTGGAATTATAAAGTAATATGATAAAATCAGTTTTAAAACAACTTGAAATCATATAGCAACCCCTTATTCCTTTACGCATGCTATGGAATCAAATAGTCTTCTGTTAAAGTCTCCCCATGACTCATTGTCTCATGTGTAAAATGCAGATGGTAATTGTATACCCTTGACAGATATTTTGTGAGTATGAATTAGATGGTGGCACATCTAAGCCTTTGCACTGTGCCAAATATCTTATAAACCCCCAATAAATGTTAGCCATCATTATTATTACTATAAAAGGGGAAAGGAACATTGCCATGACAAGGCTATGTATAATTAAAAGCCAACATGAGAGTTACCTAGAGTTGCAGTGATTCAGGGAAACTGAGGTGAGCTGTGACCCTTTTGGGCCCAGTTTATTGAACAACCCAACACAAAGACAGGTTTTATTTATGAGTGGTGCTGAGTGAGACAGAATATGGAGATTGACGGCCTCTAATAATAAACCAGGACATGTGAACTTCCTCCAGTTCACATTGTGGAGACAGTTTAGATTTTGGACTTATAAAGTAATATGATAAAATCAGTTTTAAAACAACTTGAAATCATATAGCAACCCCTTATTCCTTTATGCATGCTTTGCCTGTCCTCTGTTAAGGTCAACTGCATAATAATTTTCGCATTTAAATATTGCATTTTTCCAAGTGGAATAAGAAGAACTAGGTCTTATTTGGAAGATAGGAGTTATTCAGCAAATACTTGATCATTTATTGAAATATAATTGTTTTGATTGAGCACAGGAGTTAGGAAGTTTTGAATCACTTCCTCTTATGAAGGTGCATTTATTTTGTCACTTTATTCCATGGTTACATTCTGTACTATTAGACTGAGGCTAATGTATGGTTAAAGATGCCTGTGGCGTTTTGTTACAATGTCTACAGATATCAACAAAGTCATCTCTACTGCTATAAAAGTAAATTAAACTGCAAAATCAACTGATTATGATTCTGAGGTTCAGTCTTCACAATGATTAGGAACTTGATTATTTAGTAGAATTGTACTTAGGTATGAATATCACCACTCTTTTCTGCATTGTGAGAATAAATTACTTAATATAAATGGAAGCATCTTATTTGGCTCTACTTTGGTGGTTTTGATTTTTTTGACCAAACACTATGATTATAAAGGTTAAGGAGCTATTTAAAATAGATTCTGTCTCAGAATAAAATACCTTTTGTTCATAACTTGGCCAGCTACTATGTCAATCCTATAGTTACTAAGGGCCTTCATGAAATGTCTATTTGAAAGAATCAGTCTGTAATGGCAGTGATGTATCAAGGAAAGACAAAACAGCCTTAAGGAATGCATTTTACCTGATGTGGGTTTCATGTACCTATAACAGGAAAGATTCCTGTGTCTTTGGGCAGTACAGTTGGCCTGGCAGGGTGGTGGAAGATTGCGCCTGAGCTTTCCAGCTCATAGCAGGATGTTCACTTCTATTTACTTCTTGAGTATCCTTCAAGCAGTAGTTATCAGAGCTGCATTTCAGATGAAAGGGATCCCTATTATGGTCCAAACTGAAAATCTCCACAAGACACCTCTCTGTAAGGATTAAGCTGTTAGGAAGGCAGGGATTCTTTCCAACTTTAGACACTGAAAGAAACTATTGCTGCTTTATGGTATTGAAGGTGATCTTTGATATTTCAATGCTTATTACTTTAATCACAGAGGAAATTTTAAAACATACTAATATTCCATTTATTCTAAATATGTAGAAAATAACTTACTCTTTTTCAAAGAGAGACACTGTGTTTATCAACTGCAGACTAGGTATGCATAACGTATGTACATATGCACTTATAAATGAATGGATGAATAATGATTCAGGTGGCATTATAGGCTCTTCCTTTCTCCTAACATAATTTACATAAACAGTGGTCTCAGAAATACAATTTCCCCTGATTATTTACTTGCAGGACCCAAGAAATGCTTGCAAAGTCTGAGGTTCAAAAAATGGATCTGGTTGGCAGTTGCGTGACTGTGTATATTGTCCCATTTTCTTGTAAATACTTAATCACCTTTATATAAGTTTACTTTACCTCTTTGACCCCAGAATACCACATATTTTATTGGCAGAGCTATTAATTACTGAAAGAATGTAAAATAAAGGTATAAAAATGTCTTCTACATGAGACATTCTTAGTATATATTCTGTGGTTATTTTTCTTTTTCTTTTTCTTTTCTTCTCTTTCCATTGGTTCTGTTTATTTATGGAAGCAATGTTGGCTCATGTTTTAGGCTTGTTCTTTTCCGACTTTACCAATATACTTTTCTGACTTTACTATGCACCAAATTTGCCCTATTTAACAACTCTTTCTTTATCCTTTCACTAACGTTCAATCTCTTGGGAATCAAGCACAAAAACAAAGTCATCCATCTTGAACTAATATACAAGCTTACACCTACTGACAGTAGTAAGTACAAAATTGGTGATGCTCTCCACGACTGGAATTCCATTTAACTACCAATTCCCAAAGAGGCTAATTCATTTACCAATGGATATGAACAAAACCACAGTCACTGTTTCAGAGAACATATTGTATTTTCCCTCTTTGAGATAATTCCAATGAGGCGGCTACTCTACTTTACGTCTTCTATCACATGGTGGTGAGAAAACCCTATAACTTAAAGGAGAGGAGTTTATTACGATAAGTATAAAACAGAACAAAACAGTTGCGCTTCCACAGCACTTTATGGGAAACGTCTTCTGACCCTTCTATAAACAATTCCTTTGGTAAAGTCCCCATTTTATGTTGGTTTGCTCTGTCATCAGTGTAGAGTTATGGCTTGAATAAATTCTTGTTGAGGGTTTCAAGGTTGGCATGGGAATGCTTTCTTTTCGAGATCTTATAGTGGATGTGTGTAATTCATCAAGTGTGGAACATATGCCATGCTTTATTCACAAACTTTGAGAGAAGTTAATTGCCAGCTATAACCTTTAAAATCTGGCACCAGAATTTTATATCTAAATCATTTGAGTAAAAATTAGTTGGTAAGGCTTTGCCATTTACTCCTAGCAAATATATTATTAGCTTATCCAAATGAAAATAATCTAAATATGGTTTTATGATTTTCAAGAGCTTGTTATTTATGCTTCATTTCATATCATGGTAAGCATTTTAGGATTTCACTATATCTAAATTTTGGAGTGGGTGTGAGAATTAAAGATATAACTATATTGCTGGAGAAGATCAGATTATAAAAATTTAATTTGCATTTTATTTGAGTAGGAATTAATGGAAAAATGTTTTCTATATGTACATTAGACTTGTGATCTTTTATGTGTTATAAAGCGTAATATCCTCCATATACTTACTTTGTAAAGGATAAAAGCTTATGAATATAACAAAAATTTATTTATTCCTATTCTCTCTTTAAATTGAACTGTTAACAATTACCAATGCCTTGAAAACACAAAAGTACATTATGCAATATACTTTCACAATAAATTGGTTATTAGATCATTATGAAAATTTAAAATATTTTTTCTTCTGCTCATTTTACCCAACTGTTGCATAAAAGAACAGACATGACATATTATTTGTTGAAATGCCAGTGTTAAACAAACCTATTTTGGTTTAAAAAAATTGTGTCTCTGGTCCTCATCTAATAATTAGCTGAAAGTTATTAACTTTTATATTCGAGTCTAATTTTGAGAATAAAAAATAGGCTGCAGCAAAGTGTATTTTCCATTAGATAAAGCAAATAAAACATGTTTCATGAATAAGAATTTTGGCTAATTACCTTGTGTGCAAGATATTCTTCAGTTAAGCAGTTCTAGCTGTTTCCATCACAACCAATTTTTCTTTGGGCATGTGTAATAGAAAAAAAAAACACATTAAATGGGCATAATGTGTTTTTTTGTATTTCTCCTTAAGCAATTCATTCAAATTTAGATACATTTTAAGCTATTTTATTTTGAAGTAGGCAAGCTATATTTATTACACGCTTTGTTTTGAATGCAAATAGTTAAATGTTTTGCATTCCCATCAGTAAAGGGTCCTATGACTAAATCAAAATTTAATGATCTCTTCCTAGAGAGATGATGCAAAATTTAGATCTGAGAAAAAGATTCTTATTTTTATCTATTTAGGCTGATTTTTTATAAAATCTCTGCAGACTTCCTTTGTTGTTCTAATCATAAAACACTAGATGAAATCAATATTGTGAAAAATAATATCTTTTATTTTAGAAATATGGATTATTGAAATAAATCGTCACATATGAAATGATATTTTATGTATGTGTGATAATGTGCATTTTCTCTGGAGTTGGAAAATTGTCTCAGTTTTATTACAAGCAAGAGCTAGGCCTTTTTTATTTAAACCATCATATATAATTTAGGTAAATTGAAAGAAAAAGTATTTTATATTTACCCACATATTTGCCATTTTCAATCCTCTTTATTTCATTTTAAATATCTGAGTTTCTATCCGGCATAATGTCCTTTCAGCCTTAAAAATTACTTTTAGTGCATCTTACATATAGTGTAATTCTAATGATGATAATCCTCTTAGTTTTAATTTACCTGAAAAATCTTTATTTTACCTCATTATTTGAATATTTTCACCGGTAAAGAATTCTGCATTGACAGGATTTTTTTGTTTGTTTTTCTTTCAGAATCTTTAACTTGCTATACACAGTGTGTAGCATTTTGTTTTTCTCTGGCTGTTTTCAAGGTTTTTTCTTTTGGTTTTTTTGAGAGCTTGATTATTATGTACTTAGGTGAGGCTTTCTTTGTGTTATCATTCTGAAGGTTTGCTGGGATCCTTGAATCTATTAATGCCCAACTTTACCAAATTTGATAAATTTTCTGCCATATTTCTCCAATATTTTTATGCCTCATCTCTCTCTCTTCTTTTGAAAATTCAATTACACACATGTAAAATGTTTTGAGGCTCTATTCTATTCCACTATCCCATACCTCTGACCTTTTCTCTTTCTGTTTTTAAGGTTAGAATATTTCTATGGATCTAGCTTCAAGCATACCAGCTCTTTTCTCTGTTACCTCCAATTTGCTGTTAAGCTAAGTAAAAATTTTAATTTCTGATACTATTTTTTCAATCCTAGAATATCTTTCTGGTTCTTTTGTAGGGATTCTATATCTCTGTTAGGTTTCCTAATTTTAGGTTCATTTTGAAAAAATAGTTACATATTATTTTATTCTTTGAGCATAATTATAATTGTGCTTTAAATTCTTTGTTTGCTAAGTCCAATGTTTAGGTTATCTCAGGGGTCATCTCCATTGTCTTCTCTCTGAGTATGGAACACATTGTCTGGTTTTATATGTTGAGTCATTTTGAATTGTTTTCTGGTCATTGTATAGATTCCAGAATCTGTCATGTTCTCCAATTTCTGTTTTTATAAGCAGGCAGTTAATGTGGCAGAAATCAAACTATAGTGTCCTTTGAAGTGGATAGTTGTTAAAATCTCAACTCAATTATTTTAACCTCAGCAGAGCTGTTTGGAAACTCTCTTGCTGTCTTAGTTCCGGCTGCTATAACAGAATACCATAAGTCAGCTGGCTTATAAGCAACAGAAATGTATTTCTCACAGTTCGGGAGGCTGGAAACTCTAAGATCAAGGCACTGGCAGATTTGTTCTTTGGTGAGGGATGGTTTCCTGGTTTATAGGCAGCCACCTTCTCCCCGTGTCCTCACATGATGGAAGGAGTGAAGGAGTTCTTTGGGATTTCTTTCATGAAGGCACTAATCCCATTCATAAGGGCCCCACTCTCCCGATCTTACCACTCCCCAGAGGGCTCATCTCCAAATACCATCATATTGAGGATTACGTTTCAACATATAAATCACGGGACAGGCACAAATATTCAGTCTATAGCACCCACTGATGCCTATTTCAAAGGATGGCCAGGGATTGGGCATCATTTACACATACAATTTGGGGCCTTCTCTTTGATGGACTTCCCCTTGCATTTTCCAGTTTGCTCTGGTTGCCCAAGCTCTATCCTCTGCTTCTTCAAACCAGTAACTGCAAGTTTACTTTCCTCATTTTAACCACCTAGAATGGACAGACTGGGTCTTGATCTTCCCTGAAAACTATAAAATAGGAAACTCACCCCATGTTGTTCCTTTCTTCTAGTTGTCTACCCCCTCCACTATCTGCCTGTGTTGGATTACTTTCCAGTGTTTTCAGGTACTTGTTTTTACAAATTTTTTATAATTTGTCTATATTTCATAGTTGTTTTGTTTTTTTGAGCCGAAGTCTTGCCCCGTTGCCCAGGCTGGAGTGCAGTGGCGTGATCGCGGCTCACTGCAACCTCTGCCTCCCAGGTTCTAGCAATTCTCCTGCCTCAGCCTCCAGAGTAGCTGGGATTACAGGCATGCACCACCATGCCCAGCTAACTTTTGTATTTTTGATAGAGACAAAGTTTCACCCTGTTTGCCAGGCTGGTTTCCAACTCCTGATCTCAAGTGATCCACCTGCCTTGTCCTCCCAAAGTGCTGGGATTACAGGCATGCACTACGGTGCCTGGCCTATGTTTATCTGCAAGAGGGTTGGTTGGTCTGAAAGGACCCGTTATTAGAAATCCATAATTTTATATTGGAAGTTAATTCGCATATTATAAACCTTTGAAAACATAATTTTCTTGGCTGCTTCATTATAGGATTACAGAATAATCTATTAGGTTAAACAATGTAAAATTATCATTTTCCAGGTCAGAAATGGTCAAATAATGGTAATTTCATATGGTTAAAACTAGTAATTATGTTTTTAGATATTTATAATTTATTTTATCATTGAACATCTATGGGCATATAGAGTTTTCTGTATTTCAGGTTACTTATATTGTACAGAGTCTTAGAAGTGGAATGTCTGGGTCCCAGTTTATGTACATCTTTAAACCTCTTCAATAATTGCTATTTTTGTTATCAAATTATAATATAAAATGTAATTTTTTTGTAAAATGGTTGAATAAATTATAATGTTTAATTTGGTTTTCATCCTAGAATTCTTTCATGCAATTATATTTTGGCTTTACTATTTTTCCTTTGGCAAAAATATTATAAATTAATTGATTTGTGTTTGTTTATTATAATTCACAGTGAATATATTCATTATGCTTGTTAGCTTCTCTACCTTGTCTTTGGATAAATGTATCAGAATATTTTAAATACCTGGAAATATTTGAGACTATCATCATCAAATTTCCTCCTTTATTCATATTTAGGACTTTCAAATCTACTTAAATTTAGGAATTTCTAAAACCAATTTCAACTTTTATCTTACATTCAGTGGGTACATGCACACGTTTGTTACATGGATATATTACATGGTGCTGCAGTTTGGGGTGTAAATGATCCTGTAACCCAGGATCATTGAGCATAGTACCTAGTAGTTACTTTTGCAATCTTTACTCCCCTGCATCCCTCACTTGTCTAGTAGTCTCCATTGTCTAGTGTCGCCGTCCTAATCTTTATGTGTACTCAGTGTTTCACTCCAACTTGTGAGAACGTGGTATTTAGTTTTCTGTTCCTGCCTTGATTTGCTTAGGATAATGATCTTCAGCTGCATCCCTGTTGCTAACAAGGACATGATTTTGTTATTTATTTTATGGCTGCATGGTATTCCATGGTGTACCTGTAATGCATTTTCTTATCCAACCCACTGTTGATGGGCACCTAGGTAGAGTCCATGTTTTTGATATTGTGAATAGTGCTGTGATGAACATATGAGAGAATGTGTCTTTTTGGTAGAACTATTTATTTTCCTTTGGGTATATACCTAGTAATGAGATGGCTGAGTCGAATGGTAGCTCTGTTTTAAGATCTTTGAGAAATCTTCAAACTGCTTTACACAGTGGCTGAAATAATTTACATTCCCAGCAATGGTGTATAAGCATTTTAAGAAACTTTTAAGATGGTTTCTATATGCAAGTAATAATTTTTGAAAACATGTTTTATATTTTTATGATTGTGAATACACTCAGACATAGAAAAAGGAATTTAAACCAATGAGTGTTTTCTGTTTGGAGAAAATTCTCCTTGATATATGGGCAATACAAGTGTTACATATAAAGCTCTTGCCTGGTTATGCGCCCTTAAATGTTATAGTATGAGCTGGCACAAAACTATCTAAGTGGGAAACACAAAGGATATGGCATAAGAGAGAGTAACTAATCCCTATAAGATAAGGCAAATTTTTCATGTCAATATAAACAGAAGATTTGGAACCCTTGCTGTGGGCTTACTGTACTGTGGCATAGTGCTTTGAATGCCTAAGAAGGTTTGTCTATTTATGATATTCTGAAAAACAACATGAAAAAAATAAATTGATAGGTCTCATTTAACTCCTCAAAGAAAATAAATCCAATGCAATTCTTATAAAAAATTGAGTTATGTTTGTGTTAACAGAGTACATCACATATTAGCAATCTGTGATATAAGTACATGTCTACTAATTAATTTGTTTATTTTACAGAAAATAAATTTAATTGAAAGCATGCATATGGTTCCTAAACAATGCATGGAAAGGGCTAATTAGGGCATGACTTTTTTAAAAAACTGATCAAAATATGCCTTAAAAGGATGTGCTGTTATATTACAGTTCAAAAGAATAAAGTCCCAACACGTGTCTAAAGGTATGCTAAAGCTTAAGACTGGTTTAAAGCAAGAATAGTAAATACCTAACATGTGAGAACTACCTCTTGTATAATATCAGTGATAGAAGTTGTTAATAGATCACTTTAATCTTTCCTGATCAGCTCAAATGCAGGGTCAGGATCCTTTGGACACTGAGTTTCAGTAAGTTACTACCAATCAGTTAGGTTAGTTTATGAAAGTAAGATTTTTTGCCATGTATACACCTCTTACTAAACAACCATCACAAGAGAATAATTTTACTTAGAATTGTATCATGAATAAGAATGATTTTGATTTTAAGAAACAGGAAACCATTGAAACTATTTTACATGGAACTTTTTTTGTCTCACCTAGCTACAAGGTCAATTTGTATTCCAGTTTCAGCTTTTAATAAAAAATAACCTTTCAGTTTATTTGAAGATCTAGGTCTTCAAATATAATTGCCAAGTATCTATCTCTCTTCTCTTTTCTCTGTGGTGACTTTATTCTCAAGAAGGCTCTTTCTAAGTGGTGATAAAAAGAAGCCAATTTTTCCTGCTTTATGTCAAATCTGCTGAGCAACCCTCAGTTTTTTCCCGGTAGCTCATGCATAAATCCAAGGTAGGTTTCTCATTGGCTTCTGTTGGATCTGATGCCCTTCATAGCTTTAGTCACCATAGACTTAGGAGTAGAAAATATTAGCTGGTCATGCCTTTGTAACATGGACCAGGGGTAGCTAGAAAGTATTGGAAATAGCCTCAATTCAGTCACATAAACATAGGAAATATTATTCCCTAGGTCCAATTGGGCAAAATGAATGGAGATAAATGCTGGGTAAGCAAAAACAACAGGTATTCATGGTAGCTTCCATTCTTATTTTTCTTGACTATTCTTCTAAAATTATTCTATGACAGAGACTACAGTTGCATTTGTCAGGGCAAAGTTTAAGCAGTTATGATAAAAGTCTCCAAAGGAGATTGGCTCAAATTGAAAAGAGAAGTTCAGTTTTTTATGATAGTAAGTAGGTTCTGATCCTCAGAGTCACACAGGAATTCAGGCCAGAGTGGGATTTCTTTGTCATCCTCAACATGAGCCTTTTACCACTGAGGGTTAGTCAAAAGGAAAAGGAAAAGTGAATCTAGATTATCTTTAAGTAGATGAGCTAAAAGTTGCCAGTGGCATTTTTTCTCATGTCCTTTTGGTGAGAACCTAGTCCTAGAACCAAACTAAGTCAAAAGGGTGATGAGAAAATTTAGTCTTCTCAGATATAAAAGGGAGCTATTGAAGAGTATATTATCTGAGGTCCCTTTCAGATTGAAAAGATTTTGTACCATGTTGGAAATAGAGAGTTTTAGATGAAATTCTCATCCTTCAAACATATAAGGACTTTCTGCAACAAATAGGAACCATAACCCAGTTCACAGGCCTTTGAGATAAGACTTGGCTGCACAGGACTTTGGAGCAAACCATCAAAAGGAGAGCAAACTAGTCATTGCAGGCATTGCTCATTGGATGGTGAGGAATCCTTCTGACCTGCCCAAGTAATCAATGGATGCCTTAAAGCATGAGCTTTGAAAACACTTAACATTATCCTGGCTACATAATTATAATGTTATTAATGGCCATAAAGTTTCTTAGCCCTTTTTAAAAATCCAGTATTTGGGCCGTGCGCAGTGGCTCACGCCTGTAATCCCAGCAATTTGGGAGGCCGAGGCGGGTGGATCACGAGGTCAAGAGATCGAGACCATCCTGGTCAACATGGTGAAACCCCGTCTCTAGTAAAAATACAAAAAATTAGCTGGGCATGGTAGCGCGCGCGCCTGTAATCCCAGCTACTCAGGAGGCTGAGGCAGGAGAATTGCCTGAACCCAGGAGGCGGAGGTTGCGGTGAGCCGAGATCGCGCCATTGCACTCCAGCCTGGGTAACAAGAGCGAAACTCCGTCTCAAAAAAAAAAAAAAAAAAAAAAAAAAAATCCAGTATTTGATTTCATGACCTCCTAGGGCTGAATCACACATATTAATGATCTATGACATGCTTACAAGATTTTATCTTTTTATTTGTTCCAGAATTATTGCCCTTTGATATTTAATACATATCATTTTGTTCTTGTATTAAAGAACAAGTTAAAGGAGTATTGACTCTGTCAGGAAAACTCTGCAGAGTTAATATGGTCTTTTTTAGCTTTATTAATATCTAAGCTGAAGGTGGCTACTTTGTACTTCCAAGGTTGCCTTTGAAGGATCAATTCCTCAGTGGAACATCTTGCTTCCTGCTTTTTTTTCTTTTTTCTTTTCTTTTCTTTCTTTTTTTTTTTTTTTTGATAGCAGTTGGCCGGAAAGCCCCTGTCGATCTGTAACTATTTGGAACTGCTAGACTGAAATGCCATTTTCAAAACTCCAGCTCCTCTGCTAAACAATTTTTCTAGGAATGATGCCATATCACTAGCTACTTGGATTTGCCAAAAGGCAATAGTACTCCAATGGCCCTAGCTCTGGGAATGCTACCAAAGGATGGTTCAGGCTGGAGGTAGGCAGTAAATCAGCAGGAGAAGCTGATAAATGCCCTAGCTTTTAATACCTTTTATCTTTTTCCAGACGACTGGTCTATCTCTCTCACCTTCTGCTTCTATTCATGATAGTACCATTTTCTCCCCTTTTTTTGTGGCTTGATATTAGAATTTTCATTTGAAATGGCCTTCCTCAATTATCAGAGAGAAAATTCACACCTTTCAAAGCTAAGGCAATCAAATTTCCATGTGACTCATAAGTATCTCTTCTTTCTGTAGCACCTATGTGCGACTGTGGGATGCCTGATAGATTAGGATTATATGTTGAATGGGAAATGGGTCTGAACAAAGTGTCAGACAGTAGATTGAGAGCCAGGGGAGGGTTCCAAAGCAGCAGCAGAAGGCATCTCTAGCAAGCATCCACTCTGGCTGGGGGCTTCCTTCTGGTTCCAGCCTTCCTGGAAGCTCAGGCAGAGTTGTAAATTCCTTGGACCAGGCAAGCCTAGATGTGTTGCCTGCTTTTGATAATGTATCAAAAACATGAACTCATCCTTGGAGATGACAGCTATGAAGTATTGGATGTAGAAATTTAGGTCACCTGTCTTCCTTTTTCGTTGCCTTAAAAATACTATTTTCTTTCTTGGTTTATCATTTGCCTGCCTTCTTTCTTTCTTTCTTTCCTTCCTTCCTTTCTTCCTTCCCTACATTTTCCCTATCTCCCTCTTTTCTTTCTTAAAAGTTGGTTGCCTGGGGTAACATGTACTGCATACATGCTGACATCATTACTGTCCCTAGTAATCTATGTGTGGCTATTATTTCTTCATTTATATGCACTTAGAAGTATGTTATCTCTCTTTCAATAAAAACTCATAAATTTAAGAACTGACCATCTTCTTGTTTGGGGTATTGTGGCTTAGTATTGTCTAATATATTTTTGAGGTATTTGATTTTTTTTAAAAAAAGCAACTAGCCATGTCTATTGAGTTTCCTACTGAACCCTAGCACCCAGACCAGTGAGTGACTGATAAATAGTAGGTGCTCAATAAATATTTGTTTTTTAAATAACAATCCTATTGTCAAGCAGACAAATCACCAAGAAGGAAGGAGCTATATATTTAAGAGTAATCTGTTGGTCTGGCCAAAATGGAGTTCTGAGTCCTTTGCTGAGCTGCTGTTTACCCAGAAGTTGGTAAACTCCTGAGACCAACTTGGCTTTGTTGTTTTTCTCTTGTGGCTCCTTGACCTTGGAAATGTTTTTCTACAGGCACTGCTGTATTTCCCCCTGTTGGAATTTTATTTAATATTCTATCTTTGTTTCTACGTTAGAAAACATGCCATGTGAATAATGATGCCTCGAGCAAAAGAAAATCACTCCAGCAGTACAATTTAAACTTAGGACAAATCCTGCCCTCACTTGCATTCACAATTTGCCAAGGCAGTCAGTAAGAACTGTGCCCACACACGAACTGAGAGAATTAAGGCCCCAAGGTTAGCAATGATTAAAATTTAAAAGTCCATTTATTCATTTTCAAAATATTTTATTCGATTGCTTCTGAGGCAGAATCACAAGTTGCCTTTGCCTTTGCTGCTCTCAGTGATGGCATCCAACTCTGAGGGTAGCTCTGAGGGGAGCTAAATATCCTCATTGTTCAATGCGCTAGAAGAGAACAAAATGAGGCTGTAAGGTCAATCTCACAGCCTTAGTGGAGTAAAAATTAGAAGTCAATTCTCTTACCAACAAAGAGGACTTGCATTCAACAGGATTTTAAAAAGTGGTATTGTGTAAAATTTGGAAAATACCACCATAATGGAAAAAATTAAAGTGGCATATAAATCAAATATAGTGCTAAAATTATATTTTTTCCACATGAATTTTGGAATCCATATATATAGAGATCTATATATAGTTTGTTTGTTTGTTTGTGGAATTGATAAACAGTCAGAACTGGCTTTTTGCACTGAATATGAGCACAGAAGGCTTTCTTCTCCAATAGTGAATTAATAAAGAATGAGTAGGAAAAACGTTATGAAACAATATGGTAAAATTATGGACTCTATGTATTAGGGCAAAAATTGAAAAAAATAGTAGAAGGTCTCCAGTTTTACGTGTGCACAATTTGACAGCAGATGATTATAGTATATTTTGTAAATTCAATAGCAAGCTCCACCACGCCCTTGAATGAAGGAAAGCAAGAAGACCATTTTTAACACGTACATGGCACCACACCCCTCTAACATGCAGCAATGGGAGAAAACCAGATTGGCGACCTGTGTATGGCATATGAACTGAGTGAAACCATCGGGAGCGGGGAGGCGTTTCTTTCAAATGTCTCTTTTGCAGATAAACGAGCAGAGAGATCCTACCTCTTTTGACCAGAGATGTTGAAAAGCACGAGCAAAGTTTTTGGCTTGGTCCCTTGTTTTCCACAATGAGATAAAGTCTTAAGCCTGTAACTCTCCCTGTCCCATGGGAGTGTGCAAAGGGAGGGAAAATAAGCGGCGTGGGTGAGGGGTGGCGGCGCAGAACCGAGGAAGGGAGGAGAGGAGGAAGCCAGCCTCTGGCAGGAGGGTGTGGAGCCCGGTGCAAGCCAGAACAGGTCCAGCCTTCCCGCGGCCAGCGCCAGCAGCGGGAGGGGACAGGCGAGGACCAGCGGGAAGCGGCCGGCAAGAAACTCCCTTGGATCCGCCCAGAGCTGCTGGACCCTGCCCGTCCCTGTCCCAGCTCCCAGCCAGCTTGGGGGAGAAGTTTCCGGAGGGCAGGTACCAGACAGATCGCGTGCTGGAGGAGACGCAGGTGTGTCGGGTGGGGGTCAATTTGTATCTTTCCTGCCAGCCCTGTGGGGTCTCCAATGGAGAAAGGGCTAAGGGTTTGCTCCCAGGAGAAGGGGGTCAACTCGTTATGGAAAAGAAAAGGTGCGCAGTCAGGGTTCCTTGTCTGAAGTGGGGGTGGTCCGAGGTCCCTCAGTCTTCACCCGGGAAGAGACACCCCCTTTCCAAGCCCCACCCCCGGGTGGCTGAGGCTGGATTCAGACAGCTCGGGGTCAGTCGGATGGAGTACACTTGGTCCCCGAATCCACCGGCTCCCACTCCCGCTGGTCGCCGGTAGGTTCACCCCCTTTTTCCAGCCTCTCCCACGCCGTCCCTCGCTACTCTCTAAAGAGGATTCCAGATCCCCCTGTAGATTCCCGTCCTCTCTCGGGTAGGGGTCCGAGGTCTAGCTAGTTTGGGGGTCAGTCCCAGCTTCTCTCTCCCACCACGCCCCTCGCGCCCCTGGACACTTCCTAGGCTGTGGGGCTCAGATCCCCTCCCAACCCAACCGACTGCCCCTGTCTGGCTCCTACTCTCAGGAGTGGCGTCTAGATCCCAGGGGGCTTCAGAAAATGCCGCCAGCCTGGAAGCGGGGAATCAATGGACTGCGGGGGCTGCGGTGGGGGGCACGAAAACCAGAGAGGGTCTAGAACTCCACCTCCCCAGACCGCCGAGGGGGCGCGAGGGCAGGCCGGGTGCCTGGTTGCCATGGCTCCTGGTAGCGGAGCCGGGGAAGCTAGAGATGCCAGTCACGGATGGTCCCTTCTTCCTCTTTGTGCCTCTCTGTTTCTCTCGCTTTTTTTTTTTTTTTTTTTTCGAGTGTGAGTGTGCGTGGGGACGCAGCAGGGAGAGAGTGATTAATTTGGAGAGCAGGGATTGGAGACAGGAGGCTGGGGAAAGCCGGCCCCTCCGTTCCCACTCTCCTGGCTCGCTGCGAGCAGCACTTTCTCAGCCAGGGCAGGTCTGGGGAATTCCTGCGAAAAACCACGGGCCGGAGGAGCAGCCGCTGCGCGGGCCCAGGTAACCCCGCCCCATACGGCGCAAAGGGTCGAGCACAGCGTGGGCGTTCGGGCTGTCCGGCCGGAAGGCGGGCAGGGGAAGGCGTGGGAGGCCAGTTGCAGAGGGCAGGTGCGTCGGCACGGCAGGGCGGCCGGGAGAGGAGGGAGCCCCAGGCTCAGCCCCTCATTGAAGGGCGGCGGGGTTCCAGTACCGCTCGTGGAAGGCGCGGAGCCGCCCCAGAGCCAGCAAGCGGACGCCTAGCCACGCGCGTGCGCGATGGCACGCTCCTGCTGGAACGCGCCGTGGGTGGGGAGATTTGCGCGTGCGCGTGGAGATGGGCAACTGGTGAGCCACCTGGGCTTGCTCTAGGCGGAGATTCCCGGGGCGCCCACGTGGCTTCGAATTCCAGCTCCACCATCACTGTGATGTGTCACTTTGGACTAGCCATTTAACTACTCCGTCGTGCCTCAGTTTACCTTTCTCAATAATAGGGAGATTATCAATACCCTCTATATTGGGTTGTTGCAAGACTGGAATGAGATAATACAAGTAATTTAACACCGTGTCTGATGCATAATAAGCACTCAAAAGTTAGTTATTGTTGTTGATGGCATTACTGTTAATCCTCAGTTTAATTACATATGGTGGATTCTCATTTCTCTGCATTTTTATTGAAGTCAAAATTATGCGTTTTTCTAATTTTGGAGAATAATCTTAAGTAGAATATGAATATTTTTACTGCCCAGTCCAATTCCTACAAAGCTCTGGCTTGCAGCAGATTGGAAGAGAGAAACTGATCAACTACTGATGAAGTTGGTTTTTTGATGACAAGAAAATAAAAAGTTTATCCCACAGTTTTGTTTGTAAATCTGTGTTTTCTCTTTCACCTGCAGATGATTTTATGGCCTTAAGTGCTGCAGGGGATTTACCTCTAGTAATGGCAGAGTGTAGTGTATAATCATTCCTTGCAAGCTCCTGAATACTGTAAGCAAATATGGAGATAAATAGTTATTACTGGGTGGGTGTGAGTACTGGCTATGGCAGCTCATTAAAATCTCTTTCAGGGCATGTTTGTACCCACTTTACTGCAGAAGCACAGGACTATGATGACGAATATGTGTTTTCCAGATTGTTATTTGTTGCATCTAGATTTATGGATTATTTTCTTTAAAGAAAAAGGTATAAGTATTTATTGATTCCTCGTGGTTATATAGTGCTTCAACCTATCTGCTGATAAGCAAACTGTATACTTTATGGGCCTAGCTGTAGGTCTAAGAGGAGTTGATGTTGCACATACTATACTTATTACACTTAAGTTAATTCATCTTATTACATGAATTGGTTTAAAATAAATTTTAAAAATCATTTTATCATTAAAATATAAAGGTTTCTTGGTGAACTTGAGGCAAGTGAAGCCAGGAAGATGTCACCATCACATAGTGACCTTTACAAAACAGAGGTCACCCAGAAAAACATTTGTTGGATTTTATAGTTGCTTCTGAAGTCTTTGAAGATAGGAAGTTATTTGCCCCAAAATTGCTTTGTTTAAATAATTTAGCCTGATTCGCTTTTATGGAAAATTCAGGGTGATCAAGATGATCTAAGATTCTTGTATTTTAAACTGATAAAGGAAAATTAAGTAATAGAGGGGAATTAATGGTGTCAGATTTGAAGGAATGATTGTCAGGAAATACTGAGAGTATCACTTCAGGTAGTAGTGTTTGGCTTTTGCAAGACAGCCCTCTCATCCTCACTGTGAATATGTCATCTTTAAAAGGTACCTTGAGGAATTAGTGTGACAGCTTGTCTGAAATTCGTGGGATCATTTACATATTGTTTCCCAGGAGCTTTGGCATTAAATGTTTCATTTATTGGAAATTATTTTGCCCTTTGATTTATGACAGCCAACCGTGCAGTAGAACCTAATGTATTTCAGAAACAATAAAATTAGCTTTTCACCATTTCATAATTTCTCTAAAAATTTAGCAGCAATGCACTTGCAATACTTATCTTAATCCAGAGACAAATGATAAGAGTAGAAAAACATGACAGATTGGGAGGTGTTGAATCCTGAATTTGGGAACCTAATTGAAATGCAAAGGTATAATCAAGAGGATGAACTTGTCTCTGTAATAAGGTTGTTTTCAGTGATGTACTATATTATCTGATTCAATCAGTGTTCCTTGTTATTTTTTCAAACGAAGATTGAGAATAGTATATTTTCAATTATGAACATTTTGATTACAGCTTCATTCTAACTAATTCAGTCTGAAGAGAATGCAATTATTATGGTGATTTACATACAATATGCTAAGTTAACACAGCTAATGAGTGAACGCATAATATTCTTTCTATTCCTTCCAGGAAAAATATTGTGCTAAGCATTCTTTCAAAGAAAAGATTACATTATTCGCCAGCATTTTATGTCTACCTACAAGTATTATTGGCATTGAGCCATTTTCTCTGCTATTAAACTGAAATCTCTTATATTTTGGTGATCACACGCCTTTCCTCCCTCTCCTTGGGGGAGGCTAGAAACAATTTTCAATTTAATTAGATACGCTGCTTTCTTTTTTCTGTACATCTTTATCCGAGGGAAGATTCTGTATTTTCTAATTTTGGAGGCTGCTTAACACCTTAAACATTACTAATTACTGCAGTTTATTTTATGCGTGTCACAATAGTGTAGTTAGTTAATTATAGCTTTCTCATTAGCACCACGTAGAGAATAATGAATTAACACATCCCTTTGATCAAAAGGGATTTAAGTTTATCTGCTGAGAATAAAAGTGTTATTGTGTTACTGAAAGTCACTATAATTTTCCCAAGAAACAAATTGGTTGGAATTCTGTATCACTGGGTTAGGAGGCTCGATGAATGAGTTGGATTGATCACAAAGTAGAGTAGAGCTGTGGTTGCTTGGCAACCTGACATTATTCTGCAATTTCTGGTATATTTATCCAGTAAACTAGAAAATTCTGTTTTGTTAACGAATGTTTTAAGTCAGTGCACAAATAGACCATAACTAATTGAGATTTTATGTGTTGTGGATAAAAAATGATCCTGCTTACCTTCTCATTGTGTTTAGATAATAAAAATACAAAGGGACATATTCTGTTTTCAATTTTAAGACTTTTCCCTGAAATGTTGACTTCACGTTCACATAATTTATTCCTAGCAGAAGAATACAACTTGTATATCTCTTTGGAAGTCAAATTATTAGGGGTGTGTGTGTGTGTGTGTGTGTGTGTGTGTGTCTGTGTGTGTGTGCATGTGTGATGTTTATACACATAATTTCAATAAAAATCACAACTAGAGTTTGAGGTGAGATGAATTCTCAAAATTCATGGTTTGCTAATTGAACTGACAATCTGGTAAATTTAGGGTGGTTATAAATATCCGATTCAAATCATGCTGGCAGATGATGATAAGAATAATAAATGCATTGAACTTGGCCAATATATAAATACACTTTGTGCTTTGACCAGCGTTTCTTATCCTGGTAGTCTTATAACATTCTCTCTTCTAATGTTTGGCTGCATCTTATTTCCCCTATAGTTGTGGAAATAAGAGCTCTGTTGCCCATCTATTTCACCTCTTCCTAACTCCAGGGACTACAATTGTGCCATTTTCCTGTATAACCTATGAATTTTATTGTGCATCACAATTCCCTTCTCAGATTGTAAACTCCTTGAGGTCACACATTTCCTTTTATGCATCTCATAAATTCTTAAAGTGTCTGGCACGGTGGGAAGCAAACTGATGTGGTGGTTATGTGCACTGACTATAAAAGTCAGGCTGCCAGCGTTCAAAATCTAAGTCTGTCAGTTTGCAGGTGTGTGGCATTGGCTTAGTCATTTTGACCTCTCTAAGAGACTAATTTCTTCTTTAAAAATGGGAATAGCCATACCTAGCTCATGTGTGTTCTTGTGGACATTGTATAAGGCAATCTATGCGGACAGCTTGGTAGCATTTATTAAGTGCTCAATAAATTTTGGCTTTCTATTGTAGTTATAATTATCCTTCTATATCATGCTCAGTATGTGAATAGACAAAGATAGAGGGACAGTGTGTGTGTGCGTGTATCCATGTTTATCTGAATAAGTGTGAGCCATGATCAATGGTGGTGTCAAATGGAAAACTGCTGATTCCTACATTAATTATATGCATATATGCCAATAGTGATTGTTTCACATATTTAAAAGATTTTCTAAATAAGTTATTTTTAGGCTTGGCTGAAATTAGAAACATCTGGAGAGTTCTTTAGAACTACCAATCCAAATCAATTCAGTTATGATCTCTATGGATGGTGACCAGGAATCTGGATTTTTGAAAATTTCTAGTTTTCAAAAACTAGATTCATGGTACATTAACACACTGTAATATACCATGATGGTTGAGAACCACCACCTTAGATTTGAGTAGGTCTTCCATAAGATTGTGTTGGGCTAAGGCATTGGTTCACAGTTACCTTGGTGTTGTGAAATGTGGCTGGAAAGAAAAATCTTTGGCAAACTTCTGAGGTTTTTCTTACTAATCTTCTTGGTTTAAGTAGCACTTTATTCTCTGAAGATCTCAAATGTGCTTTTCATTTGCTGTGTATAATTTCATTTTTCAACCAAACGTTTCTGTGAAAATGGTAGGAAAGAAGTAATTATCCTGATTTTGCAGATGAATGGAGTGAGCTACACTGAAATTAAATGATTTGACTAGATTCATAGATTTAGAACAGGCCCAAATAACAAGATTCATAACAAGATTCCGGTGACTTCAGGGTTTTGAACATTTCTCTGTTTTGCCTGCAGACTTTAAATGAGGTAGGGAGAGTTATTGCTTTTGGATCAAAATATTATGTAAGAAAAAGCTATAAAAATGAGATGTTCGTCCTTTTTCTGGATATAATTGTGCAGTGTAAAGAAAAACATTTTTTTTTTAATTTCTAAGAAAAGACCCCATAATCTATATAGGATTCAAACCAATGTCCCTTGGACTTTGAACACAGCTTGTATAAATATTTCATTTGACCTAAAGAATCAATTTCAGCTAGTATTTAAAAACTGGAGATTTCATATAAAAATTCATACTTCTGACTTGTTTTAAAAGGCTCAATGTTCTCACAGTATTGGACCTGAATGACCAGGTGGCAGAACACCACAGGCTAGAACCAAGTGGTTTGTCCCCTTGATGTTCTCAAAACAGGTCTTCTCTGGGTAAAATGAAGCTTCCCCTCACTTTCATTTTGTTTGATATATATTCCTCTCACCATCACTTTGTTCCTTTCTTTTATATAGGTCATACTCCAAAGGGGTCATTAAGGGAACTTAAAGATGGGCCCATATCTCTTTGGATGGGATTAGGGAAAGCCCATAAGGGCTGCTGAAGCACATCTGGAGCTGTTACTGTTCCTTGTCCTGAAGGGACAATGGGAAGGTGAAGTTCTTGGAAGGAGGTGGGAGCAGTAGCTCTGGAGCAGGGCTGTCAGGTAGGACCTGTAGTTTTTGGTAGAGGAACATAACTACTGTCAAATCACAAGACAGTGTTCTGCTTCTGCCCCAAGATCTCCAGCTGCTTTTTCATCAAGACAGTAAAAGGGCAAGGGAGCCTGATTAGAGTGGTTTGTGTAGGTGGGTCCCAGAGCAGAGCAGGATGGAGGCAGGCAGAAAATGGATCTGAATCTGGGAAGTGCATGAGGAATACCTAGCACGTCTTGAGGGCTTTATATTTGTGGAACGTGAATTCCTCAAGATGGGGAAAGGGAAAGCTTGAATTGCCAAAAGCAGTATAAAATTGGGAATCACCAAGTTTGTATTCAGGGCCATCTTCACCCCTTTTTCTTTGTCATTCCTTTCTTCTCCCTTCTTTCATTGTCCAAGGTGGATGTGCTCACATTCATTGGCGGGTTTCAGCTGGGACTTTTAAACTTCAAAACAAATTTGCCCATTCTCTTGCATTATCTCTGCTTTCTAAGATGAGAGCTGACATAGCAGACAGAATAATATAAAAGATGTATTCCAGCTTCTATGGTAACGGGTTTGCATTTTTAGCAGAAGTTCCTCCCTAACAAAAGCTTTTGCTGTAAGTGGTGATTCTACTGCGAGGAATTGTAGTTATGATGCCTGGGAAAGTGGAGATACCCTCAAATGTCAGTCTGGCAGCTGAAAGTCATGTAGCCTGGATGCCTGGCTCTCTGGAAGAAGCATCCTTCTTCTTTTCTATAGTTGTATCAGAACAAGTATGATGAAGGAATAGACCAGGATGCACTAGTTGAATCTGATATGAGGAATTTTTGTTTCCAGGGGCTAAGCGATGTATTTCCCAGAGTAATAGAATGTAAGTGGTTAAAAAAATAATGTGGGGATTTTGGTGATCTGTTGCTGTTAGAGTTATTGGAAATTCGGTTTTTTATTGTGTTGAAAACCTTGCTAAAACCTGTAAAGTGACAGAATATTAGCTTATTATGGGATGCCTTATGTATTGGTTATGTTCAAAAGAGATAACACACCTCATGTGCAAAAGGTTCGGGGGAAGATAAATACTGACCTTTTCCAAGACTCTGATACTGGATGCTGCATTTCCAGCCATTGGGAAGATTGCCTCTGAATATTTCTATTTTTAAAAAGTCATAATATCTTGCATTATTTGAGTGCTTTATTCTTTTTAGAAAATTTTTCCATGTCATCTCATCTGACTTTTACAATAACATAGTGAACAAAATGAAACAAGTTGTTAGCCCATTTTATAGATGAAAAAACTGATGCAAGATCAAATAGTGGGCTTCACCACTATTTCAAAGTGCCTAAAGTGGTGAAAATTAGAATTAAATCTTAGATATCTTAATATATAACCCAGTTCATAGCCCACTCTATTGCATTCAGGTTTTCTTTTCTTTCTTTGTTTCTTTGTTTGTTTCTTTCTTTCTTTCTTTCTTTCTTTTCTTTTCTTTGTGTGTGTGTGCGTGTGTGTGTTTTGTTTTGTTTTGTTTTTGGAGATAGGGTCTGGCTTTGTTGCCCAGGCTGGAGTGCAATGGCTCAGTGCAACCTCGAACTACTGGGCTCAAGTGATTCTCTAACTTCAGCCTCTCAAAATGCTGGGACTAAAGGCGGGCACCATCATGACTGGCTAATTTTAATTTTTTTTTTTTTTTGTAAAGATGAGGTTTCACTATGTTGTCCAGGCTGATTTCAAATTCCTGGCCTTAAGTGATTCTCCTGCTTCCCCCTCCCAAAGTACTGGAATTATAGGCATGAGCCACCAGGCACAGCCCAGATTTCCTTTTTAAAAGAAAAGAGCAACATTGGATAGTGATGTTTTCAAAGGAAATCTAGAATCACTGTGTAAACTGAGAGCTACCTAGGGGAAAAATTGAGAACGTTACCAGTTATATTTTGAGGGTCGAATGTCTATCTCCCTGGCCAAAGATAGGGAGATAGACTTTTCCAAAGCATCCTGAATTCTATGATACATGTTCGCCTGTGCACACGCGCGTGCGTGTGTGTGTGTGTAGGTCCTGTGAGGCATTGATCACCACTTTGTGCTAGAGATAGGACTGAAACTGTGCCAGTCAGAAACTTAAATAGCCACGACTTACCATTTATCAAGTGTTTATTATGTGTTTTGCAACCTCCGTATCAGTAATTTGAGGAAAGTACAATTATCATAACACCCATTGTAAGCTGGGTGATGCCGACACAGAAGGGTTCTTGTCCAGTGTCACACAGTATGTCTTGCAGTGCCAGAGTCAGAACTCAAACTCAGAAGTGTCTGATTTCCAGCCCCAGCAGTGCCCCCTTGAATAGCAGGATGCTTCAGCTATGGTCTTCACTACACACTAACACTCTTTCCTGTTGTGCATCCAAACTTACCTGTTCTATGTCCCATTATCCCAGGTAAATATGTAGAAAAGTAGACATAAAGGAATCCTACTGAGGTATTACATGATAACGTATAACTATTCCAGGAATGGTGGCATTTTAAATGAGGTCTTAAAACCCGCCAGGCATGGTAGCTCAGACCAGTAATCCCAGCACTTTGGGAGGCTGAGATGGATGGATCACTTGAGGTCAGGAGTTTGAGACCAGGCTAGCCGACATGGTGAAACCTCATCTCTACTAAAAGTACAAAAATTAGCTGGGCAAGATGCTGTGCCTTAATCCCAGCTACTCAGGAGGCTGAGGCAGGAGAATCACTTGAATCCAGGAGGTAGAGGTTGCAGTGAGCCGAGATCGTGCCACTGCACTCCAGCCTGGGCGACAGAGGGAGACTCTGTTTCAAAAAAAAGAAATAAGTAAATAAATCTTAATGCAACTTTAGGAAACTGAGGCTGGAGGATCACTTGAGGCCAGGAGTTCGAGACCAGCCAGACTCCATGTCTGCAAAATAATATATAAATAAATAAAAATAAAAATTCGCCAGGTGTGATAGGACATGCCTATAGTCCCAGCTACTTGGGAGGCTGAGGTGGGAGGATCACTTGAGCCCAGGAGTTGGAGGTTGCATGAAGGAGACATTGGTGTTCTCTCCAAAATCAAGTCATATAGCATTTGATGCTCTGACTCTTCCTGTACCAGACCTTGTGCATCATTATATGTACAAATGAAACTTCACCTTCGTTATCATTTTTTAGTTCTTGGCAGAAATGTTTCTGATACTCTAGAATATCAACATGCATGGATTTCCCTAACTTCTGGGTATTATATGTAACCAATTGCATTTCATGGTTGGCATTTCCACAAAGGCATGAGTATCTGCTATTCCAGATTAAAATAGAAATAGTTGGCAATGGCAGATGCCATATCTCAGCCTTGCTGTTCTTGAAAATGACACTGATCGTCATGATGGCACTATCATTATTAACAGCTGTCAATTAAGGTAAGGCTTTGGAAGAAAAAAAATGCAACTCTATTTCAGGCACAGTCAATATATTTAGGAGTTTAAAAAGGTTTTTGACTTTTTGTTTGGGATATTTACAAGCAAATATTCATGTATTTTTAAAATGTGTTAATATAAACAGTATTCTCAGATGCTGAGTGGCTCCAAAAGGCCCCTTTTTTGTGTACTAGACAGTGACAAGAATAGTCTGCTTCCTGCTTTAGCCAGACAGGAGTTTCCACTTCCTTGGATTATAGAGAATGAATTTGCTATAAGGCTTTTGTTTGACCCATGCCTGCTTCTCTGGAATACAAGGCTTGGCTTCTCAAGAAGTAGGTTTATTTCTGTGTTGTAAATTCAATAATTTTTCTAATTTGTTCTATAAAATGTATCGATGACATAGTGGAGAATTCATTCATTAGATTAAAATTTGAACATGTAAAGAATTGTTAAGGCATTATACAATGGCAAGAAATTGAAAACATTGCCCACAAGGGTAAACAGACAGACAATAACAATTTTAACATTTATCACCTATATCCACATGAATAATAGACTATATTGGGTTTTTGTTATTGTTCACTAATTTGAGACTGTTTTCTATAAAGAAGATCTGAGTGAATGGAGAAAGATAGCTAAAAAAAGCCTGTTTAAATTTGATCTAGACCTCATTTTGCTTCGTGACCTCTAGCAATTCTCAGAAGAGTTAAATTTTGAAGGGTCTCAACAGTCTGCTCTTCCCATGCATGCAAGTTTCTGCATGTAATTGATTTGGACTGAATTGATTTTGAACACAATTGATTTGCTTTAAATAACATTAAAGGACCAAGCATTCAGCAATTCAGGTGCAACTCATGCACACTTCTGAGTCAAGTTCAAATAAATTGGATTTGACCTTAAACACTGTTCCCTCAAAAAAAGGGCTGGCAGTCATCAGAGTTAATAATGCCATCCAATCAAGTATAAAAACTGATATGGGTGGTTTGGATCAGAAATTGATCTCCATACACAAAACCTTCTTTAGAAAATTTATTATGACCTTTTGTTTTCTTGTTTTACCAGCTGTAAACTGAGGAAAGAAACATTTACTGCTGCCTCCCCATGGCAGTTGGAGGATTAATGAGCTAATATTTGTAAAGTGCTTTGAAGATAAAGGTGCCAGCTATTATTATTACTAATAAACCATTTTTCTGCAGTGTAATTTTGGACAGCAGCCATTAAAAACCCATTACTGTATTTAACAGTAAAACAATCTGCCACTGCCTAGTATTTACTTCCTCAATTAAGCATGCATTTCACTTCCTTTGCCCCTCCAAATTCAGAACTGGTGATGAGATACAGAAAGGTATGTGTCATCATTTCCCAATATTTTTATCATTGAAATATTAAGTTTGGGTTTTTTGATTGTCTCAGCAGAAAGCTAGACTATATCCTCAGTGGGAGCGTAGTTGGGCTACACTTCTGTTTCTATGCCTTATGAAGGAAATGGAAGGCTTGGTTCTAGGCTTTTCTTCAACCAGATTTACACTGTAGTATATTATCTTTGAAGATTGCATTCCATAATCTCTTTTGTTATTCAACTATGGTACCATGAATGAAACTGACTTATTTGAGTGGTTGTATGTTTGTACCTGCATGAGGGTGGGGTTCACAACTCACTCCTAAAACTGAAGTGGAAAATGGAGGTAATTATGCAGCTATCCCATGTCCAAAAATATTAAAAAATAAAACTAGAGACCTTGAATTATACAAGGTAGTTTTTTAGTTAGTAATTACTGTTATCAATATATGATATTAAATCCTTTCAATCTTGATTTATTTTATCTATATAGATTTCCTAAACTATCAGATGATACAGGGTATTGTAAA
This sequence comes from Aotus nancymaae, assembly GCF_030222135.1. Taxonomy (NCBI): domain Eukaryota; kingdom Metazoa; phylum Chordata; class Mammalia; order Primates; family Aotidae; genus Aotus; species Aotus nancymaae. The sequence continues at coordinate 9,313,517 of NW_026988460.1, forward strand.
TATTTCTCACATATTGCCAAAACAATGTTCATTTTCCTCTGATGCTATTGCAGTACTGCAAATAAAACTAAAAAAAAGAAAGTAAATAAATGACTATAATGAGATGTTTCAGCTTTCAACAGTTATTTCAGGTATTCGAATCCTAGGCCAATATCTAAAAGCTGAACAAAAGAAGCCTCAAAACAACTTAGATCTCTTTCCTTGTAAAAATTTGCTAAAATATAAGCAATTGATTATGGAAATAACTTCCTCATTCAGTGACTATTTGCTCTTAATTTAGAGCCATCCTAACACACGTAATTGTATTATTTTAGCAGATGACAAAGTATAAACTGCAAGTTGGAGCAGATGAGGAAAATTTTGGAAATTCACTCTAAGATAAAAGAAGTTATACCTAATATTTCTTCAGCAGCAAGGAAGAGGGATAGAAAAGCTAGAAAAAGACAACGCAGAAATGACTATATAGGTGATCCTGAATCATTAAGAAATTATGAAATAGTTTAAAATAAAAAAATAAATTTTGATGTACCACCTTTATGAGTACAGATCATTTATCTGAAAATCATATGGAACCAATCCTTCCTAGTGGTCTAGTTGTTCAATAATGTTAAATACAAATTCTTGTATTTAACAGAACCCAAATCTTTTAAAAGGTTTCTTTTTGCAAGCAATGCACTAATTGTGATCCAAGGCGGGTGCTGTTGTTTACAGATAGGATTTTGTATTGCCCATTGCAACTTTGCCACAGAGTGTATTTTTTTTATTACTATCACTTAGGGAGACTGTAAATACCATCACCATTCCATTGCCTTCTGAAGTTGAACTCATGCTATTTTCATCGTTTGTTTTGTTTAATTGTGTATGGGGAATTCACCATATGGCTTAAAACTATTTAAGACCTCAGTAGATACGTTTTTTTGTGTATAAGGTTATTGGGGTATCTGTAGGGATATACATAAGCTGTTTGTTATTGGGAAGAAAAATACCTGAAAGCTTGCATGTACCTAAGAGCAGAAGTGATGAAAAAGATTCTGAAATATAGCCAAGTAACAATTTGTGTAAAACGTGAAGGCACATTCTTCCACTTACCTATTACTGAATGACAAACTAACTCATACCTTTAAACAGTAACTTCAAACAACAACCATTTTATGAAATTTCGTGACTTTGTAGGTCAGGAATTTAGGCAGGGCTCCACTGCATGATTTTTTCTGCCCCATTTGGTGACAACTAAGGTCATTTGGTGTTGTTCAGAGACTGGTGGGGGTGGGTTGGTGGCCCCAGGATGGCTTCCCTCGCATGTGTGGTGCAATGGCAAGGAGGTCAGAGCTCAGCTGGACTCCTCTTTCTGTCCAAATAGTCACAGGGCCTCTCTCCTGGTCTTTCCAGAAATGTCACAGGACTTTTCACACAATGACTCAGGGCTTTAAGAATCTAACTTGGAAACTTAAAGGCTAGTCCTCGGATAGCTCAGTTTCAAAGGAAGTTTGCATCCAACTTCCAGTAGACAAGGTTGCAAGAAATGCTAATTATGAAAGGCATGCTAATTAACAGAATTATTAAACCCATTGTGATATACCATTCACTCACCATATCATTGCTTACAAAAAAGGAAAAAAATATGGAACCCTCTGTTCCAAGGGAACACTCTTTTCCCCCTTTTGACACTTCCTAGAGATCTTAGACCCACACGACTGTGAGAAAGAAAAATGGTGTGAGTGAACTTTGGCAAGGCTGAAGTGCCCTGGTTTTGTCTGGAGAGAGAATAAAAGTGAAAGGAAAGAGGCGTCCAGTTGGCTGAGAATACTGTTGGCTAAGATTCTTTAGCAGGGTGGGCTTTTCTGATGCCTTTGTCTTCTGATCTATTTAGGTTTATCCTTACTCTTTTCCATTTAGCCAAGAAGTGGCTTGGGTTTAAGAGAACCAGGAGTACCTCAGCAGAGTCAAAAGGGCCATGGTGAAACCCAAATGTCAAGAAAAAAGGAATTGACTAGATTAGTCAAAGCTTCACTCTAGAGGAGGGAGAGAAAAGAGCTCCTGCGTTTCCTTCTATTTACTGATTACAGCCACAAATGGAAAAGGAAGCAGGCTTTTTGCCCTGAAATAATGATGATACATCGGGCTGCAGAGCTCCTATACCTATAACTCTCAGAAGCATGACTATAATGGAAAGAAGACTAGTGCGTGGCTGGTACCAATATTCTTAGATCTTCCCGCAGTGTTATGAGAGCACAGAGCAGGATGCAGGGTGAGGATAAACAGCAGTGGAGCTTTCTTGGGCTATTTATTCCTCTCCAAATGCTCTCTGAAAGTGGATGAAGAACTGCTGCCATGTATGATGTGGGTTCAATTTATATTCTCATTGCTTCTACTTCTCTGTTTCTCCAGTTCTTACCGTCACATTCTTCCTTCTGTGGCTTGGCCATTTTTTTTCTCTTTTTTTTCCCATCATATGTATAGGAACTATACATACAATCATTCCTCTGCCTCTGAAGCATTATCCCATCCTTCTGATAAACATGAGTAGATGTTTTTCCCCCGCAGTCTTGCCAAAAAGCACTTATGGAGTATTGTACTATATTTTCCATATTTCAAAAACACTTCAACAGGCAAAATGTAATATACACAACTCCAAAGTGCTGTGCTATGATGAATTTAGTTCTATACTGGTAATGCTATGAATTGCTTTTGAACGAAAGATACAATATCTAGATATTATTTAATTTGATACTTGTAGTAACTAGCTATTTAAGTAAGACAGGTATTAATCCTGTTCAGAGAGGGTCAGTGGAACAAATGGAACTGACATATTTGGGAGTGGAACTAAAACTCAGATTGTCTGATTTTGTCTTAAGTTATTTTAATGACAAGTCATATAGCCACGGATAAAAGGGTTTCTTATTCAGAAAATGCAATCTTCTGGACAAGTTTTATTTTTGCATGATATAACCTAAAGTGTCATATGTGTTAAATTCTGCTGTTTTAGATTTCAGGAAAACAAATGTAGAGTGTTAGAGGCTGGTGGTGAGAACGAGCTGAGAAGGGTGGTAGTAAACTGAGGTTTCTACAATGAGTTTGCATTAAAAAAAAAAACTTTTTGGAGGTACTGGAACCCAAGCAACTCTCAGATTTTTCCATAGTCTATTTTATGTAGCATAATACATTTTTATTATGACCAGGAGCATCTGTTCACCAGTCTTTCTTTAGCCATTTACCATTTCCTATCCTCTGTATATCTCCTGTCTCTGCTTTTATACTACCACAAAGCCTGCTTCAACTTTCCCCTCAATACTGAGATTTATTTCTTCACTAACCATTCTGGAAAATTCCTAGTTCAGCCTTCTAATCACTAGACCCCTGCAACCTTTCCTTCACTGGATTTCTGCCTTGTATAGTCGTTCTTCACTAAGGTGTAAATGGCACTGCTAAAATCCCCTTTCTTGCTTGTCACTTTGACCGTGATGTCACTTACTTCCTGAAAATTTCCCCTGGCTCCCTACTGCTTTGCAGGCCAAGTAACTGTCACACTTCGTTTCCACTTTCAGCTGGACTCAGGCTTCATTATTCCCCTCTCTGTCCCTGTATCCTTAGAGACCCTCTCCTTTGACTCAACAGCTCACTGCTCCTGTCTTCTCAAAGCTCCTGTCTTTTCACACCCATTTCCTGCTGTCCTTTCTTCTTAAAACAACCAGTCACTCGACAGTCTCCAGTTCTCTGAGACTATATTCTTCTAAACTCACCATATTCAATACTTGTGTCATATCTTTGTGGCAACTTCTAATTCACTTAAGATTTTAACTGGCTCATTTAAAAAAATACACTAACTGAAAATAAAGGTTTTATTTCATTATCTTAAATGAAGTATCAGTGTCAGTGGCAAACAATGAAAGGCAATAGCAAACTATATAGTTACTATGATGAAAGCAACCTGAAGTCATCGCATTCTAGGTAGATATTGTTGCCTGCCCTGGACTCTGGGCTTGACTCCTGCTCTCTCTTACAAAATAGGGAGATAAGAAAAGTTAAATTGTTATTAATGTTCTACAAGCACCTACTTGAGACATTCAAAATTTTGTGGTAAGAAGGGTTGAAAAATAATTCACAGGGAATGTGATTTCCATGATGCGTTTACCTATGTCCTGCTCAGAACATATCTAGGATCATCTCAGGGCTGACAGACTGTTCAAGGAGATGCAGCCCAGCTCAGTGAGGGTATAACCACCCCTAAGAAAAAATCGTCATGCTCCTCCTCTTTCTTTCTCCAGTTTTGTTCCCACATTTGATCATTAAATGAAAATTTATGAAGTTCCTGCTGAGTGAAAATCACTGCTGGATAGATGAATTCCAAGATGAAATAGATATAGCTTCTGGCGTGAAGTTGCTTACTGTTGCCATTGAATATATGCCCATAAAATATTATTAAAATAGACCTAAATGCCTTTTCTGGGGTCTAGAACTCTCAAAATGTTGTGAACCTCCAATCTAATTAAAGAACTCACTCAAGTATAATGCAAAATAGGGGATGAAAAATGCCATAGGAATGTATAGATAATGTGTTATGGGAGATTAGAATAGAGAAATATTATTTCCAGCTTGTGCACTATAAAAGTTATAGTAGAAAAGAGGTAGAATTTGGAAGGCAACAAAGAAATTGCATAGCAAAGAAGAAATTCCATTGCAATGATTATTTCTCTGAAGCAAAATAAGTGTTCAAGCCTAATTTAATGAGCAATTAATTTTTAGCAATATTTTTCACAGTATAATCTAGTACCATTTGAGAAATTTTTCTGTTGTGATAAAATGTGATTTGAATACCTGTCTCAAGTTCTGAAGGGATTTCTCACATATTATAAAACAAGAGCCCTCCCTAATTTGAGTCAGGTTAGAGAAAGCCAAACATAGGTGGAATATAGATACCTTTATTGTAACTACATTTGGAGTATCAACTTAATGCTTGCTTTACAGAAAGATTAAGGGGAGATGGAGTCATCATAGGGCTCTTTGATGCCAATAATCTGTTGAGGTGCTTTTCGACTGTGAGATGACCAAGAAATCAGCTGATCCTAGCAGGAAAACAGAGCTCCTTCCTTACGTTTCAGTTGGGTTAATTTCTTCTCTACATTTCAGAGTATTGCTAACTCCATCCACTGATCCCTTCTAGGGTCTGGTTTTCAGTCCTAGAAGCTTAAGTAAGGCTATTCTGTAGACATAATATGCATGTGAAATGAAAAAAGGAGAAAAGTAATGATAAGGACTTCAGATATTAGGGTCTGACTATGAAATAATAGATTCTTATAATTCTTGTAGTCATGTAATCTTCCTACTTTTTTCGAGTGAAAATATTTCCTATATTTTTGAAGAGACATCAATGTTACGTGCTGCATTATCCATTTTTTTATTGGCCATGGAAATGCTTAAATAATTGACTTGTTAAATCTGTTTTATACATTGCATTTTAATTACATTTATAATTTTAAGAAACTTTACTTTTTAGAAAGGTATAGATGTGAATACCCATGGTATTGATTAGTAGCAGATATCCTTGCTTCCAACAGCACTTTGCTTAATGTATCCCTCTCTGTGAGTGTTGTAGATTTTTCACTTATATCTACAAATACAGAAGATATAACTTACTAAAAATTCAATAGGAATAAGTCCTCATGTTATGAGAGTATAAAGCAATATTTACAGTGATGTGAAATATTATAATTCTATCTTCTGGAATTATTCTTTGCAAAGCTTAATTATATACATCTAATGAGATAACAGTGACAAGGCATAATTTAGAGATTATAAAGCTGAGAATTTAAATGAATAGCATGTGCACACACACACATACAGACACGCAACTGATCTTTGCAAATCTCCGTCACATCAGTTGTGTTGAATCTATTCTCTTGGGTTATACTTTCTCCTATTAGCAAAATGAAAACCTGAAAGCAGTACGTTGAAGAGTTTCCCATGTTGATTGCAGCATTATTTACAATAGCCAAGATATGGAATCAGCCTAAGTGTCCATCAATAGATGAATAAAGAAAATGTAGTGTATATATACACAATTGAATATTACTCAGCCATAATAAGAATGAAATCCTGTCATTCTGGTAACATGGATGAACCTAGAGGACAGTATGCTAAGTGAAATAATCAAGGTACAGAAAGACAAATATCCCATGTTCTCACACATCTGTGGAGTCTGAAAAAGCTGATGTCAGAGAAGTACAGAGTTATTAGTACCTCTGGAATGTATCAGGGAGGGGAGGATAGGGAGAGATTGGTCAATGGCATAAATTACAGTTAGATAGGAGAAATGAGTTATAGTATTCTATAGCATAGTTGGGCGACTATAGTAAACAGTATTACAGTTTGTGTTTCAAAATAACTAGAAGAAAGGATCCTGAGTTCTCACCACAAATAAATGATAAATGTTTCAGGTGATAGATATGCTAAAGACAATGAATACATGTATTTAATGTGCTCCATAGATGTGTATTATTACTATGTATCAATGAAAAACAAAATTCAAAAATTGCCATGAGTTTGCTTTTTTTTTTTTTTTTTTTTACAGTTCTTGGCAACATGCTAGGTGATTAATTATAAAATGACTCTGTGCATTGAAGCATCTCTCTCAAAAGCTTTACAACCTGACTTTTGGAAAAGCTTCATTGTATCTTTTGAATGATTCAATAGTGAAATTTATTTCTGTTTACAGAAATGATTTTACAGTTTTATGATTTCTGATTTTTTTATTCTCAGCATTTCCACAAAATGATTTTACAGTTTTATGATTTCCACAAAATCATTCCACAGAAATGATTTTACAGTTTTATGATTTCTGATTTTTTTTTTAATTTCAGCATTTTCACAAGTATTTTATTTACTGGTTCCACAAATCAATTTCATCAAATTTGCCAACTGCCAGCCTAAACCATTGGAAATTGGCATAATGAATGTTCTGAGTAAGAATTTTTAGGTTATTAGGAATATTTTAAATATAAGAACATAGCATATAAGATCTAGCTGCCAAAATACGGCAAAAATGTAAACAAAAAATGATGTATAAAAAATGCCACTGTATTTCAAAGGGATAAAACTAATCAGATTGTATTTTAAGACTGATTACTTGATGGTACAATTTTAAATTGAAGTGCTACGGGGGATATAATCTTACTGGTATTTGCAGTTTGGGCTCAAAAAATGTGAAATTATATCTTTAAGGGTGTTTAACAAAATAATTCCAAATATTATAATTTTTCTTTTTTGTTATCCTATGGTTTTAACTTTGACTTTCTTATATGATAATTGAAAAACTCTCTTCACTTTTGTGTATTCTTTCCAATGTGGTCAGGAGAAGAATTAAAATGAATATTTTATTTCATAAAGCTGAGAGTTAATCCTGAAACATTGTACCAGGATACTTTCATGAATCAAAGAATAGCTTCTGAACCCTAACAGAGTCAACTCTACACCAGCCCTGTCTATTACAAAATGTCTGCGCTTACAGATGTCTTGTGTGAGATGTGGCTTTACCAAAAGTATCTGAACTTCAGATTTCCCCTATCACTGCCAACTGCTCATGGGTATTGGCAGTATATTTGGTAGACTTATTTCCTCTGTAGGCATATGATGCCATTGGCCAAAGTAAACTCTACGTTTTTAGGGAAGAACTATTAAATATGGCCAATCACAACCAGAAAACTAGCATTTGCCCAATTTAGTAGTGGTTTCTGGATGGCACACCCAGACTTACTTCCTTAAATAATACTGATTTATGGAAATATCATGATAGAGGCTCAGAAGCTAACACTGAATTCAGCAGTGCAAACTCCAGATCATATGGTTCTTGTCAATATTTTCACTAAGACAACATAAGATATTAAATCACCTGGAATTAGTTATGTGCCATTTCAGCAACCTTTTGTGCTCAGTCTGCTCTAAGCTGCTTGTGCTGATTAGCAGTTTAAAAGTCTGCAGGGGAAGGAAATTTTCAGTAGCTTGATTTTCCCCCACCCTTTGGTCCTGTGTGCATTGGGGAAGAAATTATCTTCTATGCAACTCCTGAATAATTTTATTTGATTATTAATAGATTCATGCTGAAAAAAGAACAATATCAGAAAAAAAAATTTACCCATGGGTTATAGCTGTGCTTCCAGATACAAGATGGGTTAAGAAAACCAGTCTCTCCAAGCAAAGGGTGTATGTGTATACGTGTGTGTGCATGTGTAGCTCTGATTCTAAAAAGCCATTCATTCATTTATTCATGCATCAAATATTTATTGAGCTGCAAACAAATCCCAGGCACTGTGATGAAGACAGATTTCTTGCCCTCCCAGAGTTGCCATTACTAAGAATGTTAGCCAATAAATGAGTAAACACATAAAATCTTTACAAGAAAGAAACAAAGGACTGTGATAGAGAAAATGGGAGGAGAAACTTACTTTAGAAAGGATTGTCTGAGAAGGTGCCTTTCAAGCTGAGCCAGAAAGGGAAGAGGGCAAACAGGAAAAGAGCCAGAAAAGCAGAGTTCCAGGCAGAGGGGAAGCAAATGGAGAGGCGGTGTGGAGGAATCAGATTTGGCCCAGTCTGGAATGGACAGAAGGCTAGAACCTGCAGTGCAGTGAGCGTGGGAGAGACCAGCTGGCACAAGGTAAGCTTAGGGAAGATCACATAAGCCTTGTAGGTTATGGACAACAATATGGATTTAAGTGCAGTATAGGAACTTCAAAGAAGTTCCAACAGTTAAGCTGGTTGATGTAATTTATGTTTATTAAAAAACAAAAACAAAAACCCCTGGCTGTTGCATGCAGAGTAGATTGCCTTGGAGAGGAGGACCAGTTGGTATTCCACAGGGGAGATAATATAAACAGCTTAGACTTAAACGAGGGTGTGATAAAGGGGATTTTATAAGCAAGACTGTTTTATTATTTTATTTATTGTGCTTCTATTAAGATGATATGGGTGCTTTGGGGGCTGTTGTAAATTATAACCCACTGCCCCTACACAGGAAACTTCCATAGGAAACAACCAAAGATTAAGGAGTTATGAGATGACAAGTTTTAAGATATGTGTTTTCAGGCTTCTTAATAGTGGAATGAGTGGGTTATTTCCAAAAGAGTGCAGGACGAGGATGGGTGAAATTTTGTGAGCTTCTGGACTGGATGAGGGTATGCTCTTGTAGAAAGAATTCCTGAATACTTCCTGCACTGAGAGAACCCGCTTATTGTTTCTTACAGCAGGTATGTTTTAGAAGATGAAAGACATTTTCCATTCAATTATTGATCGTAAGCATGATGTTGATTAAAATGGCATGATAATGGTATCAAATGGATTTTGGATATCTTTTTCCTTACTATATTTTCATGTATCATATTTAAGTGTCCTCAAGTCAGTAGAGAAGATGTTAGAAGATGTTATCCACTTCCTCCTTTCCAAAGAAGGAACATTGGATCATTTAAAGGTTTACTAAATAGAGAATAAATTATGTTGACTTTAGCGCAAATTCCTGCCCTAAGTTTTAGCCCATATATTAATGATGTCAAGTGCTGCTAAGTGTGTTCCTCTTCCAGAAAAATTGAAGTTTAAGATTTGGATGCTAACTTTCAAATCTATGTGAAATGATATGATTTACTAGTTATGTAGAGAATGACATAAAGAACAAAATAATTCTTTTTAAAATTTATAAGGAAAAAGACAACAGAAAGGAAAAATGGGCAAAGAGAACACATTTCATGCAAATCAAAACTACAATGAGATACCATTTCATACCAGTCAGAATGGTTGTTACTAAAAAGCTGAAAAATAACAGATGCTGGTGAGGTTGTGGAGAAAAAGGACGAGAAAATACACTGTTAGTGGGGGTGTAAGTTAGGTCAACCACTGTGGAAAACAGTGTGGTGATGCTTCAAAGACCTGAAGACAGAAATACCATTCAATCCAACAATCCAATTACTGTGTATATTCCCCAAGGAATATAAATCATTATATTATGTTATAAAGACACATGTATGTGTATACTCATTGCAGCAATATTCACAATAGCAAAGACATGGAATCAACCTAAATGCCCATCAATGACACCAATGACAGACTGAATAAAGAAAATATAGTGCATATGCACCATGGAATACTATGCAGCCATAAAAAGGAATGAGATCATGTCCTTCACATGGACATGCATGAAGCTGGAGGCTATTATCCTTAGCAAATTAATGCAGGACCTAATGCAGGAAAACCAAATACCACATGTTCTTACTTATAAGTGGCAGCTAAATGATGAGAACACATGGGCACGTAGAGGAGAACAACACACACTGGGGCCTACTTGAAGGTGGAGGGTGGGAGGAGGGAGAGGATCAGGAAAAATAACTAATGGGTACTAGGCTTAATACCTGGGTGATGAAATAATCTATATGACAAAGCCCCATGACACAAGTTTACCTGTGTAACAAACCTGCACATGTACCTCTGACCTTAAAATGAAAGTTGAAAAAAAAGAGAGATAACACATAAAGAAGCTCAAATGCCAAAATATGTATAAAATAGACAACCTCATGAATAGTCAGGTAAAAGCATATTGAAATCACAGTGAAACAAATTGTAGTTTATCTATACTATTGAATAATACCCAGTAACTGAAAGGAATGGACTGCTGATAATATGAGACACAATAAATGACTCTCAAAAGCATTATGCTAAGTGAAAGAAGGTTACATACTGTGGGATTTCATTTATATGATATTTTGGCAAAGGTGAAATTGAAGGGATAGAAATAGAATCGTTGATTTCAAAGCCTGGTGGGAGTGGTTGAAGATTGAGATGATAGGAATATTTTGTGCTGATTGTGGTGGTATTAATACCCAGTCTACTTTTGTCAATATTCTTTAAATTGTACTTTTACAAATTTGGTTATTGTGATGTATGTAAATTATAACCTCAATGATCTGATTTTAAACACTACAGTGAAGTCAGGAGAGGTGGTATGAGCCTGTAGTTCCAGCTACTCAGGAGGGTGAGGTGGAAGGATCTCTTGAGCCCAGGAATTCAAGGCTACAGCATGGGTATCCAACCTTTTGGCTTCCTTGGGCCACATTGGAAGAAGAATTGTCTAGAGCCACACATAAAATACACTAACACTAACGATAGCTGATGATTAAAAAAAAAAAAAAAAGTCCATGTATAATTTTTGTTGTATCTGCCATGCCACTATAGATAAGCAAAGAAGTCCTCATATCCAAAGGGTTGTACACCCATGCATGTAGAATGCTATAATTGCACCTGTGCATAGCCATTGACCTCCATCTTGGGCAACATAGCGAGACCCCATCACACACACACAAAAAAACTATCAATGAGAAAATGTTATCATTTATTAGGCTACAACAATGAAAACATGTAGTACAGAATCTTGTGAAGGTGTTAGGAAATGAGAACACTCATGCTTTGTTGATGTAAGTGGAAAGTGGCATAATCTCCCTTTGGAAGAGGAATTTCACAACAGTTAGTAAAGTTGAACATGTTTTAACCTGCACCTTCTTTTTAAGTCTGATAAATATTTATAATCAATTGTCTCTGTAGCCTCTATGTGGAGGCTTCATCTGCATAGAACCTTGGTCTCCACAGCTATCCTTTCTTAACCAAGACACACCCTTTGGTTTATTCCAGGTCTTTAGATAAACTCCTTAGACTAGTTGCCAATCAGAAAATCTTTGAATCTACCTATGACCTGAAATTCCACACTCACCCACTTTGAGTTGCCTCACCTTTCCAGACTGAACCAATGTACATACATGTTTCATGCATTGATTGACGTCTTATGTCTCCCTAAAATGGATAAAACCAAGCTGTAGCCTGACCAACCAAGCTGATCCTGAGCACATGTTCTCAGGATCTCCTGAAGTTGTGTCATGAGCCATGGTCACTCATGTGGCTCAGAATAAATCTCATCAAATATTTTACAGAATTTGACTCTTTTCATTGACACTAATCATCACTGTAAAATTAAGACTATAGTAATTAGTGCATTTTGAGTCCTCAGTTGTTGAATTACTGTCACAGAAGATTGATACAGACTTCTGTTTCAACTCCAGACTACAAGGTGAGCCTATTAGAGTGTTTATGTATAGCAGACCCTAGAGAAATCTCATGCCTTTTACTTTTAATATCATGATCCTTGTGACAGAATAGACAAAAAGTAAACCCAATTACTTCCTTACAAGAGGAAGTGTAGAGTGAATTCACATGAGCAACATCACACAATCATTCAAGGACTTATGCATTAACAGTACTTGGCATTTCATGTAACTCTTCCAGTGTTCTTATCAGTTCTATGTGTCCTTACCATTGAAATATAGATGTGCATACCATTGAAAAGTTTGAATTATTCATTTTGTATTGTTAATAAAAACATAGATGCTACACCTAAACTTATCCAAGATATTAATCCATTGTACCTTAGTATTTTATTGACTCAATTTATAAAAATATTGTATGTGTTCAGTAAAAATATAACTACATGTAAGACATAAATTTGATTTTATGACTTAGGTTTCTGTAAGAAGCAGCATACTTTTAACTTAGGCTTATGAATATAATATTACTTCATCTCCTTACAAAATAATTAGAATAAAGACAGCATATATTTTGCATGAACTCAAAAGAAGTACAAAATATTGGTCCCCGAAATTAAAATGTAAGTTAATATCTACACATGTCTGTGCTATATTACTTGTATTGGTTTTCTGTTATGGTAATAAGCAAGTTCCACAAATTTAGTGGCTTCAAACAACATACATTTATTATGTTAGAGATCTGGAGTTTAGAAGTCCTGAAATCAAGGTGGCACCAGGTCTGTACGTTTCTAGAAGCTCTAGAAGATAATCTGTTTACTTGACTTTTTTTAGCTTCTAGAGGCCACCTACATTCTGGCTCATGGTCTTGTTGGGGATAAGGAGAAGCTGTCCTCTTGCCCTCAGATGGTTTGCTGAAAAATAAACCCACAGTAAGGCATATTAATAAAAGAAAAGGCATACAAATTTATTTAACTATGTGCATGTGGGGAGAATCACAAAGTGATTACCTAATTACCCAATCAAGCCCAAACACTTATATAACCTCCTTTCAGAGGCACAGGGGGATATGAGGAATATAAGTAATTCTTTTCAAGGACATTACATGATTGCTAGGAAAAAGTGAATGGATCTGTAGGAAAGTGAATTGATGTGGGGAACATAGAGGGACTTGTAAATGATTTGGAAGTTGAATGAACCTCAGAGATAGGCATTATTTGTAGAAAGGCTGTGCCAGTTCTGATTACATTCTTCCACTCCTGTCTTGAAATAGATAACAGGGAAGAGAAGGAAAAACAATTATTCTTTTTGGTGGGCCCATTCTATTTTTATGAAGATATGAAAAATTATTTTCCAAGGCATATTGATTTCTGAGAGATTTTAATTCAAAGTATTCATTACATCAGAGAGCCATATTTGGGGGTGAAATTCTCTGTGCTCTTTTAGTACCATCCTTCATTGTTATGACCGGCAGTATAACATCTTCTGATTTCCCTTTCTTTCCGTGCTCTGTCCTCATAACACCTTTTCAGATTCTGACCCTCCAGCTTCTCTTATGTAAAGACACTTGTGATACATTGGTCCACCTACATAATAGAGAGGATAACTTCTACATCTCAAAATCCTTAATCACCTTACTCATGTTTGCAAAGTCCCATTTCCCATGTAAGGTAACATACTCTCAGGTCCTAGCAATTAGGACATGAACATCTTTGGGGTCATTACTTTAATGAATTGCTCCACCCTTTAAACACTTTTCTGGTTGAAATAGCTATAAAATTAAGTGACATTTGGGTGAAATGTCATCACCCATCACTATCTCTAACTGACATAAAACAATGATACTTAAGTGAAGTGTTAGAGGAATACAAATTTGCACTATGAAGTTAATATTAGAAGATAAATGTCCCCTAAGTATTAGCTCATGGAGGTGACATAACTTTTGTGTGGGAACTATACCATCTTTTATTTTTAGAGTAATTTACTATTCAGAATGTGGTCAGTTTTGACACATTGTCAGTACTATTACTATAGAAGGGATAAATAATAAGACCTATCTCAGAAAGTTGTTGCAATTATTAAATAAATTATTTGGCCTATAGACTTGCTATGTCTTTACTGCAATTGTTAATATTAGATCCATGTGAAGTATCAAATATTGTATTGTAATTGTCCAACAGATTCTTCTTGTCTACCACATGGATAGGGCCAATTCGCTAAGACAGCAGTATTACAGTAGAGAAAGAGTTTAATAATTGCAGGCCCAGCCAAGCAGAAGGACTGGAGTTGTTATTTCTCAAATCAGCATCCCTGAAATCTCAGAGGCTATGGTTTTTCCAAGATAGTTTGGTGGGCAGGAACTAGGGAATGGGAAATGCTATAGGTTGGGACAGGGATGAAATCTTAGGTATCAAAGCTTTCTTATTGTATGGAGTTTTCCTGGGTAGGAGCTCCAGGACTGGTTGAATTAGTTCCTTGGTATGACCTAAGGTGATCCACCTGCATTGGCCTCCCAAACTGCTGGGATTACAAGTGTGAGCCACCACACCCAACCTATAGTATCTGTATTTTTTAATCTTTCTTTCATTCTCCAAAATGTTGTCTTTCTTCTCAATGCTTAGCAGACAATTTGATAAAAAGGGATCCTTTTCTAAATAGACTTCATATGGGAGAGTTTTGAAAACAGAATAAGAAGGACATCTTAGTCTTTGTCAAAATATTTCTTGCTGAAAATGGAAAATCTCTGCTAAAAGCTGAAATATGTGGCAGATTAATTTATGCCTATTATTTCAGGTAAATAATTTCACCAGGAGTCTTCATAGGTAACATGAATGTTTGTGCTTGATAAGAAAGTAGCACGTGTTGAGTTCACCAGGATTTTAAAGGAGCATAAATGTTATCCACCTCCTCTTTTCCTCCCGTGCACATCTTACTTTTACTTTAGTTACTACCACTCATGAATGTCCATCTATTAAACCCAAGTAGAGAGTCGTTTTTAAAATATTTATTTCATGTTTTCTGCTGAACTATTTTATAGACAAGCTATATGAAAAGAAACACAAGGAACAAAAAATGATGTCTTATTCTGGTAAAGGAAATCTAAAGTTGGGGTCTAGAATAGCAATACACCTTTGTGCAAGTATCAGTGATGCCAGTTTCTAGTATTGGAGAGCATTGTGACTGAGCAAAAGAGGGAAGACAAACACATGAACAGAAAATCTTGTCTTTTCTTGAACATCCTCAATGACTGTTACATGAAAATGAGGGCTATCAGGTTCATATCATTTTCAAAGATAATAGGTGATATGTGTGTGGAGAATATAATAAATACAAAAGGCATCCAATAGAAGTCAAAAGGAATTTGAAATAGATTGAATTCTGGAGACAACAACATGTGTGGACAGGTGCTACAGTTTTAGTGCTGACATATCAGAGAAGAAATACCGACTTTCTTTATTACCAGTAGCTCTCAGCTTTTCAGGCAAATCGTTCTTCTTTGTACTCTACATTCTTTCTCCTCATGGAGTTCCTTCTTGTTGCCTCTTCCTGCTTCTTCACATCTTTCTACTCTTTGAGATACCTGCACTCATTGCTTGCACTTCCATTAGTGATTTTGTTACAGTATTGCTCTCTCTTGTGCTTCTTGCAATTAATGCCCACATCTATCTATCCATCTATTTGCATATCTCTGTGTCTCTCTGTCTGTCTGATTTTCTATATATCCATCACCCATTCATCTACTCATTTATTTTGGCATACAGGTTTGCAATAGAGGCAAACACTGCCTAGTGGAATTGATCTACAAAACCATAGTTGGAATGAAAGAAGTAGGACTCAGAAGTTAAGACCAAATTTATTGGTCTTAAAAAGTTATTATGTTACTGTAATGTATAGTGTTAAAAATAATATGTTTTATTTTTTAGGACAGTTTTAATTCAGTTAAGTGTGCAATGAAAATACAAGGGAGTGTTTGAAGAATCTTTTGTCTTTTATTCAGGTGATGTGCTTTTGGATGGGATTACATGTAATCTAAGAGTTAGAAAAACCTCATTAACAGCAACACCTTAAAGGCTTACCCCAACCACCAGAAAAATATTTGAATTATTTCCTTCTCAAACTGTACAACTCTTTATGTAGATATTAAGTGTTCAAAGGGATCCCTACATATACTCATGTTTGAGTATATGCATATAGTCATGTTTGCATATATGCCGTGTAAATATGTGTGCATGCACATACAGATAGAATAAGAAATATTTTTAAATGTTAAATATGCCTAAGTGGTTACTTTCTATTTCTATTTATTTTCTTCTGTGGAATAATGTAGACTATAACTAACATAAATTGAATGTATATAGACTATAATTAACCACATATTTTCACGTGGTATAGAGTGTGTTAACGCAGCAATTTTATAGTGGCTCATTAGCCCCTATGAGAGGCCAGTAATAGAGGATAGCAATCCAATGGATTGCTATCAACTCCATGAGGGAGATAAGTAAGGTGGCATCTTATGTAGATTTCTAAATCCTCTATTTTCAAATCAGCTTGATAGCATATTTTAAACTCAAAATAGAATGTCTTCTGGTTCCTAATGATTGATTTAATGGTGGATTTGGCCATGTGTATCAGATGTGAAAACTATTGTCCACTAAGTGGAGTAAAAATGATCTTTTACAGAAGGAAGAAGAAAACTGATTTAAATCTTTCGATTCTCATGGGATCTCATTAAGATTCTCTTTCTTTAATACATTGTGCAGCCTGATAGTTATCAGCAACCCTGCAGTGTGCATTGCTGATAGGTTGGTTTACACAGGATTAATTGTGTAATTTTGCAAGCAACCAGCACAGTGAACATTGATTTTTGCATTAGCCCCATGTGTTGTTTCCAAGGGGACTCTGCTTTCTATTTTAAGGTGGTGTTACATTTCACTTCTAATTAATTATAATTTCTGCTAGCATGTTTTATGCCCAATACGATTTATTAAAAATCCTTCGTAATCTTTTTTTTTCCTAATTGTTATGTCCTTCGGTAACTTCATTAATTTTGAGCACTGATGTGTAAAAAATGGCAGGAGAAAATGGCATTCACAAAAGGTTCTCTGACCAGCCAGTTTCCCCATGCTCCTGTTGATAAGTTGCCACAAATCCTTTGCTAAAATATAGAAGCAAATTCAGTTGCAGCCACTCCAGGTACACTAAGTGAATAATCAATGCAGGCAACAACCTGAGATACTGTATTCCTCAAACCAAAAGAATGCGAATGTTCAAAGAAGTCTTCACTATGCACAACTCAGTCCACAATTTTCCACAATATGTAGTTTAGCATTTTCCAGAAATACTTCTGCATGTGGACCAATTAGAGGAAGGAATATTTTGTTTGAATTTTCCACATAATAGCTTAGTTCAACACTCAGCTACTACATTTTATCCACTGTTGGTGGGATCATGAAATGCCTATTGAGGTTTCAGTGGAATCTTTATAGCTGAACTTGATAATCTCCTACGTGGTTTTGAAAAAACAAAAAATAATGTTGACTGTGCACAGTTTAGAACTTAATCTTTAAATTATTTTCGTCCTAAACTTGAAAATCAATTACCTGTCTGTGCCCCATCACCTCCTCCCTCATCTCAGCCTTCATCAGATAAAATTTCTCTCCCTCTAGAGCATATGGTCTCTCAAAGGAAAGGAGTCACATCTCCTTGTTTGTGCAGCTCTTGCTTTGTTTTGCTTTGGGAGGATCCGATCCTCTCTCCTCCTTGTCCCCATGAATTTCTGTACTTTATAAAGGCCCAATAAGGTTCTGTAAAAAGTGGGTACTTAAAATGTGTTCTGAGTGACCAATTGGCCCCCAGTGGAAGAACTCTTTTAAGCACTCCATTACCAGAGCTTCAAAAAGGGCTTGTTTCTGAAGGATCAAAGGATCTCTTGTATAATAAATTATGAGCATTCAGTACATAATGAAGAGAAGAAAACATGTCTTTTAAGCTCCTGTATGATGCCTGGATTATGTGAGGAGATGAAGGAAGTGGTGACTCTTTCTGGCTTTTGTGTCATTCACGTTAAACAGCAATAGATGAAAGCAAAGGCTTAACACTGACAAAATCCCAAGTAGGAAGTCTCTGCATCCACAGCCTGTTCATACGTTTTCAACAAACCACCAGCTGATGACTTGAAAATATATGGTTTTCTTTCATAGTAAAAGACTGACTTGGTTTTATGCCTTTTTAAACATCCACCTTCAGAAAGTATAAACCTTTTTCTCCTTTGTTATGTATGACATTAAGGAAGTAATTTAGCAAGTAAATTTTATTTTTCATCATTTATAAATAAACCTAGTAAAATTAACATGCAGAGTTGTTTCAAGGGTTTAATTTAAAAAATCATTGTTACATTGTGGTGAAATGTAGAAACTTATATTCTTATAGGAGATTGCAATAAAACTCTACTGAGCAATTACAACAGATTTTATTTCTCTAAATTAAGGCGGAGCAATCCGTTTTTTCAATTCAACTTCGTCTGAGTAGTTTGAATGGCCCAGAGCAGAGGTGATTTTTGAAACTCTTGTTACTGTGTTCAATATATTATGTTCATGAAGGCATGTGCATATTTATGGAGAAAGAGTCCTTAGCCTTCCCCAGATGCTCACATGTGTTTGTGATCCTAATGGGGTTAAGAACCCCTTAACCAGATAATCACAACCAATTTTCCTTTCATATTAAGTGGGAGTCCTACTATTATAGTATTAGGTACCAGAAGGTATAGTATTATTTACTGTCAGTTTTGTCTAATTGGAATTCTGTGTATTAAAATATCTACCTTTCAGATTCTCTGGAGGGAGAAAGACAATGTATACTGGAGATATGCATAATTTTCCTCAATACTTATAAAAAATAAAAATAATTACCTTGGTGATTTCCCATAATGAAGGCAGATTTTTTTCCTTCCTCCTTCCTCTCCTCTCTTTTTTTCATTAACACCACCACCCTCATCATTACCACTGCCACCTTTTTCTCTTCTTGCTTGAACTGAGTAGATAATGGCACATGAACAATTTCCTCAAGAACTGAAGCAGGTGTAGCCCAAAGGCAAACTAAGTTTCAAAGGTTGCAAAGTAAATCTGGATTAAATATATTTAATAGATTTTTTGTTAAATGTTGGTTTAAATAAAAAAGAAGTTTATATTAATTAAAATTTTCCATTGGAAGTCTATGTTTTTAAAACCTTTTTTCTTTTTCTTTTCGTCTTTTTTTTTTTTTTTTTTTTTTTTTGAGATGGAATCTCATTCTGTTACCCAGGCTGGAGTGCAGTAGCACAATGCTGGCTCACTGCAACCTCCACCTCCTGGGTTCAAGCAATTTTCCTGCCTCAGCCTCCCAAGTAGCTGGGATTACAGGCGCCCGCCACTACACCTGGCTAATTTTTGTATTTTTAGTAGAGACAGGGTTTCACCATGTTGGCCAGGCTGGTCTTGAACTCCTCACCTCAGGTAATCCTGCCGGCTCAGCCTCCTAAAGTGCTGGAATTACAGGTGTGAACTACCGCACCCAACCTAGACCTTATATCTTAATTTCTAAATGTCTTTGGTGTGATGCTCAACTATACTTTCAGCTTGCCCAGCTAATATAAATTTTATTTTAATGAATGCTTTCCAATGTATTGCTAATGATTTTTGACTCTCCTCATGTTAAAAATATCTCTGGATTTCCTTATATTTGATTTATATACTTATCATTATTTGGCAGGAATGCAAATCATGGCAACAACTGATGGTTGACCATAGGTTATGCTTAGAATTCATATATTCATTTCCTTAACTGCGAAGGTTTTGGTGTCTACCATTACTGAGCTCACTGTGAGGAGGCACAGAAGAATCATTGTCTCATTCTGTCTATTGGAAGGTCTTTACACATTATTAATTTGGTCTTTTGAGTGACACAACTGTTTTTGTGTATCAGTGTGTTTGTGCACTGTCCAGGGAGCTCTTTGTACTGACTTATTTTATTTCATCTTCATTAAAGACATTTTGGGAATTTTCATTGAATTTGTATCTTTTCTACCTTGCAATTTATAATAATTAGCATTTTGTTATAGTAAATTAGAAGTTTAATGATTAAGGTAACATTAAGATCCTGTCAATAACTATAGTCTACTTCATTTTTTGAACATCTTACTATGTCCCTTTGTAACAGTTTTAGGTTTCTAAAAGAGTCATTGGAGTCGTGTGTTTATGATTATTGATGAGCTATAGCTATTTATTTTCACAGTTTTACAAATTAGACATTTGCACTTTGATTTTTTTACTGATAGAAGTTTTTATTTGATCACGAGTATATCTAAAATAATAATTATCATTAAGTTAGACATTCTCTGTGTTACACAGTTTACCATTTATATGTTCTCATTGCCACTCTATGAGTGAAATAAATCAGGGGTTGTTAGCTCCAGTTTAAAAGAAAATGAAGGAAGAGACGTTGAGGGAGGTTTTTGGCATACTTAAGGCTAAATAGCTAGCTAGTAAATGCCTGAGATGGTGCTGTTCTGTTCATTTAAGTTTACATTATAGTCTAGAATTTTGGTACTCCACTCGCTTCTCTACTTGAAGACCTTTTTCTAAAAGAAACCAAAAAAATTTATTCTCTTAAGGTTAGGGCTGGAGTCAAGCTCTTTCTGGCAAAATCAATTTGGTCCTTTCTTTTCTCCTTTTTTTCTTCCTTAATCAGTCAAGATATCCAGTATCCTTGAAACCTTAAAGGCATCGGAGAATACAAAGATACCAAACTGGAATTATCTTCCTGATACATAAATCTCATCTTGTCATTTCCTACTACAAATCCACAATGGTCTTCTTTTATAAGATAAAGTTTAATTGTCTGAGCATGACACCTAGGGCTCTTCACATTGTCTGTGCAATCCAACTTGTCAGCCTCATCTCTTTTTATTGTCAATTGCCTGCCCTCATACACCTCATCTTCAGCCTCCCAAACTTCATGTATCTTCTTGACTATGCCCTGCTCTTTTAGGCTTCTGAGTTGCCTCTCTTGCTATTCTATACCAGCCCCCAAAATCCACAGGAATGCCATTCTTTCCTTTGTAGGTTGCTAAAGTGGGCCACTCACCTAACCAAAGAAGCAAGTGGCTTTGGAGAAAATAGTGTTGTTATTTTTAGCATGTTTATTTTTATGCAAAAAAATCTAATGCGTGATCGTTAAAAATATAGCTATTAAATTAGGTCATCTTCAATCTCTCCTTACTTCTTTCCTCCCATAAACAATGGTAGCAATTTGATTTTTTCTTTCTGATGTTATTTATCATTTAGATATTGATGCATAGTATTTTTTGTATAAGCAAAATTAAAATTAAACTGACACCCTATATAAAATTTGTAGCACTTTTTTTTTTTTTTTTTTTTTGCCTAATATTATACAAAGCCTCAGCATTCAATATTCTTTGAAAACACAACTTTTTTTTTTTTTTTTTTTTTGAGACGGAGTTTCGCTCTTGTTACCCAGGCTGGAGTGCAATGGCGTGATCTCGGCTCACTGCAACCTCCGCCTCCTGGGTTCAGGCAATTCTCCTGCCTCAGCCTCCTGAGTAGCTGGGATTACAGGCACGCACCACCGTGCCCAGCTAATTTTTTGTATTTTTAGTAGAGACGGGGTTTCACCATGTTTACCAGGATGGTCTCAATCTCTTGACCTCGTGATCCACCCGCCTCGGCCTCCCAAAGTGCTGGGATTACAGGCTTGAGCCACCGCGCCCGGCCCTGAAAACACAACTTTTAAAAATTATAAATTTTTCTAATATATAACTATATTCTATGTATTTAGTTATTTCTCTATTGAGCACTTAGGTTATTACAAAAATTTTACTGTTATCAATTACACTCAGTAAAGATTTTTCCATTGATATTTGAGAATATATTAGTATGTTTAATCCAAACTTAAATTTGATTTCTAGATCTGTGAATACTGGTCCAAGCAAATGAACATAAAAAGCTGTGTTAGAATATTTAAAGAAGTCAAAATGCTCACAATGTTATGTAGAGATACATAGCATGTGATTTTAATATATGTAATGTATTCATACATATATCTGTGTGCATATATATGAGTGCAGCTATAGCACTGGTTGAATATTAATATATCAACTGGGGAAAATACACTAAAATATTATTTCACAGAAGATGTCCATTTTATTAGGTATACATGTATATATATATGTATAAGTGTATGTATGTATACATACGTATTTGTATTTTACCAAATATCTAGAGTGAGCATTTGTTACTTTCATGATTAAACAAAACCCCCACAACTATCCAGCTTAACTGCTGTCTCCTATAAATCCTTTCTAACGTGACTTCATGGGTAGAAAGTGAGTTTCTGCTGGTGGAAGATTGAAACTACTTTAAAATTATTCATTATCTCCAGAGGTTCACTGCAGCATGAGACCCTACATAGTTATCAAGACTAAAATACAAAGACAGTGCTGAAAATATCTGGGGAGTGTGGACAGCGTACTGAAACTTAGTGATATTTAAAGGAAAACAGTTTAGCTCTTGGTTTGTTTTGGGATAGTAAGGGATTCTGAGGCCCTCATGCTGGTGATGCAAGGACCTTGGAGGGTGGTCAGGGGTTGAAAGCCACTTAAGCAAATACTTAGTCCAAAGCAGCAGGTGCAGAGGCCCAAGCAGAAAACAGAGTATTATCCTGAGATTGGTTATATTTAGACAAGTTCCTATTTTGGGGACACAGTTCTCCCCATTCATAGGTGTGCCTCCAGCGCAGTCCCAGACACAGAGTAGTCAAGTAATACATTCTTGGATGAATAAACAAAGACCCTTTGTACAATGCTTTGGGACAGAAAAGCCTCATAATAGTGATGTTAACATTTTTTCATAGCTAAATAATCTCGAAAAACTTCCAAGCAGTTTTCATACATATTTAGTGTGACTTAATGATTTATAATTCTGCTCTATAAACATTATTAAAAATATTTGTGTCACCAAGCTTGCAGTAATAAAGAAGAAGAGTTTGCTTAAACGTGTACTGATGCTGCAATAACACCTACAGCAATATTTAAGGCTATCAAAATGATAAAGCTCCATCCTGGAGAAATGGTCATGTGACCTTAGGCAATATGTAACATCGTTATGCCTTAGTTTTGTCATTGTTAAATGAGGACATTTAAAAAAAAAAAAGTAAAACAGTATCTACCTCATAGGGTTGTAAGGATAAAGCAAGTTAATAAAATGTAAAGCACTTAGGACAGTGCCTGGCCTGTAGTTAGACCTGCATAAATGTATCCCATTATCATTACCAAAGAAGCTTGACATTGCTATTAACTTGCCCACAATTAACTGGTATGATCAGGCATTAGTTCAAGGTAATATTTGAGGTTACCGTTACATACATTTTGGATTATATAGAAAAACAAAGTGTTTCTCTATCAATTGTTTGCAAAATTACTGCTGCAAATTTTTAGTGACCTTCTATTTCCAGGGGAGACCATCTCTAATTGCATTGGAAAGTAATATGAAGTCAGAACTGATCCTATTTGAGATCTAAAAGGTTATCTGTTTGACTTATTCTTAACTTAAAACATTGACATTTTTGCTTATTGCTTTCAAGACTGTTTCAAGACTATTTCTTTTGATATACCACCTTTAATAGTACTGAGACAGTAAGAGATGCCCCTGCCTTCATACTCCAAGGTAGGAAACAGATGACTAGCACCTCCAGAAGAGGGCCTCTGGCCTCTGGCCTCTGGGGGGTGGGGCTTTTAAGTTGCATGATTTGGTATTGGGGCTGGGACTTGGTTTTGAGATTTGATTATGCAACATGCTTGAAACGTGGCCTCAAGGATTGTTTGGCTGCCTCAGCATTCATGGTGGGAAGACCAGTAATTGAATGATAAGAGATCTGGACCTTGTGTGGCAGCCTTTGGCCTCAAGCCCTGCTCCACCTGCTTGGTATTCTACTACGATGAATTGGCTTCAGTTGGTTTCCCAGAAGCTTTGTCATATCCACATTTGACTGCAGAAAACAAGAGGCGTTAAGTAACTTTCCCAAAGTCACACAGCTAGTAAGTGGCAGAGCTTATTCATTCATTCAAGATAATATTTATCGATGGCCTGTTGTGTGGTACATGCTGGAGCTGAATCAAAACCCCAAAGTGCCTGAATGTTATTGATATCATCAATCAACCCCAAGTCCTTCTAGGTTAATCTTCTATAGGGAAGGGAAGTGTTCTTGAGAATATGTCTTGGTTCTCCATCATGTTCTTGGACAGTAGCAGTGAAATGCATACCCTCATTTCTATTAATAAACTATGCCTGCACTGGCCAAGAATATGTCTCACGTTTTTTGGAAGCGATTTATTTCTTTAACATGTATGACCTATTATAGTAATATAACTGTATTGTGTATGATTTGCCCTCAATTTATTTCTGAAGGATCTCTTGTCTTCCAAGTTGTAACAGCCCAAGGATATAGAAAACATAATTACAGTCACCGTTTCTGTGTCCTTAACATGTTATTTATTTGAGTCTGTCTGTACTGTATATTCATTTTTCCACACTAAAGATTTCTAATGTTTTTAACCTTCATCTCTGTGAGTCCCATGGCCTCAGCTTCTTAAATAATGTAGTGTTCTTTGTACCTCCTTCAGTCCCATTATTAGAAAGTTTTTAAAAATAATCTTAGACTTTTAAGGAAAAATAAACCTTGTAAATAGCATTCGGTTAACAATCTCCTATTGTGCTTAAGGATTCTGAAGCCCCAGTTAGTTAAGAAGCAGGTCATTAATAGGTAGTGTTACTGATATAGCTAGGAATCAAACTCATCAGGACCTCTGACTTGCCTTGGACTATTCTTTGCTGATATCTCTCTATTATGCTGTTGGCCTCTGACATGGCTTGGCTCTGTGTTCTCACCCAAATCTCATCTCAAATTGTAATCCCTATGTGTTGGGGGAGGGACCTGGTGGGATATAATTGGATCATGGAGGTGGTTTCCCCCATGCTGTTCTCATGATAGTGAGTGAGGTCTCATAAGGTCTGGTGGTTTAAAAGTGTGTGGAAGCTCTCCACTCACTCTCTGTCTCTAATGCTACCATTTAAGACGTGCATTGCTTCGCCTTCACCTTCTGCCATGATCATAACTTTCCTGAGGCTTCCCAAGCCATGTGGAGCTGTGAAAACCTCTTTTCTTTGTAAATTACCCAGTCTCAGGGAGTTCTTTGTAGCACTGTGAAAACAGACTAATACAGCCTCCTTTAGAGATTTGAGTATAT
The DNA here is from genome assembly GCF_030222135.1 of Aotus nancymaae. Classification (NCBI taxonomy): domain Eukaryota; kingdom Metazoa; phylum Chordata; class Mammalia; order Primates; family Aotidae; genus Aotus; species Aotus nancymaae. The sequence goes on from NW_026988460.1 coordinate 9,338,879, forward strand.
CTTAAAAATAGTAAAACACTGAGGTATAATCAGTATGGAGTCCTTTTCTCAAAGATACTCAAGATATTTTAGATGAATGATGCAGTAAGAAATAGGGTCTAGTGTAGATAGGCACAGGCTTTGAGGTTACATGAATTGGGTTCATATCTTGGTGCTGACATTTATTCTCACTGTATCTTTATAAATGGTACCTAACTTATTTGAATTCATTTAATATTCTGTAAAATTAAGGTCAGTAGTACTCAAATTAGAGGTACTTGCATTACATGAAATTATACATAAATTGTTAAATATGACATTGGGCACATGGTATGTCTTCAACTGATACTAGAAAAAATCACATATGATGTTTAGTAAAGAGTCAATATCTGTGTTTTAGTAAAGAAATGCTAAAACTAGTCATCAGAAATAGGGTCTATTTTCATTTAGAATGCTCTTTCAGAAGTATTCTTAGAAAAAAATTGAACATTTTCATGTTGCCTGTATAAGGTTTTGCTGATAATTTTCAAACACAAACATTTATAGCTTACCGTGTTTTTTCTAGTTCTTACTTTATTGTACATCATTTTATGTTAGACATGTTGAAGAATTTCTGTTTGTGTGTTCATTTTTGCAGTACTAGTAGCTTATGACCTAGGGAATATTATGTGCCTCATGTATCATTTTCCTTTTTAAAAGATATTGTCATTCGAATTTGTATTGAGCATTTTAGCACACATTTTGAGGTTCTGGGCCTCCGTGATTTGAATCAAGACCTGGTTCCTGTCAAGCAAATGTTAGCTGATGACCAAAATATAGGTGTTTTCAATCCCAGTTTCTTAAGAATGTTGAACTAAATATTGACTAAAAGCTGAGGTGCTCACAGCTTTTTTAGCAATTTTAAAAAATCACTTGAAAATCTCCAGTATTTAAAGACCAATTGATGTTAGATACATTTTTTAAAAAATGAAAGAAATAGCCAGTTTTGATCCCAAATGCACACACATACATGTAGAATAGGCATTTTTTGTCAATGTATGTATATTAAGCAACCAATATTTGGTAGTCTGACAGCCATTGTGCTTGAGTACTAGGAAGGCAAAAATTAATAAGACCATTTCCCCCTGGACCTGGACTTAAGAAACTCACAAGCTGGCACAAAATATTGTAAAGAAATCCTTTCTTTCTTGTGAGACTAAGGCATGTAGCTGCCTTAGTCTCGCATGTAGCTTACACAGCAGCTGTCAAGGTTCATATGCTACCATGTGGGGTACTGTGTGATTTCCTCCTGATGGCTGAGTTTCAATGGGGACTTTAAAAAAGGGGGAACCTAGAGACTGATCTCAAGGGTCTCTTCCAGCTTCATTGAACATCATATCTCAGGACAATGATGTGGCTGCTGCTACTGCAGCTGCCCCTTGCTTTTCACAGAATACTGGCTAGATCTCCGCCCTGTGCTAAGCAATTTTTTCATGTTAGTCCTATTCCTTAAAACCATTCTGCAAAACAGATACTATTATCCCTTATTTACCAATGAGACAATTGGAGTTCTACAAGGCTACGTAACTGGCTTAAGATCACACAGCAAGTAAGTGAACACTTGCTGTATTTCCAACCCATCTTTCTCTTTTTTTCTGTGCTGCATGCTCCCTCCTGCTCTATGAGAGTATGACATCCACACCTGTGACTGTAAGGTGAAGGAACTATGAAATACTGCTATTAATTGATACATTAATACATTATTGTATTAATGTATTAATTCTGTAATTCATGCAAACAATATATATATTTAACTGATATGTATAGCTTTAATGCACATAATTAATTAAAGCTACATTAATTAAAGCTACATTCTGTTCGATTTGTCTATGTGCCTAGTTTTATACGAGTTCCATGCTGTTTCGGTGACCATGGCCTTATCCAAAGAATATATATTAAATTTTATTATGGTGCCAGGCAGTGACATTGGTATAACTAATATATGCCCTTATGGAACTCAAGATTCCTTATATTAAATACAGAGTAAAAGGAAGCAGGAATATTTATTACAGCTGAAAGGTCATTAGTTTCAATTTACTTATAATTTGTTGCCAATTTAGTGGATAAGAAGAAACTTACCTTAAAAATATGGAGTTTCAATTTACATATGATTTGTTGTAAATTCAGTGGATAAGGAGAAATTTACCTTAAAAATATCCTGGAAAGGAGTCATGTTGTAAAATGGCATATCTCAAAATAAGTCTTGTGAAGCCAACTTTTCTTCCAGCATCTCAAGAGATCACCATTTCTCTTGCTGAGCATCTAATGAAGTCATAGGTTTGCTGTAGAGGCTATGTTGTGTGAAAAGTACTATTTTCAAACACTAGATAACTTCCGAGTCCCAACATGCTCACATTCAGAAAACGTTTGACCCTGACTTCCGCTGATTCGGAGCTCCCATTTTACACTAGCCACGAGTAGGTTGTTTGCTGAGTGGACCCTCCTAACCCAGTTTTTACTATATCTTGAGCAAGTTCTATTTCCCCTTCTAATATACTTCCTCTCTGTAGTTTTTTTACTTTGCCTTAAGTCAGTAGAGTTTAACTAGTTTGTTGTGCCTACACTATATTTTCTTTCAGTCATAATTGTTAAATTTTAGTAACAAAGCAAACAACCAATAAGGACCCATATGTTCATTTTGCCTTAAATTACTTTTTTTAAATATTCCTATCCATTCTTGTTTTACATTTAAAGGTGTGTATATTTACTTGTATCTCTTAAGTAAAAGAAACTAAAAGACTTTGAAAAAAACAAAACTTTTCACCAATAATAGAGAATAAGACATTAGTATCTATGTCAGTGGTGGTAAGAGAAAAGGTAAATGCTTCTAGAGTAAATAAAGTCAAAGGATTATATGTCATGTTAATAAATAAAAACAAAATAAGAAAGATTCTTCTTATATTACAGTAGTGTACTGTGTATATACACTTATCTAATAATGTTTGAGCCTATCCCTCCACTCTATGTATATCCTAAATTGTACAGATACACTAGTGTACAAAAAATTATCATAAGAAAACAGTAAAACGTGAGAAATGTTTAAAAGTAACATGAAAATCGTAAGTATGTGTATACATATACATATATGTATATGCATATATATATGTTTCAGTATTTCTTGTTGCATTCTAAAGGATGATCTGTGTGCCTGTTTCCAGAGATCATGCACCTACAACATGAAGGAATGAAAGGAAACCTAATAATACAGAGATAATTCTTCATTTACAATAACCACTAAGAAAACACACACACATATATACACACAGAGAGAGAGAGAGAAAGAGAGAGAGAGAGATTAGAGTAGTAGCAAGGAACTTACATACATGATTAATATGAGTGCCTTCTGAACCAAAGTTAAAGGAAGTGGATGAGAGCTCTGCAGGCACAGGCTGCTGCTGTGAGCATGCAAATAAGTTTGATCATAGCTACAGTTTCCATGCCTTATGCCAAACAACTGTCTTGAAAGTCCTAAGTGAGAGTGTGGTAGGGAATTCAGCACAAGTGCTGACCTCTGTTGTCATGAGTGTCCTTGACAGTGGTAAGAAATGGAGACCCACTGGGAAGAGCCACCTGAGGTGGCTTTATGACATGATGGATTTTGAAGAGATGTCTTAGACAGATCTAATGTTAGAACAATAAAAGTGGTACTATGGCTGAAGGATACCCTGAATGCATGACATTCTTCATCACTGGAATAAAGAACATTCTAGATTAGGTCATTTAACTTTAATCTCAGCAAATGGAACAGCAGGGTCAGCAAATCTCATTTCGAATCAACATATGTAACTATTGCATTATTTCTTTTCCCCACTGAGAGACTGTTATAACACACATAGGATGCTGGACACACAAAGTGGTAGCCAGGTTCTGTATTCTTCTACTTAGGTAAACAACTGCTATTAGCTTGTAGAAGTCAGTGAACACAATTACATTAAAACAATGTGTACCATGGACCCATTTATTAGAAGCCATATTAAATGCAGTTTCGTGCCTTGTTGGTCATCCATCCACATTTCTGTTTGTAATAATAGTGGTGTCAGAAGTAGGCCTTATGGGGTTGAAATTAGGTTACTAAACAAAGGTATTAAGGGCACAGTCTGTGCAGTGTGTCACTTGGTCAATTGGAAAGCAGTGAAGACTTTTCTTATACTTGCCAGAGTGGAATTCTTTTCAGTGTATTGGTGTGAGTTTCTCTCCGGAGGCAATGCAATCTGTTTATAACTTCTTGGCAACAGCTTTCGCAATAAGGCCAAAGAGATTGTCAAATAATACACAGAGTGGAAATGAGTTGTTTGAATTTTTCAGCCATTCTTCCCTTTCTTAGGGCCAAAGATATAGTTTTATAAATCTCCTTAATTAGTAATTTCTACCAGAATGAGTTAGAATTATTGCATGGAATTTAGCTCTTCTGAGTGATGTTCAGTCATTAAATTATGAGGGCTGGCACACAAAAATTTTTGACTCATTCTGATTGTTCAGATGCCTAATAGAAAATCTTAGTTTTTCAAAAGAGTGTTCATGAGATAGCATTCAAAAACAAGCTTAAGCAATCTTTTAGAGATTGGGAGCCAATCCTTGAGACACCTGGGAATGAACAGTAGAAGGATTATATGTATTGGTTGAATTAGTCCCCGCATTTCATATGTTGATGTTTTAAGAGATAGGAGGCTTGATAAGCCCGGGTGAGAGATGCCTCTTGAGTTGAAGGCTTATGTTCACTCTGTAGTTCAGAGGTCTGATCTTCGAATGCTTCCTAACAAAACTCTCCTCGTTTTGGTTTATATCATTTTATTTTGACAGATTAGTCACAGCATCAGACAGATGCAAGTAGCTATTGTGTCAAACAGGTCAGGAGAACTGCTATGTAGAAATACAATTGTGGTCTGTTGCAAAATATGTCAATTGATCAGAGACTACACATGAGTAACTTTTTCAATGAGAAGTGTAATTATGTATGTGGCTGCTTTTTGCATGCCTGCCCTCTCTGCTTCTTTTGTTCCTTGACAGAAATTCACAGGATCCCTTTTTTAGCAACAGAGCAATACTATTGCTTAGGTATTTGAGTGGAAATTTTTGAGGGATGTGAGGAGAAAGAAAAATTAAATCAATTTTTATTTAAAGAGAAAAGGTAAAAATTAATTTAAAAGTGACTCCTTAAATAAGAATTATTTCCAAAATTACAACTTTGTAATCTATTCCTAGGTGCTGTAAACTGCAAACAATAATCCTGTCTCAATACTGCAAAAAAAAATCATAGTGGAACTAAAGGGAACTTAATTTACTGGTAAGAATATTTTCCTTAATCAGTTGTTTTATGCATTTTTTATTGTATTTATTATCACAGTACATAGTGCAGTTGTCACACAGGGAAATGATAAGGAGATATTGCAGAACTTTTGTCTTCACTACAGACTTAGTGTAGATATGGACCAGATATATCATACAGTAAAGATTTTTGGTTTTTTGAGTTCCATTAAACTGCTGGCTTATTTTTGAAAGCGCAAAACCCTTACCTTAAAGTTACTTTTCTTGTTGGCTGACCTGTTGGCATATTTGAAAGTGGCATATTTATAATATTTATTGAAATGTCATTTTTAATAGAAAAATTAGATTCACCACCAGGATTTGAGAAGGTTGGCTTCTAAGGAGGCTTGAAGTTTCAGTAAGAAAACCTATACTTTCAGGGGTTAAACAGAGCTCAGACTTCATAGTCCGAAGGACTTTCAGGTTCAGTCACTGTTCCTTGAATTTGAATCCATTTGACATCTGACCCGAATGCTTGATTGGAGTTTTTTCAAATTCTTTGTGCAACACCAAGCTGAATTATAACTAATTTCAAAGAGTTTAGAACAATGAGAAAAGTCCACATTGGAAGGAGTGCCAAACACACAGTGATGTAGCTCTAGGTAAGCTATTTAGCTATTTTGATGCTCCATTTTCTAAATCATAAAACTGGAATAATAGTTGTAACTGCCTACAGGTGCAGCTTAAATTAGATTATTACGATAATGCATATTAGCATTGGGTTTGGTCCATAGCATTTTGTTTGGTTCAGTAAGTGTCAATAATTACTATCACAATTTGTTTTTAAAGAAAAAATGATTGGAGGAAAAACAACAGGAGTAATTTTTTTCACAACAATGAAAGAGTGATTTTCTTACTTTCTCAAGAGCACATTATGTCACCAAGAGATTATGCACTCCAGAAGAATTAATATTATTTGGTGCATGAAGAATTTTTTCTATGCATTTATTGCAAATGGGACCTTAAAAATAATGAAGACAATGAGGAAAGAAATAGAGCATCTTGTCTTTATGAGTCATTGTTAGCACACTTGGTTCCTGGTAACCCCCAGCAGCCTTCTAAATTAATGGGGCCTATACTAAGACTAAGTCTATGAGAAAACTGTGTGTGTGCTTTGGAAAACATTAATTCTGTCATCCACTGGAGTGGTTTTGCCCTCCACTGTTTTTTGGAACTTTCTCCAAAAGGGGTCTCCATACAGGTTTTCTAATCTCAGGGCATCTGCAAGTCTCTTGTAAGATAAAAACAATTTGAAGTATATTCTAATATCCTTAAGGAAAACTATTCTCAAAACCTGATTATTCAATTCCTTTGATGATGATTGTGTGGGATACATTTATTCCATTAAAACACTTTGATGATTTCACTTTAAATGAATTTCTAGTTCATAAGAAACATAGGTAAATCTTCTGAGATAGTAAAAAATGAAATACAATATCCAGGGTATTAAATTTTAAAAAAGAGATTATCATACTACCATGAGGAACCTTAATCGTGGTTGTGTCATGATGATGTATTAATAATTGTGTCTCTTGACATCATGAAAATAGATGGTAACCTGCAAAATACCCTTCTTGCTCATAACCATGCATTCTTTCCTGTATTTTATTGAATTATGTTTATTTCTTGTGTTCCTCTTGGTGATTCATCAAATCATTATTTAATTCTACAAAATAAGTTCCCTTAACTACCAGTTTTCACTGTACTTGGGAAATCAGCCATGCAGATTCCAGGAAGGGTTTGTAAAATCATAGTCATAAAACACCCAGACCCACACACAGATATGCATTTACTTAATCTTTAATTTTATTTTGATAATCCCTTGTTTGGAGATTTCCCTCCACAATACATAGCCTCTCAAGAATTTAAAACTAATGGAGTAAAATAATCTTCAAGCTCTGATTAGATTACAACATATGAATACTAATTTTGTTTTTATATTTTTCAACACCCAAATTTATCTGAATTTAGAACACAATGAACAGTTTAAGTGTTAAGAAATTTCATGAGAATGTTTGTGCCTATCGGATAAATATAGGTTTATATATACATTTCAATTATTGCTATATCTATGTGTAATTTATCCAAAAGTGACATTATCTGTGCATCTTAACAGAAGGCCTAAGTAGTTGAATGACAGAGACTACATTTTTGCTGCAGAAGATCATGATATAACATGTGCTGTGTGGTCACCTTGGGTCATGTGCTGAGGCACTACTTGATGGTTCTTATGTCTACACACTGCTTCTTCTACTGATGTATGGATTTGGATGACTTCTTTCATGTCAAAAACTAGGCTACATGTCCTGGGAGTAAAGAAGAAAGAATAGTATTTTCAGTTAAGTCTTAGTAAAGTTCTATTCTATGAGACATTATAGCTGCCTTCTCTTAGTGGTCTATGAAGTTTTAATAAAGATATTGATTATTTTCCAGTGACACCCAAGTCTACTGTCAGAGACCACTCAAATGCTTAGCTACATCAGGGCTTGGCTCCTGTACCCTAAGGAGGACACAATTAACCAACTCCTTATTTTTAAGTGTTTTCAGGACAAGGAGCTGCACATACTGCACAAATGCAATTTGCTTAACTAATCCTGTCTCTCTCCTTCTAGCTCCATTTACATGCTTCATGCTCAGTTGAAATTAATTCTTTACACATTGGTCTCATGAACACATCTTGGAGGGCAGAGTTCAAGTCAAATTTTTATTTGCATCATTACCTCTGAGAACACAACCTGAGGCATATTAGATGCTTTGTAAGTGTAGAGGTGGGGAGAAAGAAGAAGAAAGAGAGGAACACAGGGAGGGAAAGATTTTCCTGATAGATCACTTCTTGGACACTTTCTATGCAGAAAAGTTCCGAGATTGCTTCTCTGGATCCTGTTACCTTGGCAGTCTGCTAAGAGTTTCCATTTACACTTAAACGTGGCTACTGATGAGTCTTAATGTTCCCTTGACTATCAGATCTCTGATATCACCGCCTAGTGAAGTGGGACCCTGGGGAAGAATTTCACTTCTGTTTAATAAATATGCATAGGTTTTCAATATCTCTTTGGATGCATTCAGAGGTGATAAAAGTTTCCGTTGGATTCTAGAATATTGTCCACAAATAATCGAAGTTGTATGCTCCAAAACAATGATGCTAACCCATATCCTTTTTTTTCATTCCCATGATATGAAGATATGAGTGCATCAGAACTAGCTCCATACCCTTGTCCCAGAATTAATCATTCCTATCCATATTTGATGTCTATGCCTTTTAAATATTTATGGACTGTTATGTTCCTTTATTGTTGTTCACCCACACTAGGGACATTCAGAAGCCTCACATTTCTTCCTTAGCCAATCTCCCCATCCCCTTCATCCTCTCTCAGCTGTTCTTTGGATTACCTACAAGTTGCATACATAATTTTGGTATTGAGGTGCCAGAAGTACATTTGTTTCAGTTGGAGTCTTTTTGAAGTTGCTTTGACTCAGATCATGTACACAAATAAATGTGATTTCCAAGACAGGGAAATTCAGTAAGGAATCTGAAGGGAAGCTGAGGTATACCAATAGTTCATTATAATGCTACAGGTAGATTTAAAGTCACTAGGAAAATGATATCTCAAAATCAAAAGATTATAGAATGAGCACTACATGAAGAATTACATTTTAAAGCATAGGTCTGTGATCATTTTGCAGGTTTTTGTTGTTACTGTCACTCTATCGGTTTTTCTTAATAATTTTATTGAGGTATAATTGATACACCAAGGACATATTTAATGTGAACAATTTGATGAGTTTGGACATATACAAGGACTTATGAGACTGTCACTGCAATCAAGGTAATAAATGTATTTATTACTTCTAAAATTTCCTCTTTCCCTCCGTTTTTGTTTTTAAGATTTTAATAGGTTCAAGCTCAGACTTCATAGTGTTTTTTTAAGTTTTTATTTCTTTCTTTGCAAATTCAGAAGGCAGATTTCTTTCATCAGAAGGAAAACAGTTGCTCAGTTGCTATTGCATTGCAGAGAAAAGACAGACTATAATGACCATTACATTATTAAAGGAAAAAAGATACTGAAACCCTGAAAAACTTGGGTGATGTCTTTAATAAGCAGATATTTTTAATCTTATATTGACATTTAAAAGGACTGATCAAGTAGCAACATAACAGATCGCACATATAAAATATCCATGAAAATATGTAGCACAACCAAACAAATAACTTAGAGCAAAATCTAGTGAAAGGAGAAAATTGTGTTTCCTCAAGAAAATGCTATTTTTTCCCTAAGGCAATTCATGTTGGAGAAAAATACCATGTAAAACATTGACACAAATCACAGACATCTGTTCTGAACAGTGGATTTTATTGAACTGCACACGTGTGCAGATATTTGAGGCCTTGGAAAGGAAGCAAACCATTGAAATATATCACTGTTATCACCAACACAACTGAAGAGGGCAAAGAGCAGACACATCTCAGAGCCTAGTGATGAAGCAGAGAATTAAAAAGTAAATCAAAGCCTCCAATCAAAGGCTAATTTAGCCTGTCATAATTGATTCACAGTGGAAGGAAGCCTCATGCACAAAGATCAAAGATTAGTGACTTCACATTTGCCACAACATCCCCACCTTAAAAGAGGGGAAAAAATCAGAGAGAAGAGAGGGGAAAGAAGAAGAAGAAACACATCAAATCTCACTAAGAACCCTATGCAATATAACTTCCTTTCTTAAGGATAGCAAGCATTATTAGAAAAATGAAAATGAATTTTATCATGGAATGATTGAGTTCTACCTTCGAAAGAATGAGAAACTGGCACTGTTGTCTTAAGTAACTTATTTGCAAACAGACATTATTAAGAAATATCTTTTGTTGCAGTTGCTTCCCTTTATTTGTAGCCCTTCAAATGCATACATTAAGGTTCTGTTCACAACTGCAAACAGCAAATAAATAATTGTATATTTGAGAGACTATTGCCTATTGAATTTAAGTTGGTCACAGACTTTGGTCCATGCTAGCATACTAAATGTTAACTTCCTGTTAACTAGTTATATCAAGCCTTATGTAATTTTTGTTGTTTCAGTACATACTGTGAATATAGCCAGCTCCCTAACTGTGTATGAATATTATGTAGGGGAGGAAAATAATCATTTTTCTCTATTCTTTTTTTTTTTTTCGAGACAGGGTCTCACTTTGTCACCCAGGTTGGAGTATAGTGGTGCAATAATAGCTTATTGCAGCCTTGATCTCCCAGGCTCAAGTGATTCTCCTGCCTCAGCCTCTTGAGCAGCTGGGACTATAGGCATGCATCAGCACACCTGGCTAATTTTTTGTAGTCATAGAGATGGGGTCTCACTATGTTGCCCAGGCTAATCTTGAACTCCTGAGCTTAAGCAATTCTCCTGCCTCAGCCTCCAAAGTGCTGGGATTACAGGACACAAATTTTATTTGATGTTAGTAATTTAATTTTTACATGCAGAGAGGATGTCATAGTAAAAAGTGAAAACTCAAAAAAAGCAATTAGACCAGGTTTGTATACCATTTTAACAAAGGGTGATAAATTGTGTAGAAGTGGAAACAAAGGAAAAGAGGTTTAGGTTTAGTTGTGAAGTTTAGTATATAGGCAAAACTAGTGGAAGATTAGGATTATTTTTAATAAGATTTGTTTGTGCAGATCCATCTCAGTGCTGAGTTTCTATCTCCAGTGATAGTGGTTGTGCTCCTCGTACAGCAGTGAGAAGGCGGAAGACCCTCACAAAAGGACATGTATGTCCTGCTTTTAGGCATATAGTGGAGAGGCAAAGAGCTCTTTCTGTATTTGCTGCTTGCTGACTGCTTACTTAAACTCAAAGTAATCCATATGCCAAAGTGGCATATTTTGGGGGGGCATATTCTGATCTCTTTCAGTTCCTATTTATTATATTCTTTATGTTTGTATATTGTACGCTTTGTATATTTTATGACATTTTAAACCTGTGCCATATGTAAAATGACAGTGAAAGTAAAAATAATCATCTCATGAAATGTCTTTCTAGTTGTCTAATTATAGGGTGCTTTAACAGTTTGTAGGAATTAAGCATTTTCAAAGGCATTTATTCAATAATTATTTTCGTGTGACTGTTAAGAGCCACAGGGTCGAGGATACAGTAGCAAATAAAGAGAGACAGTTCTTATCCTCATGAAGCTTATAATCTTATAAGAGAAGACACATGTTATTCAAGTTTTAATGCAAGCAAATGTAAAATTGCTGCTCTAATGAGTGCTAGAATGGAGAGTTAAATGGTGATTTGACCTGTGGTGATCAGAGAAGGCTTCTCTGAGTAACTGATGCCTAATCAGAGATGAGAAGTAAAATAAACGAGAAAGTAAGACTAGAAGGATTCATTTGATTGGAAACTTTATTAGAATGCTTTCATTTTTCTGGAGATAGATGTGGAAACCATCTGTGGTAGGAGGTGAAAAATTAATCCAGCTATCAGGCAGAGGACAGACAGTATTATAGATGACTTACTGAGAATGGATTTTAATTCCAGAAAATCTGAGTTCCAGCTTTAACTCAGAAACTTTTCAGCTAAAGATTTTGGACAAACTAGTGGACCTCTCTGAACCTGAGGCTGCTAATCCGTAAAGTGGGCTCATAATGCTTATCTCAGATAGTTATCTTAAGTAAGGTTTGTTATCAGTATCATCATGATCATCATCATCATCATCATCATCATCATGGCACTGATTTGCGATGTGATTTTAGGCAAACCATTTTCTCTCTTTAAGTTTCAGCTTCACACTTAAAATGGGGATTTATGGATTAAATGGTTTCAAAATATTTTCCAGCTCCATTTTCCAAGCAAATATAAAGCTGAAATTTCAGTCCAGATATCATGAGAAGCCTATATCCTGGAAAGTTAGAAAAGGTATTGTTTTTGGAAAACAGACTTTTTAAAAGAAACATAGCTCTACCCTTTAGAAACTTATATTTCTTTAATCCGTATTTAGTTTCTGTTATCTTAGATTAAATTTTATAGCCTTTAAAATGTTTCAGTGGGATGTTTAATTTCCCATTATGGTTGGTTTCTCAAATCATTCTTTTTGTAATTGTCACATTTTTACAGTCCTGTTTAAAACAAATTCAGTTTTCCAACTAAAAATAGCAAGCTGAGTTGAAAATTGAAATATAAGGACTGAAAAATCAAATGATAAACCAATCATCAGGTTAAACTTTCCAATCACCACAATCTTAGAGACCACCAGAAAATTGTGTTGCTTGTTTCTTATAAAATATAGAAGATAATTTGTAAGATTCTTGTGGCCAAAGTAATTTTTTTTTTACGTTTCTAAATCTAGAAAAGGGAAAACTATTTTTTAACTCCTTGTTACTTATTTAAACACAAAAATACTTAGTTTGATTGGAGCCTCTTCTTGGCTCTATTTATATTTCATTTAAATTACCATTGTTTTAGCTTTACAAAGCCTGCATTTGATATATTTATGTTAAACATTTAATCTTTCTTTGTAGAGCCACAGATTAAGAAAGCATCCAGATAGATATATATTTTGTCTATTGGTATTTTCAAACCTTACCTTTATATTTTGTATGATAAATACTCTTAGGTGCTTTCATATTTATCTTTATTTTTACCTTAGGAAATATGTATTGAATATATTAAATCAGTAGCCCAGGTGTTATTGTCCTTAGTTTACAGGTTAGAAAACTGGGGCATTGACTTATTCAAGTTCAATTATATATTTATTGAGTGAACATTAGATCTCATATAGCCTAACTTTTTATTTCACATTGCCTTACTGATTTTCCAAGGTAAGATAGAACCTACCAAAACAAACGGAAAAGTACAAACTCCTGACATGACTTAAATCTGGTTAAATGCCTCATGGTCTGATTGTCGTCAATGATTACTGCATTAAATTGTATTTTATTTTGATTTACCCTTCCATTTGTTTCTTATAATATTTCCCATTTTGTTAGTCTTTGTGTGGATATGCTTTTCATTTGTGAATGTCCAGTTACCACACTTTTTTGGGTGGAAGACTGATTAGCATGGATTAATTAAGGTAATTAAATAATTATAGTTACTAGTTATAATAAAACTATATAGAAATCAGCATTAGAATGGCCTAATTATCTAGTAGTTAGGAACATGTGCTTTGAAGAGGTGATTTTAGTGGGCTTGAATTTGACCTTCCATACTTACTAATAATGTGTGTTTTGCAAGTTACTTAATCTTTATGAGCCTTAATTTCTCATCAGTAAAGAGGAGATAATGGTACTTACAGAGATTACTTTTAGTAGACACATTTCTATAATTGTGCTACATTTTATACATGGTAAAACTCAATACTATCATTATCAATACTTTTATTGCCCTAGCCATGGAACTGGCATATCTTATTATGAAACAATCATGCTCCCTTAGCACCAGGGTTGTAGAGGATGGAACAGTTAATGTATGTTAGGTTGTTTAGAGTTCTTTCCTAAGGATTTATTGATTTGATGCTGAAGTAACAGCTGGTATCAGAGAATTATACCAGTACATAAGCAAGAAAGAAACAAGAATAAGCAAGATAGTCTCAGAAGTGTTTGGGTTTCTGGATCCAGGGGTCCCTGTAGTTGGTTCTCTCTCTACCTTTTCTGTAGTTTTTGTTTATGGGCCAATAAAGTTACATGACTTAAATTATGTTTAGTTTGATTTGGGTTTCTGGGACCCACTAGTGTAATCCAATAATACAACATCTTAAAAAACACATTTCTTTGTTCTTCAAGTTAACACTTATTACTCTCAATAGTATCTTATTACTTGTTTATTTATATGTTTATTTTCTTCCTCCCAATTACTAAAATGTAAACTCTTATTTGAACAAGAACTTGCAGTACTCTTTCTTCAGCTGTTGGAAAATCTCTACCACCTACTAGGTACTCAGTAAATATTGGGTGAATAAAAAGAGAAAGGAAGTAACAGTCTTTTTTAAAAGTGCTCTTAAATTAAAATTGCATCTGTATCCTTTCCTGAATAGAGTAGAAAAAGACTCAAATTTAACATCTATGGAAAACTTACACCAAGCTAGCCCTCATGTTAGTTATAATACACCTTTTGAAATTAATGGTATTATCTCCATGTTATGAATGTAAAAATGGACAGGCAGTGAGCTAAAGTCAAATTGGTGACCTCCTGATTTTCTCTCCAACCTTTGAGAACCAGCTGCTTCCCCAGCTGCTGGGAAGTGTCCAGTAGCTAGCACTTAGGTGTCAGCCCCCTTTTAGGGATTGCCTCAGTGGAAGAGAGTACTCCTTTGTTCAGTGTCATGTCCCCTTTCCAGGGAAGTTCACATCTAATGCCCATAAAGGCGCAGCATCATCAGCTCAGCTCAGGACAACGGTAAGCATCCTTCCTTCTTCACACACCCTGTAGGGTACCCATTTCCCATAAATTGATCTGAGATCTCGCAAGGGTCTTCTTCCCAGAGAAACCAACCTGCTATGGTAACTTTCAAATATCTCTGCCCAAGCTAGTGACATGGACTAAGGAGGTAAAGTAGGCTGATACCCATTGAAGCTTGGAGAAGTATAGCTCCAAAGTATGATTTGAGAAAGGGCTAGGTATTTTCAGGGTCCTAAAGATAGGCTTTTTATCTGGGACACAGGGAGCTGGTAACAAGATGATTGTCAGGGCAGCAGACATCAGACTACACAGGCCATATAAACCACATGTCTTAGTCCTTTTGTGCTGCTATAATAGAATGCCACAGGCTGGATAGTTTAAGAATAACAGAAATTTATGTCTCACAGTTCTGGAAGTTGGGAAGTCTAAGATCAAGGCATCAGCCTCTGGTGAGGGTCTTATTGATGTTTCCTTCAGAGTGGAGGTAGCCATACCTCACAGGGTGGAAAGTGGAAAGGCCAGCTAGCTAAATCCTGCATGAAGCCTCTTATAAGGCCTTTGTGAGGGCCTTAATCCCTTTCATGAGAGAGAAGCCCTATGACCTAATCACCTCTTAAAGGCCCATCAGTTAATACCGTCACATTGACCATTAAGTTTCAACACCTGAATTTTGGAGGTGATGTATTCAAACCATAGCATCATGCAAAGAAGCCAGAATTATATTTCCTATTGTTCCTACCCTTTCCTCATATACCAGGATTTGCCTATCTCCATCTCTAGCTGCAATTGTTCTGAATTTTAGGGCCCATTTTTGCTCCATGAATGTGTGTTTGAATTCAAGACTTGAAAGATTAATTTTCTTTTCAAAATGTTATTCATATACCCTTTCATTCTTAATGTGCTCACTGGTTTCCTACTATAATTATAGTCTCAAAAAGTGGTTGCATTCTGGCAAAAGGATGTTTTGAGCTAGAGTTGTTATGCAGTTAGTCAATTGTTTGTAGTGAAAAAGTCTCTTTTTTTTAATTCACTGAAAAGACTGGAGTCCCAGCTGCAAGGATTCAAAGGCGACAAGAAAGATTTCCTAGAGTTTCATGTGATCATAAAAACCTTTCCAGACATTTCAAGTGATTATGACTTCTATGCTATATTGACTTACAATTAGAGATCATTCAAGTAACTTAGAATTCAGTAACTTCTAGGTCACAGAGAGGCACAGATAGGCACTGTTGACAACCTTTTGTTTGATAACTGGTGGTGTGTTTGTATGTGTGTCTGTGGGGGTATGTATATATATATATATATACACACGCACTAAACTACATTGCTGTATGTGTGGGAAAACTGTAAATACTAAGGATTTGTATTCTCTTTTGGGTAAGTATCTATGCTCAATGGAAGCAAGTTGGTATCTAAAATATGAAAAACACAAAGCTAAATGGATCATATATGTGCTTCAAGCTTTATTTTCTTGCATAGTTTTTTTCCTAGTATTTCCTGACAACCTAGAATGTAGTTCTCACCTTTGACTGCCTATAACCATTGGCTGTAGTATATTTTTAGTCTAAGGATCCCTGGATAGATAGTCTAACTCAGTGGGTGGAGCCCAGGTAGCTGTTTTGTTTGTTTTGGTGGTGGTTGCTCTTTTTAATGTCTACCCATGGTTCCTGCATGACAACTAGGGTTGTGAACCATCTGTCCATTACAATGTCTAAAAAAAAGTTGTCTGTGGATTGAGGATATGTCTTACCTTTCCTACTTCCACACTTTCAACTTTCTAAAATTCCTGTGATTCATGCTCCCATTCCCTAAATAATAGTGAATTACCTGGAATTATCTACAGCATTCATCAATAATGCCTTTACTTCTTCACTTTGGGTTTTGCTTAGAGCTAAAGACATTCTAAGCAAATAAGGAGGTTTCTTCACTTTCATGTTTCTTCCTTTTGTCATGCACATTTATGCATGATGCTATGGTTTGAATACATCACCTCCAAAATTCAGGTGTTGAAACTTAAAGGTCAATGTGATGGTATTAACTGATGAGCCTTTAAGAGGTGATTAAGTCATAGGGCTTCTCTCTCAAGAAAGGGATTAAGGCCCTCATAAAGGCCTTATAAGAAGCTTCATGCAGGATTTAGCTAGCTGGCCTTTCCACTTTCCACCCTGTGAGGCATGGCTACCTCCACTCTGAAGGAAACATCAATAAGACCCTCACCAGAGGCTGATGCCTTGATCTTAGACTTCCCAACTTCCAGAACTGTGAGACATAAATTTCTGTTATTCTTAAACTATCCAGCCTGTGGAATTCTATTAAGCAGCACAAAAGGACTAAGACATGTGGCTTATATGGCCCTGTGTAGTCTGATGTCTGCTGCCCTGACAATCATCTTTGTCATGTGCATTTATGCATGACAAAAACAAGAAACATGAAAGTGAAGCAATACTGATAAATGTAATTTAAAAATATAGTACAACTTTGATAGGTATTCTATATTCTGGCACTTTATGAATTCTCCAAATTACTGTGTATTACCATAGCATGCCTTTTTCACTTATAACATGGTAAAGCAGTTTCTCCTTTTGAGTGATGTATAGCTATTGCACCACTCTAAGTGGTAACTTAGAATAAATATAAATCGAATTATCTTGAGTTGTACAACTTAGCACCTTTGGTTTGGACCAGAGAAGAAGGCCTTAGAGAAGTAGTTTTCAACCAGGAGTGATTTTGCCCTTCAGGGAGCATTTGGTAACATTTGGAGACATTTTTTAGTTGTCAGAACTAGTGAGGGAGAGACTTGTGCTTGATCAGTAGAGGCCAAAGATGCTGCTATATGATCTGCAACACTCAGGACAACTGAAAGCAAAAAAGAATTATCTTGCTCCAAATGCCAATCATGCTGAAGTTGAGAAACCCCTGTCTTAGAGAATTGTATTCGTCATTCTGGCCCATAAAATTCCCAAGAAAATGTGGGAATGAGGGGAGGATTCATATGATACATATGAATGTATCTTTTTGGTGTTATATTTCTAGTGCCTTGGATAATTCTTAGCATGCAGTAGTTGCTAAATATATTTTTGGATGAATGAGTGATAGCATCATTTGAATTGGGCAACAGTATTTTACTACCCCTGGGATCTAGGCAAAAGGGGGCTGCTTAGAGGCAAAGAAATGAGTCTATGTATTTCTGTGGTTGTCATTACATGGAAATTCCAATTCAAAGGGCTAACTAATATGTAAGTGATTAAATATGCCTTCTCCATGGATTTTCCATGGTGTCTCATGTTCTCTAATTAGTTATTCCTTAAAGTGTTGTCCGCCTGTGTACCTGTGTAGCTTTAGTGGGTAAGGCTTCATGTCACCTAAAATATGGAAGCATTAGCTTTGTTCAGTTCATCCCAGATTATGGGATGGATAATACTTATAAGATATAAAATGATCTTAGGGAATCTAAGATATAATTAAATAATAGACTTACATGAAGCAATTTTTTAAAATTATTTTTAGTTCTCTTTCCATTAATTCTTTCAGTATTTCAGGTAGAGTCAAAGGCTGGTTTTTGGCTATTATTAATTTATAAATGATTTTTAACACCATCTATTTTTCTTCCTTTTTTTTTTTTTATTTTTTTGACCAAGTCTTTATCTGTAGTCCAGGCTGGAGTGCAATGGCACCATCTCGGCTCACTGCAACCTCCACCTTCCAGGTTCAAGCAACTCTTCTGCCTCAGCCTCCCAAGTAGCTGCAATTATAGGCATCTGCCACCATGCCTGACTAATTTTGTATTTTTAGCAGAGGCAGGGTTTCACCATGTTGGCCAGCCCTTCCTGACCTCAGGTGATCCACTGCCTCGGCCTCACAAAGTGCTGCGATTACAGGCATGAGCCACTGTGCCCAGCTCTCTTTTTCATAAAGGAGAGCAGATCTCAAAATCAGAGATTCAGCTGGCCGCAGGTCTATTTAAAATTGTTTTTATTTCAATTCATGTATTTTTTATGTAAAGTAGTATTGATTTCCCATTTGTAGAAGTGGAGAATATATTAAGATACTTTAATTTAAATAGAAAAGTAAGCCAATTAAAAATAAATCTGTGATAATCACAGATATCAAAAAATCATAAACATATCACTTAAATAGGTGAAGAAATTATTGAATTAATTTATTTTGTTAACATGGTCTCTCATCTTGAAGGAGAGGATGAAATCTGGAGATTGCAGCTTGAATGACTCTGGAAGAGGCAGCATGTTCTGTGGATTGGATGTGTTTACATGACTGTGGGGCCACATGGGAGGTGACACTGAAAGGCTGAAAGAGGGCAGCCTCAAAAGGAGGGAGCAAACCTTGAAAACACGTGCAGGGCCCTTTTAATAGCCAATTGCATTGATTTAAAATGTTCACTTGCTCCTGCATGGCTGTCTGTCCAGGCAGAAGCAACATGACTTCTGGTTTGAAACAACTCTCAGATTAAGAGAGAATATTGTTTCATGGGGAAATCAGTCATATTATTATGAATCATAGAATTATGAGTCATTTGTTATAGGTTGTTTTAAGCAACAAGACCTCAGATGTCCTTCACTTCAACCACTCTTTTGGGTATTGAAAGGTGTTGCCATCGCAATCTGTGGTCAACATCTACTTCCACATCTTTAATAAGGTGTCTCCCTCTTGGGGCTTCCAAGTTCATGGTTGCATAACTCTAAGCTTGGAGTTATGCTTTAGGAGCTGCAGATCTCTCGCTCAGGAATTTTTATTTGTTTTCCCCAGTTCTGCTCTGTGGAACCATGGAAATTAAAATTGAAACCTTATTCTATGACCTCCACATGTTTGAAGAGAGAGTTGATGTCTCACTTGAGCCATTTTTCTTCTTCAAGAAATCGTCTTCAACTCCTTCAACTTTTCCATCCATGAGATAATGTCAGTCCCTTCTTCCATCTTCAACCTTGCCTCTGAATAAGCTCAGCTTGTCTGAATCAGTTTTAAATAGAAGCACCTATACTTGGATACAATTTTCCAGGTGTTGCTTCAGTGGGACAAAGGAAAGTGAAACAATTGTATCTCTTGTTCTAAATATCATACTTCTTTATCTGTACCCTAAAATTACTTTTTGGCAATTCCATCACTTGTCATTAAACTAAGTTTAAAAAAAAAAAAAAAAAGTACTATAATTATCACACATCTTTATTTTAAACATATGCCAGCATCTTTTTTTCCCCCGAGACGGGGTCTCCCTCTGTCACCCAACCTGGAGTGCAGTGGCTTGATCATGGCTCACTGCAGCCTCGACTTGCTAGGCTCACGTGGTCCTCCCACCTCAGCCTCCTGGGTAGCTGGGACTACAGGCACATGCCACCATGCATGTATTTTTTGTAGAGATAGAATTTCACCATGTTTCAGTCTGGCTTTGAACTCCTGGGCTCAAGTGATCTGCTATGTAGTGTGTGTGTGTGTGTGTGTGTGTGTGTGTGTGTGTGTGTGTGTGTTATAGTCAGGGTAGGGCAGGAGGTAGGAAATGCAGAGAAATATGAACAAACTTAAACACAAATAGAAACTGGAAATTTAAAAATATATGAAATGTCTAACCCCAAGTTCCAGCTGAGAAACTCGGCATCAATTTTATTTTTCCTTGGCCTGTTTTAAAAAATACGTATTTCTTCAGAGTTTGGTCCTTGAGCCGCTAATCAGCATCATCTTATAAGGAGGCCTTTCCTGTATATCCCATTGCTTGCTATCTCATCTACTCCATTCCTTGCTATCTGCTTTACCCTGCTTTCTTTTCTTTTTCGTAGCTCTTATTACTACCAAGCATTTTGTATCTGTTTATTTATGTATTAAAAGTCTTCATGAAAGGAGGTACTATATTTGTCACAGTGATTGTATTAAATGAACAATTGAATAATAAGTAAAAGGCTAACTTAGGGTATAATTACATATGCAGATTTTGGGGTCTCAAGCTGGTCCTGCAGAATTAGAACTTCTGGTCATGGGGCCCATTTAACTTACTTTTCTAATGTTTTATCTGTTTTCTAAAATTTTAGCACAACTGAAAGTGTACACAATCTCAGTGCAACCAAACACTGAAAATAAAATGTAATGAGTAAATTTTTGAAATATCGACCAGGCATGGTGGCTCATGGTTGCAGTCTCAGCACTTTGGGAGGCCAAAGCAGGTGGATCACTTGCGATCAGGAGTTTGAGACCAGCCTGGTCAGCATGATGAAACCCTGTCTCTGCTAAAAATACAAAATTAGCTGGTCGTGGTAGCACATACCTGTAATCCCAGTTACTTGGGAGACTGAGCCAAGAGAATCGCTTCAACCCAGGAGGTAGAGGTTGCAGTGGTCAAGATAGTGCCACTGCCCTCCAGCCTGGATGACAGAGCAAGACTTTGTCTCAAAAAATAAATAAATAAATTTTTGAGATATCAAAAAATGGCTATCTTCCTTTACATTCTTAAAGGAAAACATAAGTCTGTATCAAGGCATTAGATTATAACTATGTTGACTGTATATTTTTATGTCATCTGCATATTACTAGCCAACTGGGGATCACTACTAAAATATAAAATTTGCTATAATGTAGGTTTATTATTTACAGAGGTAAAAGAGCCTTATTCAAACCTTGTTTCAACTATAATGATGTCATGTTTGAGGATTCACTCACAAGTCCTAAATCACATTCTGATACCAGCATGACAGCAGATTTATACAAGCACAGGCACTAGCAGACTACAGTAGCTTACCAAGCAAGAACCAGGTAGATCATTTCAAAAGCTACCAAATTGACACAGCTGGGGTGTCGTTTGGGAAATTTGTTTAAAACACTAAACTTAAGTTAAAAGTGGAAAGAAAGTCTACATAAAAGCCTTCCTTGGAAGGAGAAACTCTTATTTTCCTATAAACTCATTACTAATAAAATAAGGGAGGAGAGCAATAAGAAACAAATAAGATTAGGGAAGCCAAATGGTTTTTAAATGAAATTATTTTTCTCAGACTTGTCCACAAGGCATCAGCAGCTCTGTAACCACCAGATTGTCAGAAATTAGACTGGTTTTTTTTATTTTTTATTTCTTGGACAGTTTGAGAAGCCATTCTGTCTGCCTTATTTATTGTTTATTAAATTAATTTTATTTAATTTTTTGCAGATATAAATGAGATTCCTCCGAATGATGACCTATGCTGTTAAACCTTATAATAATGCTGTAGTAAGTAGTTCTGCCTCTCAGCTAGTCAGAAGGGCACACTCCATGGTTTTGTCTTTGATCATGTACAAAAAGAAGAGCCAAGATTGTGTAATCCAAGTGTAATCAAAGTTACATAAAAACTACTTAGTGAAGCTAGCCCCTGATCTGTTTGGCATGATGTTTACTAATTGACTTTTTTACCTCCAAGTCAACTATTTGGTCTTTTTTAAAAAAGAAGGAAGAAGAGAAAAATAAAGAGAGGGATGGAAGAAAGGAGGGAAGGAAGAAAGAAGGAAAGAGAAGACAAAAATTAAGGAAGGAGGGAGAGACAGCCTTCTCAAATTCAGAAAATAATATTATTTTTTTCCCTTATGAAGCATAATGGAAAAGAATAAAGCCAGTTGCTAATAAAATTAAGCATTGGGCTGATGTTAAGAAATCATATTCCATCTTTAAATTTTATATTTGCTACTTGTGTGACCTTAAAAAGTCACAAACTTATTGAGCTAAGATCTTACGTGTAAAATATATGAACTAGAACTGAATTATATTATTGAAACATTCCAGCTTTGAAAACTGTATGGCTCTTTGATTATTAATGTAACTGTCATATTTGAAACACAAAGATAGAATGAGTATTTACAAACATAAGCCACAGCCCTAACAACCAGCTCTCAAATAGCTCTATTAGTATTTATAAGGAGAAATACATTTGAATGAAAAGATAATAATTGTGAAGTACAATTATT
Organism: Aotus nancymaae; assembly: GCF_030222135.1. Taxonomy (NCBI): domain Eukaryota; kingdom Metazoa; phylum Chordata; class Mammalia; order Primates; family Aotidae; genus Aotus; species Aotus nancymaae. The sequence goes on from NW_026988460.1 coordinate 9,361,508, forward strand.
GCTGGATTATAATTCAATCTTCAATGTTTTAATAGAAAGCAATTGAGCAATTTATATTCTTAATAATTTCCTTAAGTCAATAATTGAGTTTGAGAATTTTTAGTAGCTTGAATATATTCACAGCCTAGATCTACATAGTATTTACAGGGCAGAGTTCACACCTTTAAATACTAAGGGATGAGGTATCAGGAGAGGTGTAAGAAAATAGAGAGTGGTGAGGACTAGGACACTGAAGACAGTATTGTTTTAAAGCTGGAAAGCTCTGCTCAGCTCTGGAAGAATTTTGCTGTGTGCCAAAGCAGAGCTAGTCTTGTCAGACTTTCTAAGTTTTGGAAGAAAGGACAGAAATCAGCATTTTAATGTTAAAACTCTTAATGTTTAAGACAAGGAAGCTAATTCAAGCCTGCAAGGAAGTAACTGCAAACTAAACAAAACATACCTGTGAGTTTGGCCCCACTAGGATTTCTGGAGTTTCCTTCCTCCCATTCAACTATCAGGCGAACTACAATTAGGTATTAATCCTTAATGACAGCTTCCTAATGACCTTGTTTAGCTATATCAAGAGGATCCTTCCCTAAAGTATTCAGAATAGCCTTGAAACATGAAGACCAATTCAAGTGCTATGCAAAGTGAGGGAAATTTGGAGAGTAGAGATTCTTCTGAAGGTTTCTCTGCTAAATAAGTTGCACTTAGCTGGAATCCAGATGCGCCAGCACTGAAACTCCATCACAGGCAGGGCCGCTTCATTGACCCCACCTTCTGTCCACAAAAGTGCCCCGAGACTGCTGGTGATTTATCAAGTGAACTCCTTGCCATTTAAAAGAGCTAATTCAATCTCATCCCCAGGATGGTATAGGTACATTAAGAGGTTGCAGCTCTTAGAGTAGTTAATCAGAACAAAAAAAGAAGAAGAAGAAGAAAAGAAAAAAGCCAGAGGGCTTGCTTAACGTTTAACTGAAAACTTCTCATTTGTACCCGATAGTTCTGAATTTTGCCAACTATTTTTTTGTATCCTTGTGGCATGTTTCTTGTTTGTCATTTTTTCTTTTAAGAAGGAATAATGTTAAGGAAATGAAATGTTCATTTGTTACTGGAAACTTACAGTGATGAGATGTGGTACATAAGACATCATAAATTGTCCCTCATTTCCACATGCATTTGTCACTACTCCAAATCATTCATGTATCTCTATATCTGCATCTGTATCTAGCTTTGATTTATTCACATAATTGATGTAGAGCAAGTGTTCTCAAAGACATGAATTATAGTAAATTTTTGATTTATACATGTATTTGCTTTTGCATATCTTACTTTTAGATTTCTATAGCTCTTCGAACTCAGAGAACATTCACCACGTATGTTGGCTTTGGGAATGTTGAAAGAATGACTTTAATGATGCCACATATTTTTGCACTGTTCTTAGCTACAAACAATTGTGCGATCTATGCCTTTTGAATATATTCATGTGCTGTGCCAAATAGTAGTAGTGCAAAATGCTAATGTTGATTTTAAAAGAATGACCTTTCCTTGTGTGTTTCTTTCCAGTGATCTGCTTATCTAAGACAGATATTATTGATAGACTGCACTCTCACAGTCTTAGACTTGCAGAAATGCCTTGGAGTTTTTTGTTTGACATTTCTTTCTCCCTTGAGTACTTTGTTCTGACTCTGTCATTTAGACTTTACTGTAAGGATAACCAATTAGTAGTTAAATGACTTGGAGGAGTCTTTTTATGTACTCTATTCAAATAGCACGAAACTCACTGTCATGTGAATAGGAGATATGAATTATTTCTTTATGCACTTTTAAAGAAAGCACACACAGTAAATGGTATTCTTCATAACCCCTGCCTTTATTGCTTTCTTCCCTACACTTAGGGACTCATTTTAAAGAAGAATTGTAGATCTCCTGTTCTGCATCCCAGTAGAAATAAGAACTCAGTAGGAATAGGACTATGTAGCTTTTTTAATAAACATATAACAGAAAGGTAGACTTCGTTTTGAAAGCCAGACTCTAAAGAAACAGCAATGCGAATACTTGCTGGGAATTCACCTCTTTAAGAAATAGCAAATGGCTGTCAAATTAACAAAATGCCCCTGGTCTGTATCATTTATACATAGTACAGATATATATTGCAGACCTACTGTGTTCCAAACCCAAAGATTGCAGAAGTAAATTCTTACTTCCCTTCTTTGGCCTACTCAGAATTTGAAAATATTTGGGAAGCTAGAGGTCAATACTCGTAATCTAACTGTTAGAATGAATGATCCTTGGTCTTTTAACAAAGAACATTCTGATTAATAAAATAGTCTTAGAGTTGTAGGAGAAATGTGTCATAATCTGGACAACAAAGACCTTCTGTCTCTTTCACAATGGACTGTTTGCAAAAAAGACCAGTGTGCTTAGTTAATTAGGCATCTACAACACTGTGTAAACATTCCTTTCCAGTCATTGCTTCCTGGTCAGTCATAGAGACCACTTTGTAGGGCCTTTATTTTGAACACTAGGAAAGAACTACAGGAGAGCTACAGCCATCTGCAGTTGTAATTTTTGTAGATTTGCTAATAATGACATTACATCATGTAATCGGGACATCATACGTGTCTAAATGCACTACTATTCCCATACTACTACTGCTAATACAACAACATTTACTAGGCATATTGGCCATGTGCCAAGTGCTATGTTTATTTCTTATTTTCACAGTATACATTATGATTTAACAGGTGGTTTGGCTAAGTAGCTAAGAGAGAGGGCTCCAGAGACAAACTGCTAAGGTTCACGTTCTAAGGTTCACATTCTTGCTTCCATCATTTTGGTCAAATTTCTCAAAATTTCTGTGTCTCAACTACCTTATCCATAAAATGGAAGTACTTGCCTGATAGGTTGTTATATGATTAAATCAGAGGATACTGGTTAAGTGCTTAGAGCACAGACTAAATGTACAATAAAATTTGCTGTAACATTTCTATAATATCACTCAACTGATATTTGCTGTAATATTCATATCATTGATCACTGTAACTCAAAGAATTGTGCTTTCTTATTATTCTTAGTTTACATGTGAAAAACTGAGGTTCACACTAACATTTTAGTCAAAAAAACCACTAAATTATTAGGCTGAAATTCAAACTCTGTATGATCTGATTCTACAGTTCCAATGAGGGATGATATGTAATGAGAAGGGGTAGGCCTGCACCTGAAACGTTTCTAGAATTCTATACAATTATCTATGATCCTCATATTCATTCAAAACCTATGGGTGGGAAATGTGAGGAATGGGTGGGAGATGTCACAATTTGTATTTACAGTGAAGCAGGGAGTTTAATAAGATAGAATTTCAAGGTTTTTAATACTGGATGGTTTTTGTGAGGTGGGAATGGACTGGAGAGTAGGTAGCAAATTGGGATAAACAAACTAGGAGTCTTCTGAACTTCTCCTCAGTGTTCAAAGTTCTGGAAACCTTTTGAACTTCGGTCAAAAATAACAAGATGTCTAATAAGCAAATCATTCCATGCAAAGAGAAAGAAATGGATGGGTGGGGCTTTGAAGCCGGTGGTGGTTCTTGGTCTGTGTGACTAGTCCACTGGGGCAGATAGTAGTACTGGAGGCAGCTCTCAGAAGATTTGTAAAACGTGGTGAGTTAGTAACCACGGCCAACTTTGTTGTGCAGTGTCCTCGGTTAAGCATATATCCTAGAGAAGGATCCATCTTTCTTGTACTTTGAAAGATTTATAGCTTATTTAGGACTTGGTTCTATAGCTGTGGCAGCAACAGGAGCAGCCAGCTCAGCTTAAGCCTCTGTTCCTTTAGACTTACAAGTGGTTCTGATGGGGACCTACAGTGATGCACCAGTGAGTGACCAATGAAGACATGTCTTTATCAAGGAAAGCTGTACATTTCTACATGGGAAGGATTCAATGGAAGCAATCTGGTTAGAAGGGGGCTAGAGACTCACTTCGAAGCTCTAGCTGCACAACAGGCATGATGTTCTTACTTAGATTTCAGTTTCTTTGGAGTTGATAAAAATTATGTGCAAACTGAGTCTCTTCCTGAGATACAAGTTTGCACTGCAGCTGCTCTTTCTCTTCTGTGAAAACATGAAGCTCCGGCTTTGGTGCTAGCAACAAGAGGACAGAGGCTTACTTTGCAATATGTCTGATAGTGATTGTGTAGTTTTCCTGCATCACAGGGTTAAAGACAAAATAAAACTTGCATTTCATTTTGAGCAAATAAAGCAAGAACAAATGGCATCATTCTGAGCAATGTTAGCACACTGTGGATTCTTAAATTTATTGTGGTTGAGGATAAATGTTAGCAAGGCAGCTCTTCCAAAGTTCAGTGGAGGGCACTTTAAGAAGCAGTTATTTACACTTCATGTTGTGATACAACAATTGTTAATAAGAGCTGAAGAGATTTCCTAATTATTTGAGGGTGCGGGAAATCATCTTACCCTCCCTTTACTTGAAATGCTAGGAATTGAGTCTGCATGAATCTGGCTGATCACAAATCATGTGTCACCACCTCCGTAACATTTACCTGCATAATTTGTCCTTATTATTTTTTATGTTGATGAATCTATATTGATAAATCTCACATTTATGTGTTTTTCCATTATGCATTTCCTATTTCACAGTAAAGTAGGGACCCTACACTCTATTTACTTTTTGCTCTTTCACAGTACGCCATAGGATTTAAATAAATGCCTATTGAAAAATTAAACAAAAAAGCCATGCCATTTTTGTTAAGCATCTTTACTTGGCAGCAAGATCTCTGTTCCAAATTATGCTAAGATCAAGAGTCTTACCATCATTTCCCTGGTGACCTGTGGGCACAGAATTTAATGAAAATTTGTTTCCTTGCCCTTGTAGCAACTTCCTCTGCATAAGATCCTAATTAACCACCATAAGGTGATTTAGGCCTTGGGGGTGGGATGAGATTATTCATTTTTGTTCTATTTTACATTTATATTTATGTCTTAATGTTGCATTCACTTCCTTTGAAATGTTAGTATTAAAAAGTGTTCTTTTTTTTTTAAATTTATTATACTTTAAGTTCTGGGGTGCAGATCATGCAGGTTTGTTACATAGGTATACGTGTGCCATGGTGATGGTTTGCTGCTGTTCTCTTAAAATTATGGGGACTTTTGATTTTATGTTATTTTATCAGTCAAAAACTAAAACTAAAAGCAAAATCTGTAAAATTCCTTTTTTGAGGATCTAAAATCACCTTTTACATTATATCTCTTTATCTTTACGGATTTTATTTTATTTTTATTGCATTTTAGGTTTTGGGGTACATGTGAAGAACGTGCAAGATTGTTGCATAGGTACACACGTGGCAGTGTGATTTGCTGCCTTCCTCCCCTTCACCTATATCTGGCATTTCTCCCCATGCTATCTCTCCCCAACTCCCCATCCCCCGCTGTCCTTCCGCTGTTTCCCCCCAACAGACCCCAGTGTGTAGTGCTCCCCTCCCTGTGTCCATGTGTTCTCATTGTTCAGTACCCGCCTATGAGTGAGAACATGTGGTGTTTGATTTTCTGTTCTTGTATCAGTTTGCTGAGAATGATGGTTACACCTAATTAAACTGTGTGTGTACTTCAAAGGTGAGGCTAAGTTCTCATTGATTTTCTCCACCAAATTGTTGCATGAAGCTCGAGAAAAATGTGAAAGATTATGCAGTTTTTGCCCAACAAATATTCTCCCTAAGATTCAAGAGGTATTTTCTTAAGAAAATAGATTTAAAATATTAACTATTTTAAAAATATAACAGAAAGCAAATTAAGCAGCATTTTCTTGAAGGAGAAAATGTAACAATTACCATAGAAATGCATTTGCTTTAATATCATCATTTTTAGCAATGAGTTTGATCAGCTTTCTGTTGATGATCAATTCTAAAATGATGATTCTTTCCTATGAAAAACATGCTTTGGTTTCATTTCACAGCTGGTAGTTTATTTACTTCAGATTTGTTGTCATTATCACATTTTCTGTTTATTCTTGTTTTAAATGTGTTTTGCCCCAACACATGTTCAATAGATACAATCCCTTACATACAAATGAAAGTAGATTTCTAAAGCTCTGTAGTATATTTACATCAAATTGTGAGTAAAATAATTTGGAATAATGAAGTCTAAAATTTTTTAGATGTAATGGCAGTAAAGGAGAAAATGTTTTGAAAATGATGAGTAGGCTGGGCACAATGGCCCACTCCTGTAATCCCAGCACTTTGAGAGGCCGAGGTGGGCAGATTATTTGATGTTGCAAGTTTGAGAACAGTCTGGCCAACATGGTGAAACCCTGTCTCTACTAAAAAAATACAAAAATTACCCAGGCATAGTGGGTAATCCTAGCTGTAATCCTGGCTACTTGGGAGGCTGAGGCAGGAGAATGGCTTGAACTTGGGAGGCAGAGACTGCAGTGACCCAAGTTTGCGCCACTGCAGTCCAACCTGGGTGACAGATCAAGATCCTGTCTCAAAAAATAAAAATAAAATAAAATAAAAATGATGACTAGCTTGTGCTCTCAGTACATATCTTGGATTAGATTTCATACTTCATTTAATACAGGTTTCTTCTTTTCTTCAAAATTATTATACATGCGGTAAATATATCTTGCAAAATTGAGTCAGAATTCACTTTGAGGCAGCTATAAATCTTATAGTTTTATTAACATACAGAAAATAATTAATAAAGAATCTTGAGAATTATTTAGATTTGGTTTCAAATCCTGGGTTCCATTATTAGGAATTAGGTTTATAATTCACTCTACCTCATTTCCAATGTTTAAGAATATAGGGTTAAAGACAGAGCTGAATCAGATGGCAAATATTGGCTTAATTTAGACTTCCCTAGAAATTATGAATGTTAAAGGATGTTGAGTAGGATTTTGTATTTTGTTTTTGTTGTTGTTACTCTCAAATTGGTAACTAGAGTTCATAGCTGCATGCAGAGATTAGCCTAGTATACTACTTAATAAAGAGAGAAGTAAAAAATCATGGCCAGAATCCTTTCTCAGGAGCTTCTTAAGTGTTAAAAGAAAAAACTTAATTTCCCCAACCATCAACCAACTGCTTTGCTTGTATACAGAAAGTTTTGGAGGCAGGAAGGAGGAGAGTAGCTCTTTGAAATGTTCTAGCCTTGTGGAATGTGCATCATTTATGATCAGATTTATGATCAGATTCCTTCTACAGCACTTTTCTCATCTCAAGTCAAGTGAAGGGGTCCAATTTAATCATTTGTACAGACTGGCACACATGAAAGAAGGAGACTGGCAAATATTCCATTTAGCTAACTGAATCAGTAATGAACTTCCCAAACTGTTTCTGTGCCAATGTTGGGGAGATAGGAGAAAATTAGAGAGAGATGGTAGGGAGGGCCAGTGGAGCATCTGCATTCTCACCTTTGGGCCCACCTGGGGTACATGAATGTTCTGTAGATAAAATAGACCCAGTATTTTTTTTTTTTTTTGAGATGGAGTTTCGCTCTTGTTGTCCAGGCTGGAATGCAATGCCATGATCTTTGCTCACTGAAACCTCCACCTCCTGGGTTTTCAAGCAATTCTCTTACCACAGCCTCCCAAGTAGCTGGGATTACAGGTGTGCGCCACGATGCCTGGCTAATTTTGTATTTTAGTAAAGATTGGGTTTCACCATATTCGTCAGGTTGGTCTCAAACTCCTGACTTCAAGTGATGCATTCGCCTTAGCCTTCCAAAGTGCTGGGATTACAAGCATGAGCCGCCACTCCCAGCCAAAATAGACCGAGTATTTAGCAGTGGGCTTGAGCTGTTGCTCAGGGGGTTGGTAACAGGGTACAGTGACATCAACAGTGAGAGGCAGTGAGATCTCCAGGAAATTGGAGGAAGGTGGAATGAAGGTGGTAGTAACTGAGACCTGTGCTGGACCTAACCCAGTAAAGGGCCAGGCTGGAAGAGATACGATAATTCCAAGGTGATAAAGAGGAAGGGGGAATCAAAAAAGAGACAATACTCTTCATTTCAGCTTCTTTCAGCTGTAGTTCTGGCCAGAAATGGGAGAAAGGGGAAAACATTTTGAATCAAACTGAGTTTTAGTGGCAGACGGTGACTTGAAGTTTATGGAAGAATCAAATGTCATAAAGGCATGGGGAAGGAGAATTTGGCAAAGAAAAAAAAATAGTGTGGAAACCATGTTTGAAGAAAAAATGGAACTATTTCAGGCTAATGTTTTACTGAGGTGATGGTCTTTGATAAACCAGTTACAGCTGGATTAGAGAACTCTATGAGGCTTACATGTTATTTTCCTTAATTTAAACCCTGGGACTCAGTAATTATTTCTAACCAATCATAGGCAGAGAGGTTGAAAGGGGAGAATACAGAGACCTGATTGGTATGTTTACCACCTGGACCTGGAAGCACTGTCATTGACAGATCCTGGGTGCAGGCAGAAAGGGCAGGAGGTGGGGGTGCAAAAGAATGAGCCTTGCCTTGTTTTTGAAATTTCCATTGAACCAAGCTGATTAGACATCTACCTGTTGTTCCAGTTACTGTTACTGCATTAAAAAGTGCCCAAAATTTGGTGGCTGAAAACAATCATTTATTTTGCTCGCGATATTGTGGATTAAGACTGTAGAAAGGGCAGTTCTTGATAGAAGTTTTAAATGCAATTGCAGTCAAGGTGTTATCTGGGGCTACCATTATCTGAAGGCTCACCTGGGCTGGGTGTTCAACATGGCTTCCCATATGGCTAGCAATGGATGTTTGCTGCCAGCAGGGAGCTCAGCTAGAGCTGTTGGAGCGCATACCCATGTGTGACCTCTCCATCACAGAAGTCTCAGGGTAGTTGAACTTCATGCATGACTGCTGGCTTTTTCAGAGTAAGCATCTTAACAGAACCAAGAGGAAGTAGAAGGCTTTCTTTGATCACACCTCAGAATAATGGTTACAAGTCCATCACTAATGCCAGCCTGAATTCAAGAAGAGAGGCATAAACCTCATCTCTCAATGGAAAGTTGTCAAATAATTTGTGGATGTGTTTTAAATTTATCATCCTATGAAAAGCCAAAAAAAAAAGCCCTCTCCAATCCAATATCAATTTCTTATATTTTGGCCAAAATTACATTTTCTAAGGATTATGGGGAGGGGGAAGGAAAGTTTTTGTGAACTTGGGCAAGTCATTTTAACTTACTGATTTTCAGTTTTCTCTTACCAAAATGAAAGCAAAAATGCCTATTTCATTGTGCTGTTGTTTAATGGGGTGAGATAGGTAGCTCATGCCTGTAGTCCCAGCTGCTCAGGAGGCTGAGGCAGGAGGATTGCTTGAGCCCAGGAGTTGGAGACTGCATTGAGCTATGATTACACCACTGCACTCCAGCCTGGGCAATAGAGTGAGACCCTGTCTCAAAAAAAAAAAAAATCATTGCGCTTTCATAAATTTAAATGAAAAACACTGTCTAATACATAGTAGCTCTTATTATTTAGTCCTATTAAATGGTGCATCCAAAGAGAAATTCTAACAAGATATAATGATGAAGATTTGTATATTGGAAGATTTCATTTATAAGTAAAGAAAAACTGCTGAAGATTTATAATTTTGAATGAACATTAGCATAAATAGAAAGCCAGCTTGCAGAGCAGAGAAAGCTGATATTTTTATGCTAAGCTGTAGAAATCAGGAAATGTGTGATAGGGTTATCTGACAAATAGATTTAGAGAAGCCACAGAAAGAGGAAGGGGAAATCAAAGTGAACATTGATAAATGTGGTAAGGGCATTGTGTATTGGGGAAGCATCATAGTTCTTCCATTTAATACGCACGTGATGTTTGAAGCACTCTTATGAAAAGTCATCTTTCATGTTAAGTGGAGAGCATATATTTGTAACATTTCTATTTGGTGTTTGTAACATTTCTATTTGGTAGTCATATCTCTAGTTATTAAAAATCACATTGTGATAAAATACTCTTTTGATACATGCTGACTAAAATCATATGGTAGATATTTTCTGCCATGTAACAGGATTTAATAGATTTGGGAAAATTATATTTTTATATTTCTATTATAAATAACATTCATATAAACAATCTTATTAGCTGCTATCAATACAAGGAATTCTTATTTACATTAATTAGTTTAAAATTTTCATTGTTTTTGTGCTTTACTCCATAATATTGCTACTGTTGAAACACGTTACACTTGTATAAGGACATGTAGCAATGCCAAAAATATTGGGGTGCCTACTCTGTACGTGGGTTTACATTGGTGGTTGTAGTTATTGTTTTATTTTATTATTACCTTCTGCTTTTTTCATATTTACAGGCACACTGTTGTCTTCTTCCAACTCTTAAGTGTAGTGATAGACACATCTCCAATTCATAATTTTGTGTTTTTTTGTATTCCTCTCATTATGGTGTTCTTTGTTGTTTTTGTGTAGATTTTATGGTCTTTTCCAGATTTTAGATTTAGTAATAGAAATACTTCTATTTCATCAATTTCAACGCTTCTTTCAGAAATGTTTCAGAAAGGCAAGCTCCATTCTTAATGAGAGACTATGTTTTGGTTCTTTGAAAATAGGAAGATGAATGAGACCCATATTCTGTCCTCAGGTAGCTTTTAAAGTATGTTAGTGTATTAGGCTATTAGCCATGACATTTTCAATTGCAAGAAACCTAAAGCAAAAGGGAATTTTAGGTCTTATAACTAGAAATGCTGTGGAGTTGTTCACATTGTGAAAAATAAGTTACAGGATTAGGGAAGAGTTTACGTTCAAATAGTCAAAGCAGCAATTGAGATATTTTGTATTGTAAATTGCAAAGGTGATCATAAAGATGACTACTTAATACCTGTTCCCAAATGGATTCACCCTTTCATTCATTCAGTCTTTCATTCATCCAATACTTACTGAACTCCCATATTTGCCAGCTATTTGGTACTGGGGTTAGAGAGGTGAATAAGACCAAGTTTTGTTCTTATGGGAGCAACAGTCTAATCTAGGGAGATAACAAATAGCCAAATCAATGAATAGGTAATGAACTATCACACAGTGATCATTCCTATTAAGCTGGTGTAAGTTGGTTTAAACTACGTGATCAAGGAAGATCTTTCTGAAGATCTTTGGACCCAAGTGCCTTTGGACTCAAGATTTGACTGATATCTCTGTGAATATCTGGGAAAGTCTTCAGGTGAAGGGCACAGCAGTTGTAAGACCCTAGTAAAGTGGGAACTTTGTAGTATTTCACAAACAGTGAGGAGGTGGGGGTAAATTCAGGACTTTATGAAGTTTTGGGCATTTTTCAGTCTTGTTGGTATCAGTGAATGTGTGATAGCTAGAAACAGGTCAATGAATTATTCATGATCAAAATGAATTTGCTGTTTCTCTGCCCACATTATTGCATCCTTGGGAAGTGGTTAGTTTGCCCACCTGGGCCAAAGGAGAGTTCCTTATCCAAGAACCTAAATCAATATGTTTCAGTTAAGCTGTCTTTTTCCACAAGCACTTAAGCTCTTTAATTCCATAAAGATAATTATCACTCCTAGACTTAATCATTTTTCTCTTATCCTCTGTGTAATCTTCTTTAATCTTATTCAAGACTTGGGTCCTCCAGTTCTTTATTGTTTTGCCATTAAGCCTTATCAATATTTGCTTGGAGCTAAATTTAGTATATTCACATTCATCTTTTTCTATTCTCTCTCACTTTTTTCTGTGCAAGTACAAATGTAAATGTCATGAAATTATCAGAATCTTGACTTTTGATGTCAAATTCATGTTTTTTATAATAATGACTTTTAAAGAAGAAGGATATATATCTCTTATGAATACTTCTTGCTTTTAAATTATGATATTTCTGCCTTTTAAATTAGAGGTGGTAGGATGGTGATACGTCTATGTGGAATTTACTTATCTGCTAGATGTTTCCTAACTACTCCAATCTACTCTTGCCTATACTGTAATTTTCCATGCTGTACCCAGATAATTCTTTCTGAAATACAAAGCTGACCACACCATCATTGGATAAAGATCAGCTCCTTACATGGCCTAAAAAGTCTCAATGAAATGGACTGAACAGCTGGCAGTCTCCACTCTGACCAAATCCCTCCTCGCTTCACCAGCTTCCATTCACTGACATTCTTTTCCTCCTTACTGTCTGTTCTCCATGCCCTTCTGAAAACAGATAATTTGCATGTACTCATTTGTCATGTTCACCACATTTTTTTCCTCCTTGACTAACTAACCCTCCCAAATTTCAATTCAGTGATCACTTCATGACAGTTATCATCTCTAGACAGATTTTTAAGAGCAGATCTAGAAAGAGTACCATATGCTTCTGGTCACTCTAAAACATTACACGTGCATACACACATATACCACCCCACACACATTCTAGGTAATTTTCAGAAATCTTACTGTTTTAATAGAAATGTGTTTAAAGTTGAACCATGCTCAAAAAAGAACATTTCAAACTATGAAGCTGACTAAAAGTGTCTTTAGATAAGCAGAATACATACACCAACTGTTCAGATTAGCTAAATTGGGAAAGAACTGGTTTTCAAGATTATTAACCAACAATATTCTAGTCTCAGATGCTGTACTGGAATGTTCTGGTGCAATTATTGTTTGGTTTAATTTTTTACTCTAGTGAGCTATAGGCTGACACATTACCAATAATTCTTTTCATTGTAAGCAGCACATTATTTGGTTTTGAATGTTCCTTGTGTGATGCTTGAAATGTAAATAGGATAATTTTTACCATTCTTCAGGAGCATTTAAGTCATTTATAACTGGATAATTTTTTCCCACAATTTGTGAAGTACAAGGTGTATCTGTCAAAACTGATTTTCTCTCTTTGTCTCTTTTATCTATATCATGGCTTACCCAATTGCTAGTGTGCAAGAAACATTATTGATGTCTTATTGAATCCTTTCTATATAGACTACTGTAATCTTGGTGGCATCTTCATTTTTTATTCTAGTGGACGCATATAACTTACCCTCAGTATTTTTACGAGACAAGAAGGAATATCTTCCTTTTCTAAAAAAATTAATTTAGACAGTAAGTTCTGTTAGCATAAATACCAGTGTGGTCCTACTCACCACTGTAACTTCAGTGCCTAGCACAGCACCAACACACAGTTGAAACTTAATTCCTGAAACAGCCTGTGGGTTAGAGATAGTCTACCTATTTACTAGTGATGAAACTGCCCTTTAAAGGAATGAGGGAATGATTGCTCAAGTTTACACAGCTGCTAAGTGGTAGGGGTCAGGCTCTTAGTTGCAGTGTGGCTTATTATCTAGCATCTGCTAACAAGTTATGAAGACATTTTGCTACTTTAAAATAATTTATTTATTCAAACTTCCTGTTTACTGGTCAGATTTCCATTGTCAGATTGAGAAAATAAATCACTCATTTGCAGGACAGTAGCAAACATCTTACTTGCATTCCAGTTGTGTATGGGTTCTTTTAAAGTTTATAATATTATTTTCCTGTTCCTGTTGCTGTATATTGATGGCAACATTAGGCCTAGGTTTTCCACCTCTCTATAAAACAAAGCCATAGCTTATAAATTTGTTTTAGTTGCTATCTGGACTGACATAGTTTTGTTATCTTTAGTAAAATATTTACTGCTTTGTTACAGAGAAAGCTTGCAGATGGTTTTCATGACATCACAGGCAGGAAAAAATAGACATATAGGGTCCACATGTTTTGCCTTTTTTCCAAGTGTCTAACTTCATATATTCATGAGAATTTTGAATGAGGAAGTCAATAAACTTGTCATTGTTCTATAATGAGAAATGTTATTTGCTGAAAATAAAATCCATTACTGTGTTCAAAAGAAAAGATCTCAGTCTGAAAAGAATGCTTGAGCAAGGATAAACTTATATGAAAAAGAAACTTGTATAAAATTTAAATATTATTAGCAATCATGACTGAAGATATTATTAATTGCATATATATATTATTAATTGCATATATATATATATATAATGTGCCAGGCAACTTGCTAAGTAGTTTATATTGTATTTCATTTTATCCTTAAAACCCTTTTTACAAATAAAAAAATTGAGAATTTGAATGTTTAAGAAGGTAATTTATTTTCCAAAAACTAATAATCAGAGGAGTTTGGGTTAAAGATTTGTTGGACTCTAAAGTCTAAATTATTATTGTTTATATTATTCTTTTAAAAATTAAGATAAATATTTTATATTCATTATCATGATTACTTTTACAATATATTTTTTCCACCTGTCTAAAATTCTGTTAAGGTAAAGACATCATGTCTGTTTAATCTACCTCTATATTAAAAGTAATATATTACACCACCAATCATATTGTATATATGATTTATGTCCATTGTAGATACTCAATAAGATATATTGAATGAATCATCTTGCGCTTTGAAGGGATTGGGATTGTCACAACATTAGCAGTGTTATAAGCCTTTCTTCTCAGACTTTTTGGGGGAGTTAGAGATAGGAAATGGCAGAGTTTAGCCTGCTTGGAAGAAAGGTGGTGTTTCATAAAGTTTGCAGCATCACTGGAATCCAGTGACTCAATTGTCTTTGACCATTAAGTTTCAATAAGAGGCAAGAAGAACTTAAAGAAAATCTAATTAGAAGAATTATACACTGATCTCAAAAGGGCTTCAATGGCAGCATGACATGGAGATCAAGAGTATGGACTCTGGGCCAGATTATCAGGGTCCCATTCCAAAGTAGTCCACTTATTAGCTGGTAATTTTTCAGACAACTGCTCTGTACCCAAATGATCTCATCTGAAAATTGGAGATAATGATTATACATACCTCATAGGATTATCATTAAGATTAAATGAAGTACTGACGAAGTACTTAGAACAGTGCCTGATACACAGTATGTGTTATATAGTGTTTGTTACAAAAGTATTCATTCTAAAAAGTCATTTAAAATATAAACTAAATGCTTATAGATTAAAAAAATATTATGCATCTGCTTGGAAACTAAAAGTTATTATTTGATAAAAAGTTAAGATGTTCTCAGTGCTAGAATTATATAATAATGGTCACATCCTGGAACCATAAAGTCATTCTTAAGGAAATATATATTTAAAAAGCAAAATAAAGAGCTAGAAATGAGTAACTAGTACACAAACTATGAAACCAGAGGATAATATTCTATATCTGTAAATACACATAACATTAATATTCTTAATTTGATGATTGGCAAAAGAACACAGCATTGAATCTCAAATATTTTCTCATTCTCTTCTCTACCATGTTCATTTCCATGTTACTTTTATCCTTTTCATGATGATCAGTTGCTTACATTTTAAACTATAATCACTCTACTTGCAATTTATTTCTCTTACCTTATACTGGAAAAAATATGCAAAAAAAGTGGCATTCAGAACTTACAGGCCATTTTTATATCAGGAATTCAAGGAAAATAATTATTTATGTAACTTTATTTCTAAGTGTTACATTTGCTTATTTTGTCTTTTCCCTATTTTGCCTTTTCCCTATCTTTGGCATGACATTTAGAATTGTTATTGGAAAGAGAATCAACCCAGAAATCAGGAAAGTTAGCCAGTGACATATTCCTTTATTATATGATGTAAAAGTTTTACTTTGCTCTTTTAACATTTTTCTTTCCCATAACAAGAAGTTTTACGGTTACATTTCACAGATTTTACATCTGTGCATGTAACAGAAACATCAAATGTAGTTAGCATTTAGACATTTGTATTTTATTTTACTAGGCAGGAATGTGGAGTGTGTTTGTGTGCTTGTGCATGTCAGTTGGAAGGAAGTGTGGTTGCCCAGTATTTCCTCAACTCATGACTGAAACTTTGTTCCAGTTCAAGAAGGAAATAAAGAGCACTTCAAAATATAATACTGAATACTTTATTCATCTGCTCTATGGAAATCAGACCAGGAAGCAAATTAAAATTACAAGAATATCCAAAACAGAATTATTTTGCTTGCTGTCTATGTATTTGACCACAGCCTTTTATGATTTTAATGTTTCTAGACATTCTCTTTGGGGACGGTTTTCCTTGTGGTCCATAGGAGATCCCACTAAAATCATTTACTAGATGTTGCAGATCTCCCCACAATCCCCATTGTGCTAAGTGGCGACTAATCTGGGAGCTGTCGTGTTTGGGAAATACTATGATACCATGAGTTAATTTCATACCTGTCACGAGAGCTTGCATGGGATCCCAGGGGACCAGTGGTATGTCACACACTACTGCAAGCATTCGTTAGTACCTTTCAAAGCAATGACCCATGGCCAAGAGATCTTGTTGTAACATATGGCAGCACCTGTCACTAAGTTTCATGACTGGCATAAAATTAACCTGTTTTTCTGTTTGATGTGCTGCTTTCTTTGCATTATCCATAAAAAGGATGAGGATAAATTGGAAGCAATTTACTATCCCTTTCAAGAGGCATAATGGTGGATTTGGGATACTGGACATAATGAATGGACAGTGTCCTTGTAGAAGTTCCACACTGCTATTCAATAAAGGTGGTGTTTTATGAATTTCTGAATGGCAGTCTGCAAATCTCACACAGGAAACAATGTTTTAGTTTCTGAACTCTGTCAAACCTAGATGTAGAGTAAGAAATGACATTTTGAACCAGATTGTGGAAGAAAAATCCAGGAAGCATGGGTTTCAGATGTGAGTTTGCCCTTGCCTTTCAAATGGCTTCAAGCAATCTTGAGCTTCCTCTCACCTATATTTCTCATGCTCAGATCTTGGTATTCTAATGCGGACACACAAAAAAGGGACCCACAGAAGAACAATATTCAGAATGATGCTGAATATTCAGTATCTGTGAAAAATAGATTAATGGGATTTAGAATTTAAGTCTCAAAGTTGCAATTTAGCAGTTACTTTCAAAGATAAAGACAGAGAAGAATACAGCACACCATTTATATATGGCTAATGGCTTTCTACCTCAGTGAAATAGTAAGTTTTTTGATCAAATGATTTCTCAATAAAGTATCTGGTTCCTTGTATCACTTTTATTTTTATTTTTCTTTCTTTCTTTCTTTTTGTTTGATCTTCTTATATATCATTTTACATAGACTTAAGCTTCTTAAAATGTTTAATGGTGGGGACACTGTTTTCTATAGCTAGTCTCTTTCCTTCTTTGTCTTAAAGTAAATGCTTCTTAGATTCTGTGAGTTTTAAAATTCATATACAGCAAAGAACAAAGATAAATTTAGTCATCTTTTTCCTTTTTCTCACTACCAAGTCTAGGGAACAAATAGTGTTGTTCTTCTACAATTTGGACTGGTTGCTCTGAATTCTGGAGTAATCAATTTTTCCTGGCATTTCTTAAATGGTCTTTTTTATTCACTGAATCTCCTTTGAAAGTATAAACATTAGTCCTTGTTCTGTGGTTTTGGAAATTGATGGCTGCTGTTCTCAAAGGATAGTAGAGTTGGGATGATTGAAGGAGTAGAGCAAAATGCTGAACTGAAACAATGGAGGCAAGGGAAGACAGTACCAGAGACAGTGACAGAAGTGGGTGGTGATTGTGAGGTAATCTGAACTAAGGATTGGGGACTTAAAGGCTGCTTAGACTTGATTAATAGATGCTGTAAAACTGAAATGCTGAGCCAAAGGATAAAATTGCACTTGAGAAGTCACTTGAAGATGTGTTAATGCCTTCACTTGACAAGTATTTATTTTTTTGGTCCTTGGTATAAAACCACTGTATGAAAATGTAGATCTTTTTTTCACATTGAGTATTTTTTAACTGCTGACTGTGGTTATGTTGGTCTAAAACCAGGTTTCTATTATCCGAAAAGAAAGCCAAAAAGAAAATAAAAAGAAATAAAAATAGGTGTGTAAAGGTAAGTATTTTGGAAGCGTGAATCTTCACGTAAAGTGTCATGTAATACCATTGCTAGGTCAGAATCAAAATAAAATTTAAAACTAAAATTTATATTTAAAATGTTCTTAATAGACTATAGGCATTTATTTTTTAATTCCAGCTACAGTAATAGGAATTTTGTACCTAAAAGAATGAAGGAATTTGCAAGGATTTTTCAGGAGACTGTGGCACTGTCATGGATGGTATCTATACCATTTTCTAAACAAAATATGTCAAGAAAATTTAAAATCAGTCTTGTTAATAGAAAATAATACAATTTGTGGTAAATCATTTTATTACTGACAGCAAACTGACGATCCACAAAATAATTTAGATAAGAATTAAAGTGCTGAAACAATTTTATTACTGGGAAATCTGAATTCAGAACTGCGTCTGGTAATTTTACTACATCGAGCAGGCCCTGAGAAAACCTGAAACTGTTTAAAGGGAGATGTTCAAGAATGGTCACACGATGCAGGACCCACGAACGTCCACCATTACACATCACCTTACTACCATCAACTAAATACCTTTTTCTCTGAGAAGGACTCAGTGAAGGGTAGAGATGAAATAGGAAAATTTTGGTTGGTTGGGTGGGTGGTAAGGTTAATCACTACTCTTCTTCAATGGGTAATAGAATGGAAGTAACTTTCCTCTCTGGTTTTAGAAGTTAACTAATAGTAAGTATCTTTTCCCAAACACATAGACACATACACCAGACACCCAGATACACAGACAGACACACACACACACACACACACACACATATACAAACACATACTACAACTGTTTGTTACATGATTCCTAATTAATGATATTACATTCTCTAACCCAGTAGTACCTAACTGGGGTAATTTTGTCTCTTAGAGGACATCTGGCAACATCTAGATACATTTTTTGCAAGTAATGACTTCTACTATTGGCTTCTCATGAGTAGAGACCAGTGATTCCCCTAAATTCTCCTACGACACCCAGCGTATCTTCCCCACAATGAGAAATTATTCAGTTGGAAATTTCAAGGGCGCTCAGGTTGATAAGCCCTGTAATTGCTTGAAGTAACAGTCTCCCTAGTAACTGCACAGTATGTAATAGTTATTCCTTCTTCCACTACTACTCCCCACACATTTGCCTACAAGCTTGAGAATTTACATAACTCCAGGAGTACAATAGAAAGGGGCCTCATATCCAAGTGCGTGAGTACTGTGCTTTCTTCTGGTTCGTTACTTGCCTTCAGCACTGTGATCTGCCATTGGTAAAGTTGTGGTCAGGTTGGTTCTCCTGGACTGCAAGAGCCCAGAAATCTTCTCTTGTTGATGATCCATCTATGTCTTAAAGTCTGTTTTGCCTAATGTTAATATAACTACCCCAGCTTTGTTTTGTTTATTTTTCCAATTAATATCTTTTTTTTTTTTTGAGACAAAGTCTCACTCTGTCACCCAGGCTGGAGTGCAGTGGCACAATCTCAGCTCACTGCAACTTCTGCCTCTTGGGTTCAAGCAATTCTCATGTCTCAGCCTCCCAAATAGCTGAGACTACAGGAACATGCCACCACACCCAGCTAATTTTTGTATTTTTAGTAGAGATGGGGTTTCATCATGTTGGTAAGGCTGGTCATGAACTCCTGACCTCAAGTGACCCGCCTTCCTTGGCCTCCCAAAGCGCTGGGATTACAGGTGTGAGCCATTGTGCCCAGCCTATATCTTTTTTCTTTTTTCTTTTTTTTTTTTTTTGCTTTTGCTCTGTAAATATCTTTGAAACTATAGTTTATCTCTTTTAGATAGGATGTCATGGATGGTATCTATACCATTTTCTAACAAAATATGTCAAGAGAATTGACAGGATAATGTCTAATATAATTACTGATAAGATAGAATTGACGTCTGGCATTTTGCTTTTTTTTTCTATATGTCTATGTCTTTTTTTTTTATTCCTTCATATCTACCTTCTTTTGTGTTAAATAAATATTTTCTGGCATGTCATTTTATTTCCTTGTATCTTTTATTATATCTTTAAAACTATTTTCTTAGTGGCTGTTCTAGGGAATACAATTAGCATTTTACTAAAATAATCTAGATGAGATGAAAGCTAACTTAATTTAATAGTATACAGAAACTTTGTTCTAATATGTACCTGTTATTTCCTTCCTCCTTGGCTGTTATTATCATACAAATTATACTTTTATACAGTGTAAGCCCATTAACATGGTATTATAATCATTGATTTATATAATTGTCTTTTAATCAGATAATAGAAAAGAGTTACAAAAATATTTTAACACTTTTTTTTGTAATTTCCTTTACTAGTGTTTTTTATTTATTTGTATAGATTCAGGTTGACATCTAGTGTTCTTTGATTTCAGCTTGAAGGCTCCTTAACATTTTTTGCCGGGCAAAACTGCTAGCAAGAAATTATCTCAGTTTCTGTTTATCCAAAAATGTCTTATTTTTATTTTTGTAATTTTCAAAGAATAATTTTGCTGTATATAGAATTCTTGGTTGACTGGTTGTAACTGGTTGACTGTCTTTTTCATTCAGCACATTGAATATGTCATCCAACTAAAAAGTGTGAATGGCTTCATAAATTTACATATCATCTTTGCACAAGGACCAAAGTAACCTTCTCTGTATCATTTCGATTTTAGATGCATAGCCAAAGCAAGCACTCTGGATCCTTTCTCTTTTTTTTATTGCATTTTAGGTTTTGGGGTACATGTGAAGAACATGCAAGATTGTTGCATAGGTGCATATGTGGCAGTGTGATTTGCTGCCTTCCTCCCCTTCACCTATATGTGGCATTTCTCCCCATGCTATCTCTCCCCAACTCCCCACCCCGTGCTGTTCCTCCCCTATTTCCCCCAACAGACCCCTCCCTGTGTAGTGCTCCCCTCCCTGTGTCCATGTGTGCTCATTGTTCAACACCCACCTATGAGTGAGAACATGCGGTGTTTGATTTTGTGTTCTTGTGTCAGTTTGCTGAGAATGATGGTTTCCAGGTTCATCCATGTCCCTACAAAGGATGCGAACTCATCGTTTTTGATGGCTGCATAATATTCCATGGTGTATATGTGCCACATTTTCCCTGTCAGTCTATCATTGATGGGCATTTCATACTGCAACAGAAACGAGGAAGGCTTGAGAGAAGTTACTCTTTCTCTCTATATAAATCCTCCCTTTGCAACTTCTCATCTGTTTTCTGGACTATGCTATATAAAATGCAGCACCTCTCTACAAAAACAAAATACTTTTATTTTGTGTCCGGTGATCCAAGTAAAAGCCCTGCTTTGTGGGCATCTAGTGGTTTTCTAACAGCTCCTGCTCAGATTGTTTCCTTGGATTCCAGTTTTCTGCCTCATCATATGCAGAACCATTCCATTCACATAATACATCTCTCACTTGACACAGGAATCCTCATTTATGGGAAAGAAACACAAACTTTTCATTTGAAAAAGATATTATGTTTGCTTCATGGAGTACATAACTAAAACCTGATGATCACTTTCTCCTCATAGCCATTCTCTTCACAAATATTATCAGCATTCAATGCAAAAAATTAGCCTACAGTCTTCCCCTAATGTTTGCATGTATCTTTTTATGTGATCCAACATTTTGCTATTAAATAGAATGAATTCTGTGGAGACATGATTAGATAATAGCAAGAGCATACACTTCCTGATATTAGTAATCACACATGGTTTATTTTAGTCCTACATAGAATTGTTGTGACTACTATCTTTTTATTTATGTACACATGTATCTATTCATCCATCCTTCTATTCATTAGTCTAGCCAGCCAACCATCTAATCATCTATCTGTTTGTCTGTTTGTCTCTAACATATCTTTTTCTTCATGGAATTCAACTTCGTGTTAGCATATGATAGCTATCTAGTAAGTACATGTTAAATTAATTTCATATGAGAAATACAGACTCTAGTGTAAAGTATTAGCATTACTGAAATTTGGGGTTTGATCACTCATTTTGTGGGGAACTACCCTGTGGGTACAGACATTGGATGCTTAGCACCATCATCCGTGGCCTCTCAATACATACCAGTATTATTCTCCCAATTGCAACAACCAAAAATGGATCCAGATAAAATAAAACATCCATGGAGGAAAAATCCCTCTCCTCCACCCCAGTTGAGAGCAGTTGATATAAAGGCATTCTTTCCTTCTTTTATCATAATAGTTATGATTAAAATGAATATTTAACAATGACTAATAGTAGGGAATTTATTGCATGAATGAATGCATTTACATATATATTTTCCAGATAGTCACACTCTCGCTCACTGATTGATCCACTCATTTATTATTCAACAAACACTTATTGTGTACCAATTATGCACCGAGCACTTTGCCAGGTAGTGGGGATGCATTAGTGAAATATAAGTTTCTTCCCTGATGGGGCTTACAGACTTTTAGTGGGACTAGATAAAAGTGAGCAAACAAGTAAACAAAAGATATTATTAATAAGTATTTTGTTTACAAGAAAGCAAGAATTTATAAGGGAAAAAATGGGGGGCAGCGTTAGATTAGTGGACAAGGAAGAACTTTCTGAGGTGACATTTAAGCTGAGAATTGAACAATAAGAAGAAAGCAAAGCAAAGATGTGAATAATTTAGTCATTAATTTTTACTTATTTCTTACAGCATATGAGATTTATGCTAGGAGTGCAAAGGGATGATCATTTGATGGCATATCAATTTGCTTCTCTACTCATATTTGTGAAAAACACCAGACTGTTTGTGTGGAAACCACTGGGAACTGTTCCAAACCATGTGCGAAGTCTGACATTTTTAAATGAGGGTTCATTGCCCTACCTATGTAAAGGCATTATTTTGTGGCAATGCCATGAAAATTGGTAAGGCATTGGAAAGCAAAAATGAGACATGCAGACTTTAAAATATCCTGTGAGATAAGAACTAGTGATTGTTCACTAGAAAAGACAAATAAGAGTTTTCATGACATTATATGTCACTGGAGAGATGGTGGTGACCAGATAAAACTGTTCATAGGAAAATCCTGGCCTGATGTATTTAAAATAAAGCAGGTAAATCTTTATTCATCTTTCTCTTTTTTTCTCCAACCTCACTAGATCTAAGGACATTAATCAGACCTTGAGATAATTACATATAGCTATGGTATGAGTACATTGATTCATTTATAATTCCATTGGTAGTAGACGATACAATTAAGTACAAAATTCTGCAGAATCTATTCTGTCATTGTTTGACAAATAAAATAATGTATTCTGGATTTTTATTCTCATGGATATTTCCCTTATAAATAGATGTCTAAAATAAACTGTTTTGCATATGCTTGCCTTTTAAAAGTAGGTTTATCCACTGGAAATAAAAAGCTTTTTTAAGCATATTTTTATATTTAAATATGCCTACACAAGTATTCAAGCATAATTGAAATAATTATGATAAGTTTTGTTATCACCTTTCACCTTTTATGCTAGATGCTGGATCAAGTCAAAACTGGAACTGCAAGTCAAACATCTTGATGAAATACAGAATTCTGTAAAGGAAAGAGATGAATTACAAAATAAGATCTTGTTTGAGGAAGACATTATGATAGCTGGGTGACTTGGGCATTTAAATGAAATCTGATGAAGTCCCGCCCACCAATTTCTCTACAAAATGCCAATGGCATTTAAAAGTAGTGTCATCAGAGAAGCCAATGTATATTTTTATACTGCAATTAAGTAATGAGTACAAAATTCAGTACAGTCAGTGGGAACGTGATCAGATGAATAAAGGAAGGCAGAGAAGATAATCATTTCAATTCTTTCCTTAATTTTACTTTCTACCCTAGTACTTAAAATTCACAGGCTCCCAAGTCTCACTGGGCTCCAGAGGAGAAGCCTGACTTCTCCACAGCTGTGTACTCTCAGGCAAATTATGTAGACTCTACCTCAGTTTACTCAATTTTAAAATTGAGATAGCAATTCTTGTTATAGGATTGAATGAAATACTATACATAATATCCACATTACATAGATAATCCTCAATGAATCATAACTTCATAATCATAGCAATGTTTATTTCTCCTGTAAGTGAACTAAAACCAACAATAATATTTTTCTTTGCCTTCTATGGTCACTGCTAATTATGAAAAATATATGCCTGTATTGATGCTTAGGAAAGAAAAATGGTTGCAATGAGAGAGCAGTATTTCCAGACTTCTAATGACTTTTCTCAGTTTTCTGCATTTTGTTTCTATGTGGCAGTTTTTTTTTTCTCCTCGCACTTTCATGATTGAGCATAATTACAGTAATGAATTATAAATGAACATAATGTATAATGAACATAATTCATAAAGTTTATTCCCCCCATTTTCATAATTCTGATTCCAAGTTAGTTATCTCCTTTCAAGATAGGTTCCATAGCCTCCTGTGTAAGATGTATATGCCCACCCTACTCCAGATAACAGCACCCAGTTTGTCTCCTGCAAGGCACTTATCACAACTCTTAATGCTTTTTGTTATTGGCAAAGGGTCCTGATCCATGCCCCAAGAGTGGGTTCTTGGATCTCACACAAGAAAGAATTCAGGGCGAGTCCATAAAGTAAATGCAAGTTTATTAAGAAAGTAAAGGAATGAAAGAATGGCTACTCTACAGGCAAAGCAGCAGCATGGGCCACCCAGCTGCTCAAACTTATTGTTACTTATTGATTATATGCTAAACAAGGGGTGAATTATTCATGAGTTTTCCAAGAAGGGAGTAGGCAATTCCCAGAACTGAGGGTTCCTTCCCTTTTTAGACCATATAGGGTAACTTTCTGACATTGCCCTGGCATTCGTAAACTGTCATGGCACTGGTGAGAGTGGCTTTTAGCATACTAATTAGTGTATAATGAGAAGTGAGGACAACCAAGGTCACTTTCATTGGCATTTTGGTTTTGGTGGGATTTAGCTGTCTTCTTTACCGTAACCTGTTTTGTCAGCAAGGTCTTTATGACCTGTATCTTTGCCAACCTCCTATCTCATCCTGTGACTTAGAATACCCATCCCCCTGGGAATGCAGCCCAGTAGGTCTCAGCCTTATTTTACCTAGCCCTTATTCAAGATGGAGTTGCTCTGGTTCAAATGCCTCTGACAGTTTCATTTCTACTTTTCACATACTTATCAATATATAATATAAAAAGATAAAATGGCATATATTATATATTAATATATATTATATTTACCGTCATTAAAATGCAAATTCTAGTAAGTCAGTGAAGAAGTCTGTCTTGTTCACCACTCTGTCTCTAGACAATAGCTCTGTGCCAGGTACATACAGACACTCAATTGATATTGAATGTTGAAGAACTTTTCCTGCAAACTATAATGGCCACCTAATAGGTTTACACATTCTATTGTCTTTTTACCTGCTCTTACATAAATTTGTGCTGAGACATACAAGGCATCTGATGTTGTAGTTATTTTTTGCCATAGTGGTGCTTTGAGAAAGATGATTGAGACACCTTTTTATAATCTTAGACTCTATCCTAAAATTTCTTCTACTCAAATAATAAATGTCAATCTTTGATTTGATATATTTAACCCGTTAGGTAATATTTACAATACATTGAACTAACTAGATTTAGTAAGAAGCTTTAATTTACTGATAGCATGCTACTTATTAGTGTGTGCCTTCAAGCATCAAATATACAAAAAAAATGATCATTTTTGTTATGATAGCACATGGATACACTGCTCCACTGGTATTCTTTTTTTCTTTTTGAAACAGAGTCTCGCTTAGTCACCCAGGCTGGAGTGCAGTGGTATGATCTCGGCTCACTGCAACCTCCACCTCTCAGGTTGAAGCAATTCTCCTGCCTCAGCCTCCCAAGTAGCTGGGACTACAGGCCTGCATCACCACATCCAGCTAATTGTTTTTGTATTTTTGTTAGAGACGGGGTTTCACTATATTAGCCAGTCTGTTATCAAACTCCTGACCTCAGGCAATCCTCCCGCCTAGGCCTCCCATAGTGCAGGGACTATAGGCATGAGCCACTGCACCCGGCTTCCACTGGTATTCTTTAGCTTGCTTTATTTTACTTGGAGTCTGATTAAAATATGTTCTACTCATAATGCAGGATGAAACAAAGCTAATTTAAGGTGACTAAGTTTATACACTAAGTACAATTAGTGTATTTTTCACCAGAAAGTTGGTCACTACTTTAAGATTTTATCTTCATTTTTTATTAGAAGGTATTGGTTAATCTAGAATCTCTTCTCTCTAACACCAGTTATCATATTAAACTTTTGTAAATTTTAGGTGCCAAACACATGTAGAATTTACATACATACATTCATAATTTACGTACATGCATATACAATGTACAATATATCCAGAAGCTACTTAGCAACTGGTTACAGTTTGCTGTTAATGAGGTCAAGGTTACAGATCTACTGATCCTCTGAGTCTGTCTTTTGGCCCTGTTCCATTGCCGCAGATTCTACCATGACCCCTGGGCTGCTGTTGTTTGTCACAGGAGGGGGCCTGTAGGATGATGTGACTGCTGCTCTGCAACCCCCTACCTCTACTGGTCAAGGATCTCAGCACTTTCCTGACTAATGGCATGGGTGGGATGCTTTCCATCTTTGCATTCTCTGTATGTCAGGCTTTGCCACAGGGAATTGACTGTGAAGGGTTTTTAAATCAATGGAATGAGAAACACCATCTTTATATAGTGAAGACAGCTTGTCATTAAATATAGTTTGAGACAAGCTTAATTGTGCAACTGAAAAGTATTTTAGATAATATTTAAAACCTTTATCTAATTCGTGTTATTAGATGAAGACTATATCTTTTTTTTAAATCATCTTTGGTTTTATAAGCTTCTTTTTTTTCTTTTTATTTCCCAACTTCTTTCTTTCAAATACCTCTAATCAACATTTTTTCCTTTGGAAAACAGGTCAAATGACAATGTGAAGGGTGATCAAGAGAAAATGTATGAAATAGAAGCCTAGAATTCAAGAGAAATAAATAATATCTGGGCATCAATTACTTTGCTTTAATTTCTTAGTTTTACTCCTCAATGTAACAACTGTTTTTTCATTTAAAAGGGAGTTGTGAAACAAACATCTATATAAAATTTGGGGGATGAAAAATGCATTTACAAAGTTAGATTCATTTGCTATTACTTTAAAGACATAAAAACTTGATAATACGTTACTTAATCCTTGAAATTATTTGCTTTATTCCCTATTGTGGATTAAGTTGAGTGATTTTATTCTGAAATTATTAGGTTAGCTCAAAAGTAATTGTGGTTTTTTACCATTAATAATTCACAAATATGACAGCAATTATATAATCTAGCTAAAACTAAATGCATGTATCCCTCTCTCATTATTCATGGTACTTACATTCTTTACAGTGTCTGCAGACACTGAATAAGTAAATATTGAACCATTACTCCTGGTGGGTAAATAAGATTTTGGTTCCTGTATGACTCTGGCCACATTTTTGTCTCTCTATCAATACATGACCTTATTTTATTTGTGATTCTATTTAATGATGTCTTATTTAATACATATTGTATGCATATTAACATTGTACTCACAGCCAATAGCACTGTAACTCACCCCTCATGGAAGCTTGTTCAACACAATGTTTTCTCTGTAAGGCACATTATTGCCTCTTCGTGCTTAGGAAAACTGTAATACAGCACTTCTGTATTATGTTTAAACAGAAAGTCATTTTAAATAGCAGAGTCATAAACAAAAAACATACAAATGAGAAGAACTAAATAGACCGTGAAAAAAACACTTGCTTATAGTAAGAAAACTGAAACATGAAGGCAGAGTTTCACTTTATTCAACCTCAGCTGGCAACATATGTGGGGGTAACTCAAATTTCATGATTCTCTGCATGTGTTGGGGAATGATCACACAAATGCTGAGGATTGATTTTGGAGTACAAATTAATATTACAAATGGGTGTATTGATAAATAGAGAATCTGTGGATAATGAGGATAGACAGTATATACATTCTAGGCTAGAAAAGAGAAAATGAGTTCTGTTTTTTAAGTCATCAGAAGACAATAAAAGACCTGGGTTTGGTATTTCCTCCTATGTCTTGGTTTCTGTTTGCTTAATTAAATGACAAATTCTAATTAGTCATGCCTGACTAACATAATTTGGGATGATACTATGTCTTCATCGCTGTCTACTTCTGATCCTGGCTCTGTTCCTAGAGTACAATAGGCATTCAGTTAATGCTTATTGAAGGAATGCATAAACCCTTTTCCTCATTTGGAACTTTGTGGAATTGCTGAGAACATCAAATGGCAATAAGGAGATTATAGCTGTAATCACACACAAAATGTTGTCTATTTTAATTTGCTGGGTGCAGTGACACACACCTTTAATCCCAGCTACTCAGGAGGCTGAGGCAGGAGAATTGCTTGAACCTAGAGATTGCAGTGAGCAGAGATCACACCACTGCACTCCAGCTGGGTGAAAGAGCAAGACTCTGTCTAAAAAAAAAAAGGAAAGATAAAAGGAAAAAATTGTCTGTTTTGAGGATTTTAATTATTCTTAATAACATAACATTAAAATTAATTTATAAATAATATATGTTTAACACATTAATATAGGACTTTTTTTGCTGTAAACTAGGGTTGCCTGTTTAATATATGTACTTCACTATGAGTAGTGGACTAGTATCTCTTGTAATGCAAGGTCAAGAGGAAGAGGTTGGTTAACAAAAAGAAACTATGTTAATTTTGCTATTGACAAAGGGGAAGACCTTTTGAATTTATTTATCCTGTAGACACAAAACTCAAACTCATGATGATAACACATATGTTAGCCTTACTCTGTTCCCTTATTATGGCAAATGTATTCTACCTTGATCTTTTCATTGTTTTAGTCACTTAAAAAACATATTGGGTAAGTTTTTTTATACAATTTTTCTCTAATTGATTTTAGTTTTACTTTTTCTTTTCCTCAGAAGGAATTAGATATCCACTATAAAAAAGCCTGATCACTCTGGCCTTACTTGGCTTTCCTATAATAGTATTTTTAGGATCACTGATATAAACCTACAAAGTAAGTAATTTGGTTCATATAAGCAGGCAAGTAATAAATTTTTCTAAACATTTCTATTTCTCATTAAAAATGTACTCTTACTCTCCAAATAAGAGATGTTTAGAGGTATTTTTTCTCATTTTTTGAAATATTAACTGATCCATATTTGAACTGGTAGACTCAGAAGTGTTTGGTTTATACTTGTTCAAAATGGATTGTCAGCAGATGCAATGAGCCTTGGACCGGTCCAGTAGCTTGGCTAACATATGCCTGCAGAAGGATTTTAACATCCTGCTGACTGGGCTGGGCCTGTCGAGCCTCACAGCAGGAAAATTGTCTCTTGCAGCTCAGCTTATAAATATAACCTTTGTGTGTTTGGAAATATCCTTTCTAAGGCAGAACTTATGCTCACCCTGAAATATAAATGTTCATTTTGATGTCAGCACTAACCAGGAAAAAGAAAAGGTGGAAACAATTCTTCTCGCATGCTTCAGAATGTTAGAAACTGCCTACTATTTGTATCTCATTCTTTGCTGCTCTGTACAAGCTCTGCAAGTCATAAAGGTGTTCCTCACAGATAGACTATCTAGAAATGATGACTCTGTGTTTTAATCCTATAAAAATGTCTAAATGGTAGACATATTGTTTTCATTACAGATGCATTAAGTCAAACTGTCAAAGACTGTGTTGTTTTTGCCAGCAGAGCAACTACTGCTTGAATGAGTCTTATCTGTTAAGGCACTGAGGGGCTAGCTGTGCTATCTGCACATATTTAATCACAAAGTTTTGCTTGACTTCATATATTTCTATATATTTATTTTTATTATTTTTACTTATGGAAAGCAAGAGTCAGCTTTCATAGTCATTCAGTAAGTCCTCTTTCAAAATAAAAATTATTGTATTAGAAACAGTATCTACAAGACCACCAGTGGAAATGAATATAGCCAATATAATTAGTAAGTTTGATTCACCACACCACAGGAGCTAAATCTTATGGGAGAAAAATTGATATCTTATTCACAAGTGTGTTGAGCTGTTCTTTCATTGCTATAAAAGAATACCTGAAACTGAGTAATTTATAGAGAAAAGAGGTTTAACTGGCTCATGGTTGTGCGGACTGTACAAGCCTGGCACCGCTCAGCTTCTGGGGAAGCTACAGGGAGCTTTTACTCATGATGAAAGGTAAAGCAGAAGCAGGCATGTCACATGGCCAGAGCAGGAGTGAGAGCGAGAGAGGCAGGGAGGCACTATACACTTTTAAACGAGATCTCAAGAGAACTCACTCACTGTCACGTACAGCACCCAGCCATGAGGGATCTGCCCCTGTTACCCAAACACCTCCCACCAGGCACCACCTCCAAAATCAGGGATTATATTTCAACATGAGATGTGGTGGGACAGATATCCCAACCATATCACCAAGTAGCTTTTTATTGATTTGTATTAAGCTGACTCATGGGTTTACCAATTTATTATTAGTAACATTGCCAAATTAATATGTATTGATTGGTTATTTGGATATAAATACAAAGATACAACACAGTACTTCAGGTTATTTTATAAAATAAATATCAAGTCTTTCCTTTAAATAATAAAGTATTTATGCATTCATTAAAGTTTAGAATGTTGAGGTATAAACTACAAATAAAACTTGCAGCTGAATGTGGTGGCTCATGCCTGTAATTCTAGCACTTTGGGAGGCTGAGGTGGGCTGTTCTCTTGAGGCCAAGAGTTTGAGACCATCCTTGCCAACATGGGGAAACCTTGTCTCTACTAAAAATAAAAAAAATTAGTAGGACACGATAGTGGGCGCCTGTAGTCCCAGCTACTCGGAAGGCTGAGGCATGAGAATTGCTTCAACCCGGGAGATGAAGGTTGCAGTAAGCTGAGAGATCACACCACTGCACTCCAGCCTGGGCCACAGAGTGAGACTCCATCTCAAAAATTAATTAATTAATTAATTTAAAAAATTAAATAAAAAAACCTAACTGAACCTTTCTCCCATTTTACTGAGAAAAAGGAGCAAGTATAAAATAACAAAAATAATACATATGGAACATTTATTCAGAAACCAAAGGCCAGCATCACATGTTCTAGTATTTGGTAAGATACTACCCAATTTCCTGCAACTTTCACTTTTGTTCTTTTGTCAAAGATTCCAAATGATGATTGTGAGCCACCATAACTTGAGGAGATCATTGGATACATTTACTTATGTATGTTAAATCATCATTATTAATGCTATTTTGTGAAAAAGCTGGAGAAGAATTTTTCTTTCTTTTTTTTTTTTTGTGACAGAGTCTTGCTCTGTCATCCAGCCTCCAGGGTTCAAGTGATTCTCCTGCCTCAGCCTCCTTAGTTACTGAGATTATAGGCGCTTGCCACTACACGCAGCTAATTTTTGTATTTTTAGTAGAGACGGGTTCACTATGTTGGCCAGGTTGATTTCGAACTCCTGACTTCAGGTGATCTATCCAGATCAGATTTTTAAAAATAAAGGCCAGAGGCCATGAACAGGAGCTCACCCCTGTATTCCCAGCACTTTGGGAGGCCAAGGCAAGCAGATTTCTTAGCCCAGGAGTTCAAGACCAGACTGGGAAACATGGAAAAACTCCATCTCTACAAAAAATTAAAAAATTAGCTGGATGTGGTAGCAGGCACCTGTAGTCTCAGCTACTCAGGAGGGTGAGGTTGGAGAATCACTTCAGCCAGGGAGGCCAAGGATGGAGTGACCTGTGATTGCATCACTGCTCTCTAGCCTGGGTGACAGAGCAAGACTTGTCTCAAAATAAATGTGTACATACATACATACATGTTAGAAACAAGGAGGTTATTTCTAAGTTCATCGAGTTCACTAGAAAGGCAAATTAATCAGGACCTTCTCAAGTTACCCATGTAATATTATTTAATTTCACATGCTTAAATAAACAAACTCAGATTACATTTTGACTGTAATTCTTTAAACAGTGACCACAAACAAGTTATACCAAGATCCCTCACATTGTGTGTTGTCTAAGAGAAAATATTTTCATTTTCTTTTTTTCCTCCGCATTCACTATTATTCCTAGATTATGAAAGGTAGTCATTCACTAAATCCTTTGAAAATATTTCTTTTTTTTCTAAATACAGAATTATTATATTAGTAACATTATAGGCATGGCCATAATGAAATGGAAACAAATACAGTCAGCATAATTAGTAAGTTTGATTCATCACGTCCCAGGATAGAATACATCTTGACCTTCAAAAGTGCAGTTGACCAGAATTCAGATTTCGAGCTATTCATCAGTGACAATGCATGGCAATACATGCCTAATTGGCATAGTTATATGTCATTAATTTATTCCTTTTATTCATTTAACAAATATTTATTGAATGTTTACTATGTGCCAGACACTATAATGTTGTTCTAAGATAGTTTATATTACTTATTATTGAAATTATACTTATTAAAATGATAATAATTTGTAGAGAAACTGGTGTTTTTTCTCCTTCCATTTCTCCCTCTTCTCTTCCTTTTGTCCTTTTCTTTTTTTACTTCCTTCTTTTGTGTAGCTATAAATAGGAGTCCACCAGGTCCCTTCTGTTTGTTAGGCACAATTTGCCCCCCAATCCCCACCCCAAAACTAACAAAATTTAGGGAAGGAGCTGATTTCACATTTCTTCAGACTGCCTAGTGGAGTGATAAAAGGCAAAACTATTTTCTTTACACAAATGGTCACAGTACCAAAACATCCAAGAAAGAAGTCAAAGAGCACACAGTATTTAATCATGAGAGTTTCTAGTGTCCTGAAGCCACAGAAGAAGCAGCTGCTTAAACATTGCTTACCCTTTGACTAATGGCCAAAAGCACTGAATGGGAGAAGGATTAACATGGATAAGGCTTAAACAAAAGTGATACCACCGTCAGAGCAACAACAAACAAAGGCACATTAAAAAGTAACATGAAATCATGTTAAGAAAGAGGTCACGTATGCAAAATTATGAAATGTTTTGTTCTTTGGAAGTAAGTCTGTTTTTTTTTTTCTTCTGTTCTTATCATCCATCTTTACCAGAGTTCTCAAATAAAAATGTAGAGGGAAGTTAGCACCACTCTAAAACAATGAAGGGTCAGTTCTCTGCCTTCGGTTATGTAATTTGAATTGGAAGTATCCTAATGCCAATTAAACACAATTTTCTAAGCACAGGAAAAGGGCTGATAAAGTTAAGCAATGACTGTGGCTTTTCTTTTGTATTTCCTTTACTATTAACAGTTTGCACACTAACAAATGCTGGACAGCCTATCTAGTGAACAGGGATGTCCCATTGCCAGGCTTATGTTTTAAGTGATGATTGATTGTATGTCGATCTGAACAATAGTATGCTAAATCTAAGTCTCTCTCATTTGATTTTAGTTTGGAAGAGAGAACCATGGCACCCCTTCTTCCTGAGGAAAATTGGGAAACATGGCACACTCGCTCTTAAAAAAAATACTCTTAACTATTGATTGTTTTATATTTTTGATGTGGTGAGGAGTTCAGACCCCTTCTTAGGGAATGCTATGGTCTTTTTAGCACATACTTTGGAATATACTGCTTGAGTCTCTTGGTGCATCAGCTGAAACTTCATTTTAATATCCCATTCCTCTAAATTGGTAATTATTCCTGGCTTATCACAGAGTTAAGACCTATCCTTAAATATACAGATTTTTATATCATTCATGGAAGTTAAGACTTGTTGCAAGTAATAAAAATTGAACTCAAGCTACCTAATACAAAACTGAACTTACGCATTATTTTATATATCAAAATTATGTGAAAATACAGGTGAGACTGGCCTTAGGGATACATGATATTAGTACATAAATCCTGTTGCCTCTATCTCGTACTTTTTTCTGCTCCTCTTTGTAATCATTTTATTATTTTTCACTGACTTCTTCATGAATTTAGAGCCACAGTCATTGGCACTTTCTAATTCATGCTTTCATAGTTTCATGACCGCAGGGGAAAAGAGGCTTTGGAAATTCTCAGGGAATCCCTCTGACTGCCAACACTTGGGTCATATTTTGGATTCATTACAGCAGTCTGAAGTTTAGATGGTATGGATCCCCCAGCTTAGGCCATGACCCTACACCTGGGAAAAATGAGGGGGAAGTTATTTTAAAAATGGGAAGAGGTGGAAGGCAGACAGTGTGTCACGTTTTATATATTTATATACACAAAACTCTGTAAGGGAGAAAATATAGATTTAAATCAGAGCAGAATCGTTAAACCAATGTTTACGGCCGGGCGCGGTGGCTCAAGCCTGTAATCCCAGCACTTTGGGAGGCCGAGGCGGGTGGATCACGAGGTCAAGAGATCGAGACCATCCTGGTCAACATGGTGAAACCCCGTCTCTACTAATACAAAAAATTAGCTGGGCACGGTGGCGCGTGCCTGTAATCCCAGCTACTCAGGAGGCTGAGGCAGGAGAATTGCCTGAACCCAGGAGGCGGAGGTTGCGGTGAGCCGAAATCGCGCCATTGCACTCCAGCCTGGGTATCAAGAGCGAAACTACGTCTCAAAAAAAAAAAAAAAAAAAAAAAAAAAACCAATGTTTACATATTTTTTTAGGTTTGTTGGAATATATGTGCATGTAATTATATCATTAAAGTGCATAGTGAAGTCAGGGAGACAAAGTAGAGAGATAGGAAGAATGGGAAGGAGAGATTGTGCAAAACAAACAATAGAAAGAAGAGCGGAGACATCCTGAAGTTTGTGTGTGAGAAGAGTACAGATAGGAGAGGTACAAAGGAAAGGGACTAGGAGAGAGAACTAGTTAGAGGATGGGGAGATAATACAAGAGAGAGATAGCCAGGCATGATGGCATGCACTTGTAGTCCCAGCTAATCAGGAGGCTGAGGTGGGAGGATCACTTGAGCTGGGGAGATGGAGGCCACAGAGAGCTGTGATGGCACCACTGCACTTCAGCCTGGGTGACAAAGTGAGGCCCTGTCTCAAAAAAATGAATAAAATAAAATAAATTTAAGGGATAAGTAGAGAGATAATGAGAAAAAGGAACATAGAGGAACACAGACGCAAGAACAGGGAAAGAGAAGGGATCAGAAAAGTGTAATTTATAGAAAGAAAATTAAAATGCTATTATTATTGGTATTATTGCTGCAATTGCTCTCTTTTGCCAATTAGAATACTTTGGCATTATTGGCAGGCTTAATGTAAAATGAGATGTGTGGGTAACATTGATCTCCAAATTATAAATATCTTTCAATAGGATATGAACAAATATCATAGTAATTCTCAAAGAATATTGCTATTTTTAATCAGTGGAAGATATAACATATTATATTTTAAAATCATACGATACTTCAAACACTGTGAAGAGAGAAAAAAGGCATACCAAATAGTGAATGAATGGTCGTATCACGGAAGTACTTGTCCTGATAGAACACTTCAAATACCATTTAGCTGCTACTTCTCTCTGGGTTTGCTTTGTATCCCATGGAGATGATCTGACCTTAAGCTTTTGTTAGCTTCAAAGAGAGCTCCGTTCTTGCCTCATCTCTGCAGTACTGATGAAACAGACCCTTGGTTAACAACAGGAAGCCAAATTGATTTTAATATTGTGAACTCTTCACTCTGATGCAGGAAATGTTATCTGGGCCATCTCAGTGGGCTAGGGATTATAGAGCTGGATTAGGCTTCGAAATACAAATGAACTCCATAGGTCTGGTACAGCTGTAAGGTACAGGGGTAGAGAATATTAGGTGGCCATCTTGATATCTGTGATTCTGTTAATACACTCTCAAGTAGACTTGTTACTTCTATCTGAGTGTATACAACCCATCTTCTTCACTATTTTCAGTGGTTATAACTCAGGAAAGAGAAAACATATCAGCGTATGAGTGTAGATGGGGTAGATCCAATGAGATCTCTGATTTCATCCGTAAGTGGGCATAAAAATGTATTATTTCAGAAAACACTTACTGGAACCTGAGATAATACAATATGTCAAATTGCTAAAAGGAGACCCTATGGATCACAGGTCTGACCTATTATCTAGGTTTACTAATAATTGTAATGGTACAGGTAATCACATGGCGTGGGTGAGCCAGGGAGAGAGGTTTTTGACCTCCAATGTAGCTCATAAAAGCTTTCTTTCTGCATTAGAGCATGCACTGACCCCAGTGTTACATAGGAAATCTCTAGATGACAGTTCTCTATGTGACAGTAATCTCTATGAGCAGTTTACATTCCTTATACAAAAGGAGTATTTAGGTAATTAAAATCTCCATTTTATATTCATATACTTATATAGCTTTTTCCCGGAGACCGTGCTCCATAAATCGATACATTTCAGGTTTGTTTATCATAAGCAGTGCTAGATAGTGAGCATTTGATAGATAAGGACTGTCTCACTAGTAAATGCCATTAACTTGCTTGCCAGGAGGGTCTCTCATTAGCATGTTTCATAGGATATTTGACTGGGCTACCTTGTTTATTTTCCTGGGAGTGGTCCCCTGGTGGATGGAGAGAATGAATGGCAGACCTGCTACTAGACCATATTCCTCCTAAGTACCTTGTTGATGATATGGATACAGAGATTAGCAAAACAGTCCCTACCCTCAAATATTGTTACCATCTAAGAAGATGAACACAAACTGAACACCAAAGATAATGCATCTAACCCCATAAACAACATGCATGGCATAGGATAAATACTTTTTTTTTTTACAATAGTATTAAACAATGCCATGTTAAAGTGCTGTATCCTGGTTGAATTTGGATGGTGGAGTCTTGGTGGACAACGGAATCTGTACAAGTTTCAAGTTTACTTATTCTGCTGACATTTATTGAGTAATCTCCCATGTGCCAGACACTATCTGAAGTGAAATGAAACAGAATTCCTGGTTTCCATGAGTTTTTAGTCTTAGGGAAGACACAGTCAGGTAAATAAATAATTGGAAAACATCATAAGAGTGTTTTTAAAAATCTATTTGTTAGGTATGAAAGTGCAGCATACTTGGCCTCCAGAAATGCAGAAAGTTTCATCAATGTACAAGTTAAATCTTGAAGGATGAGTGAACACTTATTGGGTAAATAAGAAGATAAAAGACTTTTCAGGGGAGAGAATGAGATGGGCAAATTAGCAGCATCAGTGAATATGTGGGTATGGCGGGCTGCAAATTCTTACCATTGGTTCCCTTTTGGATGTTGATCCAGGAAAATTAGGTTGGGGCCAGATGATAAATAAGGCCAAGAATGAATGATAATAAAAATAGCTACCAATTTTGAGAAACTACTATGTTCCAGGTCAGTATTAGGTACACATATTGAATACTCATGACACACTAGGAGGACATAACATCTTAATTTTATAAATGAGAATGTAGTCCAGCAGCTAATGTGTTGGAATGTGCCTCCATAACTGTCTTACTGCACACCCCATCCCTCTCCATGACCCTATGTGATCTCCCCTAGGCTTGGAAGCTTGCACATTGTTCCCACCTGATAGGGGAGGAGTGAAACAGCACCAGGAGGTCAGTTAGTCACCATTCAGAGTGTATATCAGTGTGCCTCTGCGAACAACACCCACAGGAACAAATAAACCTACGGATAGTGAGCATGCTTTGGAAATACAATATCAAAAAAAGGTCACTACTACCTTCTCTCTCCATTCCATCGAAATTGCAGCTCCTAACCTGTCTTTAACAGGAAGTTCTTGGCCACCTCTCCCTTGATGGTTTTAGTAGGAGAAAGACAGGATCAGTATTGGGTTTCAGAAAGATAAATTGGCTACCAGTGGAAGGAAAATGGCAGCTTAGAGAATCTGTGGTTAGAGAAGATTGTTTGAGACTTACTACAATATTTCAGAAAAGAAGTAATAAGAGAGAATCTGGAGTGGCAATCATAGATCAACTGACAGAAACTAAAATTAATAAGAGTTGTTGAGAGCATTCAGGGGACCCAAGATATCAGTTTGAATCACTACAGTGAGCAATGCTGCTACTTAGATAGAAATTGCCAGAAGAGGAAAATAAATGAACCTTTGGATCTGCTGAGTTTGTGGAGGCTGAATGTAAAAGTTTTTTGTTTGACATGGGGGTAGCCTATAGGCGGGCAGGAATTGGATCTGATGCAAACAGAGGTGCTGAGGTAGAAGGCATGGATTTGGGTTCTGATGACTACAAGAGTGAACGGGAAAGCACATTCAATGGCAAGAACATTACAAGGAGGTAGGGCACAATGTGGTTAAGCTATAATTTTTGCTGTATTTCTTCATTTTTATTAGCATCCAATTATTTTATATATACTCACTATTTAAAACAGCTTTATTCATGGGGTGCCTACTCTGTGCAAGGCAATGCCTTTGGCAATGAGGACATGACGATGAGCAAAGCCTGAATGTTTCTTGCTTTCCTGAGTTTATAGTCTAGTAAAAGACATAAGCATCATAAGACATCACACTAGTGAATGTATAATTCCAAACCGAGATAAGTGCTCTTATGTGAAACATCTTATTTCTAGGAAAAAAGCAATGTAACAAAAACTGTTGTAATATGAAAGGTTTCCTAGGAAGTGCAGCTTTGTTAAGACCTGAAGGATAAGAGTTGTCATCTAGGCAAAAGGTGATGAAAGTAAAGAGTGCTCTCCAGACTGATAGAAAAGCAAACGATAAGTGATTGGAGTGTTTAGGAAGTTAAAAGAACATGTAATTGGAACTCAGGAAGGGGAAGAGAAATGAGAGATGTGTGTAGAGTCCAGACCACTCAGAAATTGCAGAGTAATAAGGATTTTGATCCATGTTCTGAGTAATGAGATGCCATTGAAGGTTTCTGTTTTTAAAAACTATTAACCCAAATCTCCTTTACGTGAATAATACAGCCCAGGTAGGGAGTGCTGACGAATCAAAGTAGAGGTGGAAGGGATTTGTCATCTCCCCCAGAGTGTCTACTTTAGGAGGGAGCTGAGCCTCATCAAGCTCTTTCCAAAGGATTTTCTTCATGCACAAATATGTATGGCTGGCTCAGTCTGCAGACCACATTTTTAGTTCACCTAGTGTTTCAGATGGCAGATGCCATAACTCTGAGGAAATTAGAAGTTCTGGCTGTACCAAATATATATATATATCAGGAAAATGCAAAAGAAAACTGTTCTGTGCTGCTTAAGAGAATTCATTGCCAACCTCCTACTGGTTATTCTAACCCAATAAACAAGCGAAAGTGACTTGTTAGAGCCAGCAGCTATATTTTGAGTACCATTAGCCCTCACTGAATAATTCAACACTTAACTGTGGTGATTTTGGTTGCTCAGAGAAGGTATTCTTTCGCAATTATTTAGCTGTTTTTTGAGATTCAGTGTTGTCTAGTTAAAAGTATAAGAAGCAAATGTAGAATTCTTGCTCTGAAAATCACTACTTCTAAAGAGATGCAGTATTGCCATATAGTACTTACGTTGTGCAATTACTACACGGAAATTACTCGCTTTCGTGTGGTCTTTTTCCAAAAAGAAGACACTGTTTAAGTGACTTGGTGGGAGATTTGATTTTATCAAATTCTCTCTGATACATTATACTGGTAGTCATATCTGGTCTTGGATAAACTTTATTTCCTTTTTGACTGTTAGCTATGTTGAACTCAAATTGCATACCAAGCCATAACATTTAGGAAAACATCAGATCTCTAGAGCTATAATTTATTTTGCTAATGATATAATAGTAGCAGAAAATGGCAGTTTGATTTCTTTCATTCAAAAGAAAGATTTCTATAGTAAGGAAGAAATTACCATGGCTAAAAGTCACTTTTAGTTAATTTCAGGTTTTATCAAAATATTTACAGAACACTTTGTCTTTGTCACCTGCTAGTCACTCAGTATATTTCAATGACCATGATATTATCTTTGGAATCACAAAAATGTAATGTGAAAGAAAATTGTCCTAGAATAGAGTGAATGCTTAAAAATACAAAATATATCCAATAAATGAAAGTTAGGAATGTTGACATAATTAAGAACATTCACATTACTGATAGTGACCTCTGCCCTAATTATAACGTTATAGTTAAAGAAGTTTAAGATCTTTCACAGTTTTTCCTTCTGTAATCCTTTTGCTAAACTGAATTTCAAGTGTCTAGTAACTTGTGATTTTTCTGGGAAAAGCCCATGGTCTTTCCCTGTTTATTCCACAGATAACACTCTATAACTTGCCTTTTTCACTAAACAAAAAAAATAGATATATGATACCATTTATATAACAGATATAATGCATACTATATATTATATATAATTTAAATATACATATACATAAATAAATCTAAATGTCTGGAAGTTAAATGTTGTCTGGCAGGTATGGAGAGAAGGGGGCCGTATAATCTTGAACTTTTTACTGAATACTTTCCTTTGCCATTATTTTCTGATACAATAATAATATATTTTATTGTAAAATAAGTAAAAAAAAATTAATTTAAAATGGCATGTGATGGCAAAAACTGAGTAATTCTTAGAAATATTATCAATATTGGAATCAAAACACATAAGACTATTAAACGTGTATTTAAGCAAGCTCCATACTATATCCAGAAAGTTGGATCTAACTGATTATCATGCAAATGAAGAAGGTAATCAGTTCAAAAATGACATATAAACTGATATTGCCTTCCTGTTCTTATTCCTTATTCATGGAAAATGAGGACAAGATATGAAGGGTTTAGGGATCTATGTCATTGGCCCAGGATTCGGCATTAATTTTTCTCATAAAAGCACAGGGGGACGATCAATCAATGTTGTCAGCTCTAATGCCATCATCGGAGCAGAAGATGAGCCAAAGGAAATTATAAGTTTCTTATAAATTTATCGTAAATATCTGGAAATCATATTTTGTATCTTATGGCTTGAATGCAATAGGTTTACTTTTAACAATTTGTACAATGAGAAGATTAAAATTTCTACCAACATATCCAAAGCACTGATATATTTATTAAACTATTTGTAACAAAAATACCTATACTTTTTTTGTAAATTTGAATAAAAATATCCCACTTAACCTCTGGGATGTGATTATGCATAAATATTATTTTCTTCATATGCCCCAAATCTCTCTCATCATAGTTGGTGTGCTTTGTTATATTCCACTTGGAAGTTTTGAATTGACAAGAGGAATGTTTCTAAAGCTTTTTGTATCACTATTTGGCCTTTAGCATTTTTCAACCAATGAATTATCTTTAACCAAAAAATTTGCCTCAGAAAATGGAAAAAAAAATGTAGTGACAAAAACAGAAGCAATGCAAAAAAAAAATGAACAGTTATAAAACAGTATAGAGATTAAAAAAATCAGAGGTGTAATATCCCAAACCATGAACTATTTGTCTTAATCATGCAGGCTTTTCATCTCTGAAAGAATCTATTAATGTCATATTTAGTGCTTAATGTTCACTAGCAGTTAATAATTATGATGACCATCCCAGTCACTATAAGATCCTTAAGTGCCTTTGGATGAGCGAAGAAAAATGAAATCATTTTCAAGTACCAATTTTTGAAATTCATGCTTTAAATACAACCTTAGAAATGGCCTTAGGTTAAGGCTAATGGTGTATAGCTTACTCAAATTTATAAGAGTATATTTCTGACAATGCTTCCATATAGAAAGTTTATAGCAGATAGTAGTTTCTTCATATTTACATCCTGATCTAATTTTTTGTCATTATGTTACTGTTGTAGGTATGAATAATTTCCAAGTCCTAGAGAAAAATGAGGGTTTTAGTTTTCTCTTATAACCTGGCTACCAGATGCTATGTGACAAGGACAGTCTTAGGATGAAATTATCCAGGCAAACAAATATTTCTTAACCTCAGATGTACACATGTGCTCATAAGTATGTTTACCCATATGCACAAGCACGCATGCACACACACACAAACACACACATCACAGAATTATACTCTGTATCCTGTCAGCTTGATGGGAGTCCCAGCTGTTAAACCTTTGAGGCATTGTGACAGAAATTTGCAAGAAAGCTTCACTAGAGGCAGATGAGATGATGTTCTAGCTGCAGGATTCAGCTACCTTTTCAACTGGAGTCATAGGAAAAGAAAAAAACACTCATTGCAAAAATGAATGAAATCCTAAGCCTGGAGTGCAATGAAATTGTCTGTAGGCTGTCGGGCTCCCTTGATTTTTTAATATCCTATTCACGCAAGGGTGCTCGTGTCTGAGCAAACATCTCCAGCTAATCTACAAGTATATAGAACACTGCTTGTTTTCTTTTTTTTTGTTTTGTCTTGTTTTGTTTTTGTTTTTTATGGAACATTCTGCTAACATCCACTATGGTGATTAAGCTATACTTATACACTTAGCAAACTTTACCAAGTAGAGATTCCTGAAGTATATATAGTACCCAGTGCTGCTACATTTGACTAGAGATTTAGAAGAGTTTTGATTAAGACCATTTGGATATTAACTGACTATACTTATGGGGTAGATTAAAATTCAGTAGCCTCTACATTATCACACAGCCTATGCTAAAGTATTTTAATGTAAATTTCAGAAAAGTTAATGATTTGTTTTTGTTGGCACTTGTAAGAACCACTAAAACCTATGAATATTGTTGGCCTTAAGTAGACACTGTTAAAATGAATGCGATCAAATGATATTCATTTAAAGTTCTATTAGCCTTTATGGAATTACTGTGACAAGCCCAGCAATGTTTAGTTCAGTGTTTTACTTTCAAATCCATATTTACTTTAATGAGTATTTCAGAAAGTTTAATTTCTGAGTTGTCTTTGGATGAATGAGAAAATAAAAGGAATTCAGAATTTTATAAACAGTCTACATTTATGCAGAGTATATTCTTTTGTGGACATATATATATGAAATTCATTCGTTCATTAATTCAGAAAGATTTATTATCAGTATTTCCTATATTCTAGGCAAGCACAAAAAGAATGAGTAGGATCTGACAATTGCCTCTGAAAATGTACAATCTCCTACAAATATGTGGACAAAGCAGGTGCAAAAACAAATTGTGAGCCCTTGTTTATTTTAGTTTTATAAGTAGCGTGCTCACTACTGATATCCACTTGAACAATTTGATTAACATAGAAAAGTGGAAAAGTAGATTAAACCCATTCAAAATTTAGGGAGGGAGATAGATAAAAATCTATATTATAGAACACATATACATTATAATAATATATAACAATGTCTACATTATCGAATATATATGTATATATATTCTATATATATATTATACATATTTATGTACATATATATGTGTATATATACACACACACATATATATGTATATTATATATATACACACACATATATATATATATAATAAAACAATAAACAGCATTATTACATGAGCTAAGACAGGAAGGAGGAGCATTTGTTTGCCTCTCTGGGCCTTGATTTGGCTCAGATAGAACTCTAGCTCCTTGCACTCTAGCACATAGCCATCTGCTTAGCCACCATGGCCCCATCCTTATGCAACGCACGACAGAAGCTTGCCCTGCTGGGACTGCTCCTCCAGAAGACTGCTGTTTTGGGCATTCATTTTCCTTTCATTATATATTTTTGGAGTTTGTTTGGATTGTTTTTGTTTAAAATCTCTTCCTCCTCAGGAGTCTGCCGGCCCCCTTCTTGCGGCCCTGGACAGTGCATGGTGAACTTGTACTGCTGTTGCTAAGGTACACT
This sequence comes from Aotus nancymaae, assembly GCF_030222135.1. Lineage (NCBI taxonomy): Eukaryota > Metazoa > Chordata > Mammalia > Primates > Aotidae > Aotus > Aotus nancymaae. Next base: position 9,405,037 of record NW_026988460.1, read on the forward strand.
GCCAACCAGCAGGAAGCAATTCCTCACCAGGGTCTTCGTGTGGACCAGCTTTCTGTGGTCACACTGCATACAAGATCAATGATCCTTGTTTTGGAGAGGAAACACTCCCAGCCACAGGTGTTCCCATGTCCAGCCTCAGAGCACAATATTTCTTGTTACCTCCTTACACACAACTGTGTGAATGTGGCAGGGGCAAATCTTATTGTTGGCTGTGGGCATCCCAGCTCAGACTTCTGCTTCTTGTGTCAGGGCTTTCTCTTGCCCTTGTCTTAGGGTGCTTGTGCCAGTTGTCCAGAGAGATGCCCATTGCTCGGCACTGATTGGAAAGAGAAACTTAGGTATATATTTTTTTCCTTTTTCTTTCTCCCTCCCTCCCTTCCTTCTTTTCTTCCTCTCTTTCTCCCTCCCTCACTCTATCCCTCCTTCCCTCTATTCCTTCTTTCCTTCCTTCCTTCCTTCCTTTCTTGCTCTCTCTATGCCTTCCTTCCTTCCTCTCTTTCTTTTTCTTTCTTTCTTCTCTATCTTCCTTTCTTTGCTTTCTTTCTCTTTTTCTTTCCTCTGTTCCCTTCTCTCTTCCCTTCCCTTCCTTTCCTTTCCCCTTTCCACTTTCCCCTTTCCCCTTTCCTTTCCTTTTTTGAAATGGCCTCACTCTGTTGCCCAGGTGAGATTATAGCTCACTCTAGCCTGAAACTCTCGGGCTCAAGTGATCCTCCTACCTTGGCCTCCTGAGTAGCTGGGAGTATAGGCACATGCCCTATGCCCTCCTAATTAAAAAAAAAAAAATCTTTGTAGAGATGGGATCTCACCATGTTGCCCAAGCTGGTCTTGAACACCTGGCCTTAAGTGATCCTCCAGCATCAGCTTCTCAAAGTGCTAGGAATACAAGAATGAGGCACTGTACTTGGCTCTATTTTTATCTAATTAATTTTCTAATTTTAAATATAATTATAAGTTGGAATCAAACATTATATATATTATCCTTTAAAAAATTCCAAAGTGCTCGTTATGGTTAAGTTTTTATCATTAGTTTTCAGACTCAATGACAGCAGTTTATGTCATTGATCTATTAATAGAAAATAAAAGACCTTTTAACTTAGCTGGAAGTACCTCATTTCCTTTTTGAAAATTCCTGCCATGGTACTGACGAACATTGATATATATGTGAAATAAATAAAGAGGAGACAAATAGAGGGAACACTATTTAATAACAGGAGAAAAGTAGAGAAGGAGAAAAGAAAGTTTTAAAAATGAGTTTCATGGGCTGGGCACGGTGGCTAGCACTTTGGAAGGTCGAGGCAGGAGGACCATTTAAGGCCAGGAGTTTGAGAACAGCCTGGACAACATAGAGACTCATCGCTCTCTCTATATATTTTTTAATTAGCTGCATGTGGTGGTGGGTGGCTGAAGTCCCAGCTGCTAGAGGGGGCTGAGACAGGAGGCTCACTTGGGCCCAGGAGTTTAAGACTGAGTGATTGCACCACTGCCGTTATCAGTCTTCTGTGATTTTAGGTGTCCAAGGTGGGAGTGAGTGATGAAAATCTGAAAAAGAGTTAAGAGGATGCTCTCTTTAATTTACAAACATATTTCTTGAAGTTGATTTTTTGTTATAGCTTAGAAATCTGTCATATGTTATTATTATTTCCTCTCACATATTACAGTCTTTCTTTCTAAGATTTTATCTTTTATTACTGTTTAGATTCACAGCAAAATTAAGCAGAAGGTACAGAAATTTCTCTTATACTACTGGTTCTGCATATGCACAGCCTTCCCTGTATCAACACTCCCAGCAGTGTAGTACATTTGTTAGAACTCGTGAACCTATATTGACGAATCGATAACAACCCAAATCTATAGTTTACATTAGGATTTCTCTCGGTGTATACATTCTATGGGTTTTGACAAAGGTATAGTGACACATGTCCACCATTGTAGTATCATACAAAGTAGTTTCACTGCCGTAAAAATCATTCCCCCTCCTCTCTTAACGCCTGACAACCACTTATCTTTGTGCTTTCTCCGTAGTTTACCGTTTTCCAGAGTGTCATGTAGTTAGAATCATATAGTGCCTAGCCTTTTCAGATTGGCTTGTTCATATAACGTGCCTTTAAGTTTCCTTCACTTCTTTTCATAGCTGATAGCTCATTTCTTTTTAGCACTGATATTCCTTTGTCTGGACACAGTACAGTTTAATTATCCGTTTACCTACCAAAGAATATCTTGGTTGTTTTCAAGTTTTGGCAAATATTTAAAAAGCTGTTAACATCCATGTGTGACTATTTTATGGACATAAGTTTTCAGCTCCTTCAGATAAAAACTAAGGAGTGCAATGGCTGGATTATATATAAGAGTTTGTTTAGTTTGGGGGGAAACCTTCAAACTGTACTCCAAAGTGACTGTTTGAATAGTAATGCATATAGTATACCCATAATTTATTGACCACATGACTTTTTTTCCCTTCAGCATG